>NW_026068047.1:1689548-1901491 GCF_014885135.2 Alexandromys fortis
CCCCCCCCCCCCCCATATCATTCCTCTGACTTGAAGACCTGCAGCGGTTCTTAGTGATGAGGTCTAAGTACTCTAAGGATTCCTTTCAAAGCCTTTGGTGTTCTCGGCTCACCAGGAAGCATTATTTCTTGGTGTTGCTCAGCACTTGGAAGGCTACCTGCAATCTGCAGCTCTACTGTAAACACTGGTGTGACCCTCTTGCTGCTTCCTGAAGCTGCTTGCTCCAGGCTGCCCCACCCCTTCAGCTCCCCATTCACAAGCTAGCTGGTCTAGGTGTCACTTCTTCCAGGAACCTGCTCATTTCACTCTGCTTGGCCACTCTAGCAGAACCCACCTCTCAGTGTCACGCTTTGGTGTCACACTTCCTGCCTTCCGGTGTGTATGTGTGACCCTCAACTAGATTGTGCATTCTTCGAGGGGAGGTAGAATCTAAAGATTAACTCCTTATCCTAAGAGCCCAAGGCTTAACTCCTCGAGTTGTGTTGACCTCACCTAAATAATAAGATGAATTGCCAAAAAAAAAAGAAAATCTAGTATCTAATACTGGGAAATAAATAAAACTGAATTTTTTATTATCAACTGATCATATGCACTTAGGAATTTTGCAAGCTTGCTTGGTTTCTTATCATAGGAAAATGATGTTATAGCAATCCTATTCCTAAACTGTTGAGAGCGTCATGTGCGTATCTGATCATCCACACTGCCACTCTCCTCAACTTAGCATTTTGAAGTATATTATAAGAAAAGCACAAGTCAGGGAAAGCTGAGAAAACATTGACTCCAAAAGAAAGACTAAGAACAATAAGAGGCAGGGAGCCTTTCATTTGAGAGAGAGAGAGAGAGAGAGAGAGAGAGAGAGAGAGAGAGACAGAGAGAGAGACAGAGAGAGACAGAGACAGAGACAGAGACAGAGACTGACTGTGGCTTTGGTTAGGAGCCAGTCCAGAGCTTAGTCAGATCTGCAATGCTGGACTCCTAGGGATTCAGGCTAGGTCTCCATGGAGCCCTGTCACCTGAGTTTCTAAGGTAATCTACTAGGTCATTCTTAGTATTAGCCAAATTTAGAAACCTCTACATTGAAGGAAGCCGATGCACTATCTGGGGCTCACAGTCTGAGGCTCTAGCTGAATCCGGTAGATGATTTTAGAAAAGGAGATTTTGCTTTAGAATAGGAAAACCATAGAGTCCTTGCTTCCTCTCCAGCCTAAGAATGGAGAAATTTCGTTTCTAGTCCTGGCAAGGTGATTCCTATCGTATAATGGCCTCCGTGCCTCTGCCAACAGCCAACACCAAGCTTCAATTTCGGTATAGGGATGCTGTGATCTGTGGGTGGTGACTACTCAAGACGTCCATTTAAGGAGCCACATCAGCCGCATCCTGGACTACATGGAGTAACACAACCGGCTATTTGGTGGGTACCATGCTGTCACTTATTTTCCCAAGCCACAGAACCTTCTGGTGTAAATCGTCCCCAAGCGCAGTGGCAGAATACTAAATTCGGCTCTGTCTTTAAAACGCCAGCTTTTATTTTCAGCCCATTGCCGGATAAAGTGCTACCTCTGTTTTGTAATAGAATCTTGGCTCTGAGCATATCCTGACCTTGAAGCTGGATGTTTAGCAGTAGGCAAGAGATCTACCTTCAGACAGGGACCGAATCGTCACACACAGGCAAATTCCTCTACCCTGTGCCAGCTCCTCAGGGAATCATGGCTGCCAGTCTGCTGAGAACATTTCAGTCTATGAGTAGGAGATGAAAAAGAACCCAGTTGCTTTATTATAGGTAACTATGGTGATAATTTCTAGAGTTGTGTGCTGTGGGTTAATGCGCTTGTACACTATAAAGACTTGTCACTCATATTGGTTTAGTAAAAGGCTGATTGGTCAGTAGCCAGGCAGGAAGTATAGGCAGGGCGACCAGACGAGGAGAATTCTGGGAAGAGGAAAGGTAGAGACACAGTCACCAGCGAGACTCAGAGGAAGCAAGATGAGAATGCTGCCCTGAGAAAAGGTGCCAGGCCACGTGACTGAACATAAATAAGAATTATGGGTTACCTGAGCTAATAGGCAAACAGTTTATAATTAAGTCTCTGTGTGTTTCTTCGGGACTGAACAGCTGTAGGACCAGGTGGGACACTCTTGACACTGCTGTCTAGAGTCGTGTATTATGCTGATACTCTTAGAAGAGCCACAAAGGCAAGAAAAACAGACGACAAAACTAAGCCATTATCAGTTGCTTCGTCAGGTATTTAATCACACTGATAGGAAAAGTACCTAACACAGAGACTGTACAGTCTCCTGCCCCAAAGAAGGTGGGTCTGCTTTTCAGCATGCGCTCTCTGCTACTGGAAGCAATGGGAGCCTCGCAGGGAGGGGAGTACTAAAGACAATACCTCCTAGTTAGAAGCTAGTTAACTATTTTCTAAGAACCCTTTAACTACAAACACAGTCAGACACTTTATTTTTTTTAATTTTATTGAACTATTCTTAACAACTCACATTTTAAAAGAATGTCAGATGTCTTGAGCACCATTTAGAAAATCGCTATGCTAACCCAAATGAAGATACTCATTTGCATGCTAATCAAGAGTACAACAGAAGACAGAGCTAGGAAATAACATTGACTCTTATTTTGTAGTGTTTATTAGGACACCTCCAAAAGAAAAAAAATTTTTTTACCCTGGGAGTAAATTGAGTGTGTCATGAGAGAAACATATGTGGCCTTAGACATTGCCAGAAAGAACAGAACAAAGATTGGGTCCTGGATTACTAAATTTTAGAGTACAATAGAGCATATCATCAGAAATGTTTAAGCATAATGCCCTGACCTACCGTCTGTACAGCCATTCGCCACGTACCTGTTGGTTCATGAGGTGTGTCCTGAGAGTCTGTTCTGTATTCTGCTCTAGGTGGTCACTAGCTGCTTAATGCTACTTAGGAGGCAGAGTGACGGTGCTACCTTGGTCCCTAATAAGAACCATCAGAACTTTCTTTGCTATCACAGGACTTGGGGAAAAAAGAAAAGAGACTTCAAAAATTTGAAAAAGACTTCAAATTGCTTACTTTAAAAATATAGCAGCTGACACACAGTAGCCAGTTACAACACAGCAGCGCAGGGTGTTCAGGGGGGATGGGTCAGAGCTTGCGAAATGGCTGCTCAGCATTCCTTGAAAACTTCCTAGCTTGAGAATTAGTTAAATAAAACCTTGAGATCTTAAAGTGTCTCAGCTTTCAGGTTGGCAGTGCTGGCGCACATCTTTGATCCCAGAACTTGTGAGGCAGAGGCAGGCAGATCTCTGTGAGTTCGAGGCCAGCCTGGTCTATAGAGCTAGTTCCAGGCCGCTAGGGCTACACAGAGAAACCCTGTCTCGAAAAATCAAAAAGATAAAAAGTGTCTCTGCTTTCAATAGCCCTAAAGTTGGTTCATTGCAGAGAACAAAGTGTCCAATTTGACAGACAAATTGATGCTGGGTTGATATTTTTTAAGTCACAATTAATAGTTTTGTTTATAAAGCTCATTGATTCTTTGATTTGTAATTTTTATGTTTTTATCTGTAGTTCTTAAAATAAGTTTCTCAGTACCAAGAAAAAACACATACATTAAGGGAGCAACAGAATGACTCCACCTCAGAGTACTACAAACCAAACCTTGTCACCTCTGATTCTAATCGTGTAACTATGAATCTTCATATTCCAGGTGGCTCTTCTTAGAGTAGGCCTCTAAGAGCAAGCTCATTGAGAAGTCATATTACAGTTCTGGCCTGACATTTTAAAGAGTGTCTACTTTCAAAAAAGGCCCAAGTAAACAAATGGTTTCCCCGCAGACGAAACTTTTACCACCACATGAAGAGTATATATTTGCCGCTGAAGTGCCATCTAGTTTCATTATCTGTACCTAAACATTCTAGCTGTGAGAAAGAAACCCTAATTTTATAAAGGAAGTCTGTGAAAACTCTGGCACAAGTCCAAGCATACCCTATGAGTGCTCTCTGAAGGAAAGCTGGCTTTCTCTGGGATTCAGGATATGCATGAACTCCGCGTTTTCCTCAGCCATAAGTACAGTTGGCTGCATTTCCGTGGATCCAGAGGCAAATCTGGGCGTACTTGAGCGGAGTGATGCGCACGGCCACGTTAAAGTCCTTCTGAACCCCGTGCGCATCCACCCACTGGTGGCCTGAGTAGACCGCGATGATCTTGCGCTTCCAGGTTTTTTTGCCTGGCTCTTTGAGCCTCAGGTAGATCCCAGAGCCCGTGGAGCCTGCCTCAGCATCGCAGTACTGGTAGAGGAGGTCATTGGATTCCTCAGAAACGCTGCAAAAACGATACACCAACTGGTCCTCCCTGTCGTTGTCAAACCCGGAGAAGTGAATCCGGCCTCCTGGCAGCTTGCTGATGGTGGGGCTCACTCCTAGCTCCATATGCTGCTGTTTGTGTGCTCGCTTCAGTTCCAGGAGCGCATAGTCGTAGTCCAACTCCGGGTCCCCACTCTCTCCTCTCGCCCAGCCTTTGGGGATGTGGGTGCTCTTGACACGGGTCCACTGGAAGGAGGGTCTCCCTTGGGTGACCTTGGGACCTCGCCGGGACCCTTTTTCCTGTCTTTGGGTGGCACTCTCCTGAGGATGCCCCTGATCACTGTGATTTTGGCCACCATGCTCTGCTTCTCTCCGGCCCCTCTTGGAGCCTCTGCGTCTTTTGCGTCCGCCTTTGTTTCTCATCTTCAGCACTCCCACCCTGAGCTTTTTACTGCCTTTGATATAGTCCTTCCCGTCGTGGACACAGTGGGCAGCCGTGAGCACGTGCTTGGGGGAGACGAAGGCGCCACTGCAGCCAGTGGACAGCTTCACCGCTGTATTGAAAGGGAAGCTGGTCAAAAATCTTTTGTCCAAGATGCTGAACCTGCTGTCTGTACCGTACACCTGCCTCCTTCTCCTCCGGTGTGATCCTTTTATGCTGCTGTTTTGAGTGGGCTCTGGGACCAGATCTTGAACTTTCACTATCGTTAAGGTTCGGGTGCCGTTCTCAAAGACCGTCTCATAGGAAAGGGAGTCTTCAAGCTGGGAAAGGCTGGGAGGCGGGAGCTCTTCCTGACATTCGATGCCGCACACTGTGGTCACCTTCACCCCAGCATCTGCCTGGAACGCGGGGCTGGCGAGATGGACAGTTCTCTCGCTCACAACCCGGGGTATTCTGCTCAGGTGCCAGGAAAAATCTGATTCTGTTTCAGACCCATCCGAGAGGGTCCATCCAGAGATGAACATTATCAACCAAAATAACATATTTTCCATCTTGTTCTTCTGGTTTGCCCTTTAATAACATGAAAAGGAAAGAGTGGTTTTGTGATCTCTTTTAAACGTTACTTCCCTCTTTGCTTATGCTTTAGGTCCTCAGTGTACCTCCAGCATGAGTAGATCCCTTCTGGAGAGCAGATCAACATTCTGCTAAGCGGACCGTAAAAGACATCCAAAATCAGCAAGCATTTTCTCAGCCAGCTCTCCCTGTCAGCTGTATAGATCCGTCTCCCCCTCGCCACCTGCTTCCCCAGACAGCTCAGGATGGGACAGAGTGGGTTCTGTTGAGAGGTCTCAGCCCCACAACCACCCCCCCCCCGATGTTTATTTCTCCATTGCTTATAGAGACAGAAGCAGCACCCTGCAGTTTCTTCTGATACTTAACTCTTTAAAAGCAGGATCATAAATTCTTAACGTCTAAAAAGTAAATAACTATCAGGGTTTGGAAACTTTCGCTGAAGTACAGAATTTCCCTGGTCCAGGGTTTGCAGAAGGAACTGATGTGGAGGTGTGCATCAGACAGATGATGCTACCAAGCAGTACAGAGTTAGAGACAGTTGAGTTCATGTGCTGGTCACCTGCTCTGATTTTATATATGCATAGGTGCATACCACTGGTACACATACACACCTACACACACAATGAACACTATACACATACAGACACACATATACAACACACACATGACATATACACATACAGACATACACAACACACACATGACATATACACATACAGACACACACAACAAACACATAACATATACACATACAGACACACATATACAACACACACATAACATATACACATACAGACATACACAACACACACATATAACATATATACATACACACACACAGCACATATACAAACACACAGAGGGAAGGGGAAGCGGGCACAGGACTGGAGCCGAACCTAGGCCTCCATGCACACTGGGCAAGCATCTACTGTTTCTGTTGCTTTTACTTTTCATTTTGAGACTGTCTCAGAGTGCACAACTTGACCTTGCTTGAACTTTCTCTGTCACCCAAGCTGGCTGTGACCTTTGATGTGTGCATCTCAGCTACCTGAGTAGCTGGGATTTAAGCCTTTGTCACCAGGCCTGGCCCCTCCTTTGATTTCTCCCCTTTAGAATATCTTTTATGTATTTGTTGACAAATAATTTTTTTTATTCATCGACAGTGTCATACAAACAGACTGTGTATCTTAACCGTACCTAGCACTAAGGAGCCCCCTCCCGCACTGCCCCAGCACCTCCCCGCCACACCTTCCTGTTGCCGCTTTTATTTTTGTAACACTAAGTCCAAGCAGGACTGTCTGCTGGGATGGCGACTCTCACTGCTGCCTGGTGTTTGGCAGCCCATGTATTGGTAACCACAACTGTGGTGGGTTCCTTTGGTTTTTACAGACTCCATTGCCATGAAGAGAAAATATACAGTGATGAGTACCTTATGCTGAAGTAAGAAACATGTCCTAGACACTTTTTCAATAAACTTTTGTGTGGAACCGCCATTTATACAAAAGTTCTTTCAGACTGGAACTTTATGTGAAAATTGTTTCAGAATTTGTGGAGCATAGACGATGGTTCTTGATTTGCCACTTGGAGACCGTGATACTAAAATACTGTGGTCATTTTCCATCATGGCTCTCATCATCTAAGCTTTCCTGATACTAAATATATTTAAAGTTGCCAATATGTGGTATGATTCCCCTCTATTGTTTGCACAGTCTCCTCGTCTCCAGGTGCACTGCATGTAAGCATGTAAACATATGTACTTAATAGGGCTGAGGCTCACGGGCTACAGCTTGCGGCATTCCTTGGAGCCGTTCTGAACCTCTCTGTTTGTTTGTTTGAGACAAGGTTTTGCTGCGTAGCTGTGGCTTGCCTGGAACTTGCTATGCAGACCAGGCTGGCCTCAAACTTACAAAGATCTGCCTTCCTCTGCCTCCCTAGTACTGTGATTAAAGGTGTGTGCTACCACGTTCTGCTCAAGAGAGTTTTCAGATTTGAGATACAACTATTTTTTTTTCCATTCTGCTGGTGCTCGGAATTGAACTCAGATCTTAGCACATGCTAGGCAAACGTCCAACCACTGAGCCCATTTAAAATTATATTCGAGATAAGGTCTCACTTTGTAGCCCAGGATTACTTTGAAGTCATAATCTTTCTGCCTCAGCCAACTAAGAGACTTGGATGACAGACATGTGCCCCCAGGCCCAACTCCAAATTCTATAAAGTTGCTTTTGAAAGTTAGCCCGTAATGAGCACTATCCATTATGCACTTAGCACGGCTGTATCAAAGACTGATAGTCATCAGTAGCCACGGCAGGATACCTGAAATCTTTGCAGCTTTTGACATGTGAGTATTACGTAGTAATAAGCAACAGTCATTCTTGGGCAAAATCCAGGCTAATACTCCATCCATCCTATGGAATTCTTTCCCAGCGAGGTCTTTTTTCTTTTCTAGTGCTTTTAGTTGTGGAATATTAATTTAAGATGTGTCTCACTCGTTTATGCCGTGGAATATTTGTGTACTGTTGCAAAGACGTGTTACATTTGTTGGCTTAAATAAAATTAAACTGGGGTCAGGGGGGCTGAGTCAGCAGCCAGCTGACAGGAAGTGGTAAGGAGGAACCATGTGAAGTTAGGGTTCTTAAGCAGGGGTCGAGCTGACAGATGCCCTGTTTTGGGGGAGATGTGAGCCATGAGAGAAGGTTAGCTACTGGCAGTGAACGAGCCGCTGCCTGAGGGAACAGAATTCGCACCTGGCTGCAGCCAGTGAGGCTGAACCACTACTGGTAGCTGCAGAGTTGCAATTAAAAAAAAAAAAAAAAAAAAAAAAAAAAAAAAAAAAACGCTTAGTCTTACAACTCTTAAGCTCGTTGGGGATAAGAGAGATGGGGTGTAAAGTCAGGTGCAGACTGAAAGGCAGATGTCACCGCGCCGATTACGGAACTGCAGTATCAAGCTGCGTGTCCCCTTGGCCTCCCAGACTTTGAGAAGAGGCTCCTAGAATTCACCTGTATTTAAGTACAATTCGATGGCTCATTTCCCATACCGACTTTGAACTCTGTTATCTGAATCGAGGGTCCCGGCCAATACTTTTGAAAATTCCAAACCTGTCTGTCACGTCTTTTCTTTTTTTTCTTTTTTTTTTTTTTTTTTTTTTTTTTTTTTTTTTTTTTTTTTTTTNTTTTGAGACAGGGTTTCTCCGTAGCTTTTTGGTTCCTGTCCTGGAACTAGCTCTTTTAGACCAGGCTGGCCTCGAACTCACAGAGATCCGCCTGCCTCTGCCTCCCGAGTGCTGGGATTAAAGGCGTGCGCCACCACCGCCAGGCCTGTTTGTCACTTCTAAATCATACCCAGTAACAGCCCCGGCCAGGAGTACGCAGGCATGTGTTTCTCAGTGAGTGGATGCTTAGGGAAACATCCTCCCCAGTCACTGATGTGACTTAGCAGTCACATCAGACAGTGTTCACTGGGCCAGTGCAGTGGTACCTGGGAGTTTGTTAACAAACTTGACTACTGAACTTCCTTTGTTGGAGGACAGCATTATTTAGAAGTAACTCTGGGGCTATCTTTAGCCAATAAGGAGATTCTCTTCAAGATTTTCGACACAGACTGAAGACACAGCTCAGCAGCTAGATGCCCATACTGTACTTGAGGACCCAAGTTCAGTTCCCAGCACTTACAGCTCACAACCACAGGCAACTCCAGCTCCAAAGGAATCTGACGCCATTGGCCTCCATGAGCACTGAACTCAAGTGCACAAACCCCACCAACCCCCGCATAATTTAAAATAAATATTTTTTGGAAAAAATCTTTTCGCTGTCCCTCTTCTGAAAAGGTAACTACTGTCTCTCCTCCCATCTCTCCCTCTCTCTCTGCCTCTCTCTCTTCTCCCCCCTTTCCTCTCCATAACCCACTAAATTAACTATACCAAAACTCTCAAAAAAATGTTTTCAACGAGAGATGTGGCTGAGCAGGAGGGAGAAGATGAGAAAGCAAGTTTTTGTGGGCAGTCATCTATGAGAATCCGCGAAGAAGGAAACCTATTGTGGAGTTCCCATCTGCTCTCTTTATGGTGACTGTGGACATTCCCAAAAGAGCTCTTGTCTGCCATTTTAACCTTTTAAACGTGTTCCACGGCCTTAAGCTAAGCACCTGCCCCCCAAATGTGTCTTCCATCTCTCCTTCTTGAATCTGAAACCGCTCGGTAATGTGTTTGCCCTTGAAGTACTCTCCGACATGAGTATTTACAGGTCCCCAAATGACTACTCCTTTTGTTTGAGGAGTGCATTGTTTTGTAATCAAATCGCATGATCTTGCTCACCGTAGCTAATAAAGTCTTTCTCCACTCCTTACAAAAAAATAAAAAATAAAAACCGCACAAACTAATTACCAGAGCCCAGCACACACCCACTGTTAGAATGTCTCCTAGGGGGCGCCTCTATGTGTAAAAAAATAAACTTAATTCTGACTCTACTCTTTTACTGTATTTGCAACCACTATTGTCAAATGGCTTACATACAGTTCATTAAGAAGAAACACGACTTATTTACGCTTATATCATATACGTCTGAATCACTTAACTCAGTAGTAGGCTTGTGTGAATGCCTCCTGTATCCCACACCATGAACCATGGGATGGTATCATTTTTCCAGCTCCGTTGGGAGCATCTCTGCAGTCCACCCACTGGAATAGAAACCATGCCTGTGTCTATCTTTGGCCATGCCCAAGGGCAGAGCCTTGCAATATGACCTCCAAATCACGGTAATAAGAGGGCCTTTGCTTTAGTTAGCCCGTCTAATCTGGGCTGTAATTTAAAGCTGGACAGATGTCTAAGAACACTTCCTTTTGGAAAATCTAAGTTTTCTTTATGGTAAAATGTCAAGGAAAATGATATCTCTGACTGATAAAGCCACCCACAATCCAGTGGATAGGGCTACATACACCCATCATCCAGAAAACCTAACTCGATGACCTAGGAAACATGCTCCCAGTTGGAAAGGCGGCATTTTCCCCCCATGCCTCTGCCCACACCTTCCTTTTCCCTAGCTCCTATTATAATAGTGATATAATGCTGACAGTGTCCAGGAGCCTTGCTTGGATTGGGGCTTCAGGTTCCAGGTTTGGATAATAAAAGGAGATTGCAATTATTGCCCTCCACTGTGAGTCAGCATATATGTAGTTGATCACGGGATGGATTCTAGGGGCAGCAGAAAGGACGTAGGTAAGATTCTAACCCGTGTGGATGTACCTGCTTCTCTAATAGAGATGGCTACACAGCATTGCAAGGGATGACTTACCTCTACCACTATTTATTATCTGTTCTTAGAAGTGGGGCTTGACGGTAGTGCTTAGAATACGTGTGTATCTATGCTAACATAATGGGCATAAGATCAGGTCAAGAATTGTCCATCTTTTTTTCTCCTATTAGGTGTATGAACTTAGGTAGTTTATTAACTCTCCTCTTGTGCACAGTGGGGACCACAGTAAGTTCTATTTTATAGTACTGTGTTGGAACTAAATGAGGTGATATGTGCAAAGAATTACTACTCTGCTCAGAGCACGGTAAGCGGTGATACATGTGTTATTTTAAAAAGTATTACTCTACTCCAAAATCAATTATTGGCCAACATTAAAGAATATGTAGTTTCAGCTGGGTGGTGGTGGTGCACACCTTTAATACCAGCACTTGGGAGGAAGAGGCAGATGGATCTCTGTGAGTTTGAGGACAGCCTGGTCTACAACAGCTAGTTCCAGGACAGGCTCCAAAGCTACAGAGAAACCCTCTGTGTGTGTGTGGGGGGGGGGGGGGATACATAGTTTCTTTCTTTTGAGACAGAGTCTCATGTAGCCCAGACTGGCTTCAGAATTGAGAGAGAGTGACCTCAAACTTCTGATCCTCTGTCCATCTTCTGAGTGGTAGGATCATAGATCTACATCACCATACTGGGTTTATTAGATGCCATGGATCAGACCCAGGGCTTCATGTGTGCGAGGTGAGTGTTCTACCAACTGCTCCTCAGCTCCCAAAATACATTGTTTCCAAAGAATCTGCTTTTTTGTTTTGTTTGTTTTGGTTTTGTTTTTCAAGACAGGGTTTCTCTGAAGCTTTGGAGCCTATCCTGGAACAAGCTCTTGTAGACAAGGCTGGCCTCGAACTCTCAGAGAACCTCTGCCTGCCTCTGCCTCCCGAGTGCTGGGATTAAAGGGATGCACCACCACTTCCTGGCTCCTTTTTTAAACCATTAATGACCCCCGTACCTCTCAATACCACTGCCTGCTTTTATACATACACTTGAGTGTGAATACCCTCATTTCCTCTTTCAGCTGTGTAGTAAGGATTGACTATCCAGGAGCCACCGCGGCCCTGCCTAGGCACTCTGAATAACCACAGACTGAAGTGACACTTAAGCCCTGGGTCCCAGGGGAAGCATTACTGGTGGTCGTAAACTATAGAGAAGCGTCAAGGCAATGAGATGTGTTCTGGAGAATACCTGTGGAAACTTGCATGGCCATTGTGAATTTGGTGACATGCGGAGAAGACTAATGGCTGCTGTATGAAGTTTTGCTCGAGGCCACTACAGTCACTCACAGAGGTCCCTGACTGGCAAGAGCCCCAAGTGATGCAATATTTACAAGAAATGTATAATTTCACAGTGGTGGGAAAATAAAGAGTGTCAATGGCGTAACAAACATGAACAGCAGAGACCGGGGTTTTTAATGACCATAGGGACAGGGGAGTTTAAAATCAGATTAACTTGTGCTTTTCTTAAGGGTGCCTCATCTTTGCATTTTCCATACAGTTTTGAGAGAACCCAGTGTATGTGTGTGCGCATGCGCACCCACAGTGAACACTCAGAAAACGTCAGCAGTTACCATTATTGCCTGACGTCAGAGGTCAAAAATTGAAGGAGCTGGGCCTGGCAGCTCACAGCTGTAATCTCAGCCTTTGGGAGGCAGGGACAAGAGGATTACCAGATCTAGGCTAGCTTGGACTCCGTAGTGAATGAAACTCACGTCTCGGCAGAGTAGGGGGGCTGATGTGGTATCTGCAGTGTAGCCTCGGCTACTAGGGAGGCTGCAGTAGGAGACGCGATCTTAACAGTTCCAGACCAGCCTGGACCACAGAGACTCCGTATCTTCCATAGAAGCAAAAGGAAAACCTCAGCAGGTATTTGTTAAGATGTTTTCTGTACTTCTCATGTCCCCTGTGGTGTGTAAGCGCTGCTCTCATGACTCAGCACTTCCTGAGGACCTGCAGCTGTTCTCCTCACGTGATGATGGGAACAAACAGCCGTGAGCCTGTGATTAAGACAAGGGTTTTCAGATGAGGGGATTAACGGGAGTGTCAGACGAATCCACTGCGACCACAGGGCCTTAGAAAGAGGAGGCAGATATTCAGGAGGATGCCTATATGGTTTTTCTTTGGGTTCTCCTTATTTAGCTTCTCTAGGATCACTAATTATAGGCTCAATGTCCTTTGTTTATGGCTAGAAACCAAATATGAGTGAGTACATCCCATGTTCCTCTTTTTGGGTCTGGCTTACCTCACTCAGGATAGTGTTTTCTATTTCCATCCATTTGCATGCAAAATTCACAAAGTCCTTGTTTTCCCACAGGGCAGGGAACTCTGATTGCTCTTTGGGCTGACGAGGGCAGGGGAGTTGATTGGGGGAGGGAAATGGGAGGTGGTGGTGGGGAAGAGACAGAAATCTTTAATAAATAAATAAATTTTAAAAAAAAAAGAAAGAGGAGGCAGGATAGAGCTGTGGAGATGGAAGCAGAGATTGAAGCGAGGTGAGGTCTGGACCCTCAGGATGAGGGTGGTCTCTAGAAGATCTGAGGGTAAGCAAGCAAAGGAGTTAACAAGAACACAGTCCTGCCGACCGACTTCTGAGCTCCAGGCATGTCAGATTAACCATTCTGTGTGATTTTAACTGTGTAAGGTTTGGTAATTTACTAGAACAAAAATGGGAAGTCAGAGGGTTGGGAGCTAGCACTCATTAAAGTGCTTGCCATGCAAGCATTGGTGTGTTTGGTGCCTAGCACCTGCTGAAGAAAGCTGGTGTGGGCACATGTGTGTGATCTGAGTGTGGGCACGTGCGTGTGATCTGAGTGTGGGCACATGTGTGTGATCTGAGTGTGGGCACGTGCGTGTGATCTGAGTGTGGGCACATGTGTGTGATCTGAGTGTGGGCACGTGCGTGAGTGAGACCCAGTTTCATTTAAAAAAAGGGGGGGGAGAAGGAAGGGAGGGAGGGAGGGAGAGAGAGAGAAGGAAAAGAAAAGGGGAAAACCAACAAAAACAATCACTTGATGTTGGAGTGATGACTCAGTGGTTAAGAATGTTTGCTGCTCTTGCAAAAGACCTGGGTTCAGTCTGGCATCTCACACTGCCTGTAACTCCAGCTCCATGACATCCTCTTCTGGCCTCTGCACGCACCTGAACACAGCGGATGTCACACACACACACATGCATGCATGCACGCACGTGCACACGCACACACACATACACACACATATAAATAAACAAATTAGATGACAGCTTCTGAGGAGTAACACCCAAGACTGGCCCCTGTTCTCCACACGCATACACTTGCACTAGAAAACACATGTGCACCAGCCCACATAAATACATTCCCACCATACTGAAAAAGAAATAAGAACTTACTGCATGTATAAAGAAGAAAATAAAGTTTTTTAAATTGTCTTCCCTGGATGTTTATTGGAAAATAGTGGGAAGCAGTATTAAGTTGGGGGGATTCATTTCAAGGGCCCTAAACATTAATTATAAAAATTATGAAAAAACAGGCATTCAATTTTAGAGATGAAAACAGAATCTCATAAAAGTTGTATAGTAATAACTAGTATTGATAAAGACAAAATCTTAACAGTACAAATACTTTTTTATTTAATCGTAATATCTCTGAAATTTTTCTTGACTATTGAGTGGTCTCTGAGTTCCTAAGATCTCAATTTGCTCACAAGTAGATCGTGATCAAGAGTACACTAGTGGTTGACTCATCTATGATCCTCAGAAGCCTCCATCCCTAGTCCTGGGGAGCAGGACCTTGCTGGCTATCTCTGTTGTCACCACTAGATGGCGAAGCAAGCTCGCCAAGAGCAAATCTGGGGTTGCATCTGCTCTTGCTTCACTCAGCTGTGAATCAGACTTGGCCTATAAGCGTGAGAGATGGAGGAGGCATCACTGGTTCCCAATATACTAAATACTTGTCACATATGGAATTTATCACACTTAGAAAGCCCACCTCCAGGTTCTAGAGCCCATCCCGACGAGCCGAGGTCGGATCACACTGTCCACAGCCAGACAAATTTCTGGCAGGTGTTTTTCCAAAAACAGCGCCAGTGCCAGCACACTCCCACCATGGCCTACAGCATTGCTGAACCGTCCACCAAATGTGCTGTGATTTATTTCAACACGAAAGAAAGTCATGAACCTGCCAAATATTTCCATATGTTTATCAAATACTTTATAATCCATTACTAAGGCTAAGCTCTCCACCAATTCTACGCTGAGAATAAACGGTTGGAGAGTTCATTGACAATGTGCCAATTGCTATTCAAAATACCACATACCATAGCCCTATTTTCAAGCTCAGCTTCGGGAGTGGAGACAAGAGCAATGTCTGCTTTAAAAGTTTGGCAGTCCTTGAGGGAAAGGAGGACGGTAAAGTTACACAGTTGATTATTCTACAGTAACACACAACTTCTGCTTCTCATCACAATAAAAACCAAAGCCTCCTTTTTTTTCTGCTATTTTTCCAGGATATGTACATCTCAATTTATAAAATGGCTTGCTGTGTGTAAATTAAATTTGGGGTGAATGGTTTTAAGGTAGCCCCAAGGGAGCAGCTCTCTGCTAGTGCCTTCATTTGCTGGTGTATAAAGTGCTCTGGGCATGGCTCTTGATGTCTGCTTTTTTTAAGTTGCACTTTCAGCAAAGAATAGTTAATAAATGCATTATATTTGATAGTCACAGTATTTTGCTAATCACACATCACTCTTAGCTGAAGGAAATTTTATTTTTTTTTAATTTTTAAATCATGACGTCACGATTTGTGAACTGCTAACTTGATATTGGTCTTTCCTAACGTCTCCACTTCAGATTTCCCATCTGTAATATCAAAGGTGACGTGCCTCTGGCCTCCGAATTCTTGTATCTGGTCCCACTGTTAAAAAGCAATGTATTTGTTTAATGTTGAGGTATTCTGGGCCCAGAAAGAAAAGCAATCTCTTCACTAGAGAAAGTTAACCCACACTGGCGACTTCGTGTGGGATGAGCCAAGCACAAGCTGATCAGTGCCCCAGTTTCAAATGTGTGCAAGAGAAACGTGGAGGAAATCTACACGGAGCCTGCTCACAAGGAAGGGTCGTCTCTAAAATGAAATTCCACGCGTGGTTTGATTGGCACTTTCTAGCCCAGCTCTCTTTCTTGGCTGGGGTTTTTAACATTCTCGCTTCTAAATCATAAACCAGATCTTAAACACAATTCTCCAGTCAGCAAGTCGTGACTTTTATAATCCTCTGTAGACACAAATGGACTTGGGCATAAGCAGGGGGTGGGGTGGGGTGTGGGTATTTCAGAAGCCAGAAAAGTTAATAAAATGGGGAGGAAGGGACTTGCTGTATCAGGCAACCTCTCTCTCTCTCTCTCTCTCTCTCTCTCTCTCTCTCTCTCTCTCTCTTCCCCCCTCCCTCCGTGTGCGTGTGTGTGTGTGTGTGTGTGTGTGTGTGTGTATTTGGTTCATGTGAGTGAGTGCAGGCATGCCCTGTAGAGGTCAGAGGACAACCTTGAGTGTGACGGTATGCCAGGCTAGCCCACTAGAAGCGTGCATGGGAGCTCTCCTGTCTTCTCCTCCCATCTCCTACAGGAGTTACAGATATGTACCACCCCCTCTGGCTTTATCTGGGTTCTGGGGATCTAAACTCAGATTCTGATGCTTGTGAGGCAAACCCTTCACACGTTGAGCCATCTCCCCAGCCCCAACTACTACTTTCCAAGTTGAAGAGAGTGTGAGAGTCAGATCAACCAGGCTGGGGAGTTACTGCAGCTTTTCCAGAACTCTATCATAGAAAGTCTCTAGATCACACACACACACACACACACACACACACACACACACACACCTCACAGAGACAAAAGAAAACTTTAGTTTTCATGTGCCCATCACTCAGCTTTGGTAAGTCTCACTACTTGCCCCTTTTTAAAATCCACTCACCGGACAGGAGGGGCTGGAACTTTAAAGCCAGCCCCAGATCTCCACTTCCTCACCCCCTTGTCCCACTGTCCACTATACTGCAGGAAGAGGAGAGAGGGAGATAGAGGAAGAGTGGGGCAGACAGGCAGAGAGAGAGAGAGAGAGGCACCAGCTTTGACGGAACTTTGCAAAGAGACAAATTTCTCTCCAGGAAAGGTTTTTACACCTTTTCCAATGACATCTGTTAATAATCACAAAAATAAAGAGGATCCCCCTCTGGTACTGCTTAAGCGGAAAGCATTCCGTTTGTAGTCCAATGCAAACATCACTCCTCTGATATTAACCTTGTAGTGGCCAGCACTCACTCGGAAAAAAAGGGTGGTTGATCCCAAGAAGACAGCCTAAGCGTGATCCCTTCTTCAGTGCCTATGTTCCTCTCCTGGGTCCCGCCTTGTTCGGGAGTGGTACAGGCTCTAGCGTGTCCTATGCCAGGAGTTCATCCTTACCTGTGAAGTTTATTGTATTCTCCAGTCCCAGAGCACTGCCCAGCAAGGATCGGGTGGATGCAGACGCTGGTGAAGGAATGTGCCAGGAGCCTAGTGGGCAGCAGAGTGCAGGGTCTGCTCAGCTCAGCGGAGCTCTCCCGAGGCCGGCTGCGGGGATCGGGCAAGAGTGGTGCTGCTGTGTTGGGTTGCTGGAGATGGGAGGGGAAGGGGCGATGACGCTGGCTTGAAGGGGAGGGGTGGGCGGATCCTGCATACACGCCCCTGCATCCCTGCAGCGCACTAATGTTTAATTAGAAAAACCTCTAAATGAGTTCACAAAAGATGTAGGCACCCGGGGGCACATTTTAAATAATGTTTAAAAAACAAAGCAACCAAAACCCGAGGAGGAGGAGGAGCTGCCAGCGTGGTCATGCAGGCCTGTAAACCTAGCATGATGATCAACAGTTCAAGGCCAGCCGTAGCTTCACAGAGAGTTTGAGGCTAGTATAGTTACACAAGACCGTATCCTGGAAAACAAATTATCATCATCTGAAGAAGATACTAAGATACGTGGAAGAGAGGTGCAAACTACCTTTGTCTTCCTATCAGTATCCAGTTCTTTTCTATCCCTAGCCAATCCCTACCCGGACTTTGCTTTCCTGAATGAACGCCTCAACCAACTCAGTCTGTACCAGCGCCAAGGGAGCAAAGGTTGCCTCCAACCCAAGAGTCTGTGAATGAGCCCAAAGGCAGAGGTGAAGAGCCTATGCTGAGATGCTGGGAGGTCCAGAGAGCATCCTGTGCAGCCTCTGGGAGTTCCCTTCTGTAGCTTCTACTTAGGCCAGGCTCTTACCATCACCACCAACTACCACCGCATCCCCCATCCCCTACCCCTTAACCCCCACCCCCCAACCCCCTAACTCCCGTCTCAACAAAACTTTCAGCATATTCTTTCTGTCTGCTCTTTTTTTTTTATTCTCTCCTCGGAGTAGGTGATATAGAATTCCCCTCTGTATGCAGTGAATACCATTGGTTAATAAAGAAACTGCTTTGAGCCTATAGCAGAGCAGGGCAGAACAGAGCTAGGAGGGGAAAACTAAACTGAGTGCTGGGAGAAAGAAAGCGGAGTCGGAGAGAAGCCATGGATATGCTGCCAGAGATAGATATGCTGAAACTTTGCAGGTAAACCACAGCCACACGGTGATACACAGATTAATGGGTTAGTTTAAGATGTAAGAGTTAGCCAATAAGAAACTTAAGCTATTGGCCAAATAGTATTGCAAATAATATGGTTTCTGTATGATTATTTCAGGTCTGAGCTGCTGGGCAGTTGGGAAATGAACTAGCAGCCTCCTACTACAGGTAGGCACTTTTTTTGGGTGCAGAGTGTTTGTGGAAAGGAGCTTCATTTTTCTGCTTTTACCAGGAAGCAGGTCTGGGGCAAGAGTTGGTTGTATGAAGCATTTGTATATGAATGCCCAAAACTCAAGGTTCCATCCTCAGGGTGCGTTTAACCCCAACTACACCCTACACATGTATACACACACACACACACACTCAAGAAAAAAGAAAGAAAAGGGGAAAAAACTACTTTGGTCTAGTCTGACCCTCATAGCAGCCAGAAAACCAAATAAGCTCACAGATCTAGCCTATAGGGTAACAATTGATTCTTGGTACTCTATTTACTTGTTTATTTATTGTTCAAGGGGCACGTTTTTTGCCATGGCACATGGGTGGAGATCAAATGACAACTTATGTGTATTGGGTTGGGGAGGCGTTATCTGTCTCATTCCACCATGTGGGTCTGGGAGATAGAATTCAGGTCATCAGGCTTGGTGAGAAATGTTTTCTATCTGTTGGGTGACATCATGGCAGCCCCATTGTGTGTGTGTGTGTGTGTGTGTGTGTGTGTGTGTGTGTGTGTAATATCACTGCAAAGATGTATGGATGAAAGTCAGAGGACAGTTTGTAGGAGTTGTGTAGGTCCTAGAAACAGAACGGTTCTCAGGCTTGGTGGCAAGTGCTTTTACCTTCTGAGCCACATCACAGTCTGGTAAAACGTGAATCTTTAACGAATTGCTAAATTTCTCAGATTTCCAGGTACCTTTTAAACAGAATGAGATCATAACACACTGCTGTTGCCTTTTTCTTACTTAACATTGTCTTATAGGCTTTGACCCACATAGACCACTGGGAATTTCTTATCTGGATTCATACATTAGTTCTGAAGCTCTCAGCAATCAGATCATAAAATGGTATGACTCTTTAAATCATCACTGCTTTCTGTGGAGCTCGGCATGGGGGCTGGTTGTTTGTTGAACTGAACATCTTTCCTAGTTGAATGTAGTGCAGGCAAGTCACAGAAGAAGCCCCGAAAAAGAGAGCAGGGATCCTGTCTGATGCTAAAGGGCTCTGCTCACTGGGCCCCTGACCTCCACACCTCCACACTAAGAAGGTTGAGCTGCATTTATCAGCTCTCAGGCATCTGGGGCATGAGTGTGTTCTGTCTCAATCCATTAATCCACAGGGTCTGTCTCTTTTCTTCACTGAGCGTCACCATCCCACAAAAGCAGACTTCAAGGGCTCTCAAGTGCTCTGGTCCCTCCCTGAGCTTTACCCCAGCCTGTGTACCCATGGGTGAGGTTTGCTATTTACTTCTGTGGCTTCAGGGTTGTAGCTTCTCACACTTTGCTGGCCTACGCTAGTCTATCAAGTTTCCCTCCCACCTAGTGTGGGCAGTTCATATGCCTGTATCTAACAGTATCCCCTCAGGTTTCTTCACAACCAGGGTTCCTGATCTGGTTATGACAACGTTCCTATAATTTCCCTGGGCTCCCCAACCAGATGTCCATATGCACATGTGAATGAGTGGTTTTTATAATAGCATTCATATTATTTTAGGAAATAATTTGTCATAGGAAATGCTGCTATCAGTTTTAAAGAAAAGAAAAATGACATAAAGAGCTTCTTACCTCCTTTCCCCAATGTTCCTAGTCCTCAGTATTGTGAATATCTTTGAATATTGTGACTATTGAGACCTTTACCAAATTACTTTATGCCAAAGAACTGAGGCCAGGTGCACAGGTTTATTGCATTACTGTAAGCACAGCCCAGACCTTCTGTTAGTGAATCAACAGAACACATAACTACCAAGTCTTTGAAAGCTCCAGCTTAACAGAGATGTCTGTCTAGACCTCCAGATGTAATTCTGAGAATCCCTGAAGACATCTCTTGCCACAGTTTAGAGGCATGGTAGTCGCAACATAAAAAGTGATCATCGTGCCTGGCTAGGATTAAGGGTACCCCACTGAGCTTCCTACCCTCTGCACCCCAGACATGATTTCCCAAGACAGTCAGAGCTAGACTACTTCCCTTTCAAAGGCTAAATCTCCATCACAATGGAAATATACTTAGAAGGTTTGGAAAGTTTTAACTATGAAAAGACAGGATGAGGAGGGTAAGACAGACTCATGGGCAAGGTCTCTGTAATGACTCAGCCTTAGAGAAGTCACAGAACTTCCTGTGGAATCTTCCCTCTGAACTTTCAATTCTAAGGTTTTATCAGAACTTTTTATTATTAGGTAATATGTTCTGAATCTTTAAGACTTTGGGGTCCTTTGATTAAAACAAACTTAGAAGATTAATACGTTATATTTAAAGAGGGAGAGAGAGGCAATGTGGCATTTTCCTCAGGTCAGTTATTCTGATAGCCTTCTGTGGTCAGCTAATTTGAGGCACAGTCACTGGCTCCCCACAATCCTGCACAACTGTTGCTTCCTCTCGGATGGTCTAGAGAGGAGCAACAATGCGTTCCCAAGAGAAATCTGAAAGCTGGGTTCTTTGGTGCAGCCCTCCTCCACTGGAATCCATCCTCTCTGATGGCCAACACTGATGTCTCCTCTGTGAGAGGACTGGGCTTGAGTACTTGTCACACTGTTTTGGAACTGTCCCCATGTCTGCCTAGAACTGTACATGCCCCAAGGGCAGCAAATCCTTTGTATCTTTAGCACTGAGAGCAACATCTGTAAATGAGGTGTCTGATGACTGTAAACTGGAAGATGGAAAGGGTTTTTGAAATGGACCAGTGGAGAGTCTCCATCACTCCCATTTGTAGTTTAGATTATCAGATGAGACTGGACTTCTAATAAAAAAAGCATCCCGGCTGGGCTGAGGAGGTGGCTCAGTTGTCTAAGGGCTTGTCATGCAAGAATAGGGACCTCAGTTGGATCCTCTGGTTCCCACACTAAAAACCCAGGAAGAGTGACGCATTTGATCCTGGGGCTTGCTGGACAGCCAGTCTTGTAGAATCAGTGAGCTTCCAGTTCAGTGGGAGGCCCTGTCTCAAAAAAATAAGGGAGAGAGCAGTTGAGGAAGAAAACTGACTGCTATCTCTAGCCTCCACCCATAAACGCCATAAACGCATGTGTACGCATACACACACACACACACACACACACACACACACACCACTGTGACTAAGCCTAGGCCATAATAAGTAGGCGTGAATGAACCACCTAATGAATGAGAATGTGATCCAGGGAATGCAGTCTGAACGAAAGCAGAGGACCTCAGCTAGACAGTCTGTGGGAGGCAGGATTTCATAGCCATTGCTGGAGGACAGGGACTCTTGTAAAGCTGAACTCATAGGAATGTAAATTGAGGCTAATGGAGCTGAATCATTTATACTTCAAGCTTGGAGGTTCATAACGGCTTTTGGTTTTATTTTTTGTTGTTACTACATATTTGGGGGTTCTGGAAATGGTGATAAACAGCCAGAGTACATGGTCTGACTTTCAATAAAGATCTTTATCAGGGCCACTCTTGAGCAAGGCATATTTTCAATTCTGCATCCAATCAGGGAGAACAAGGCCAGTCCATGTGTGCGCGCATGTGTGCGTGTATGCGTGTGATGAGGATCGTTTCTTTGTGTGTCCCAGTCAGGCATTCTACTGAGCTGTGCTCCACTTTCCCAAGCCCTGTTCTTCTTCCTGTATGGTCCCTGAACACAAGACTGAGCCAATCTTGGGCAACAAGAAAGCATTCAGTGGCATGTATCACAGGTTAGGAAACCGAGGCTTGGACTTGCATGTGCCTGGGAACAAGTTCCTTAACCTCTCCAAGCCCCTGCTTCTTCATCTGGTAAACTGGCTGAAACTAGCCTGGGAAAGTGGTCGTGGAGATGACTGTGACAGAGACAGGACGGCCTGTAGCTGTGGCCCACCATGTAGTAGACACTCAACCACAGAGTCACATCAACTCCACAAACCCAGAGAAACAGCAGGCGGCAATGTTTTACATATGACAGATCACTGCATCACTCCTAATCAGAAGCCTGTTCTGTGCCTCTGTGTCTGTCTGAGTAGAGGCCACAGACCTACGTGCCTCTGCCACCGGGCACTTGCCACTTCTCCCTGCTCTATCCTTCAACTACTCGTATATCCCAAGATTCCCAGCAGACAGGGACAAATGTCAGTAAGTTTAGTAGTCCCGCACGTAAGTCTACACCTGTGTCCTCAGGCACGTGGGACCAAGGCAGGAAGAATCCAAGTCTGAAGTTAGCCTAAGCAATGTAGAAGAATCCCGCCTCAAAGATGAAACAGCAGAAGTCAAGAAGCCTTTGTAATACTGAAATATCACTTAAAACCTTCACAGATAGGGAGGAGTTGCTCATGAAGGAATAGATGGCAGCTATGAGAAAGCAGAAAGCTTCTGGTAGCTTCTGGACATTCCAGGCTGCTTAATGTGGCTATAATGAAGGGACTGAGGAGATGAACACCGGGAGATGAGAATCACATTTGGAATGGGGCACATTTGATCCTGCAGGACAAACATCTCAGATAGTAAAGCTTGTTTGTTTGTTTTTTAATGACATCAACGAACTGGAATTTTTCAATAAAAGCCCATAAAACTGATTTCAGGGTTGATGTGTGTGTGTGTGTGTGTGTGTGTGTGTGTGTGTGTGTGTGTGTGTGAAAAATTACTTCAGCTAACTCTGTTCCACATTCCTTCATGGCAATGGTCACATAAAACTAAGCAGAAGCCAGCAGTGCAGATGGAGCTGGCTCTCTAGGCCTGGAGCTTGTCCCCAATTCTGTCAACTCTGCATTCATCTGATGTCCAAAGTTCTTACCTCATCCAATTTCCCTTATTCTTAGCTATATGCAATATACAGAATCCTAAAGAGTGCCCACATCTATGGCTATGTCATAAAGATGTGACTAGCTGTACATCAGAAAGCTAATACTAGGGACTGGAGAGATAGGTCAGTGGTTATGAGCACCGAGTGCTCTTCCAGAGGACCCAGGTTCAATTGCCAGCACATGGTGGCTCACAACTGTCGTAACTCCAGTTCCAGAGGATCTGACACTCTCTTCTAGCCTCCTTGTGCATAAGGCACACACCTAGTACACAGACATGCATGCAGGCAAAACACCCATACACCTAAAAACAAAAATTTTAAAAAGAGAAAGACAGCTAATTCTAGAGGCAGAATCAATCAATTAATTCTAGAGGAAGAAAGGGAGGGGAAAGAGAAAGGGGAGTGAGGCCATGAAACAGAGTGCCTGAGGCTGAGGTTCAGCAGGCAGCTCAGAGGGTATTGCAATGGTAGCTAGAAGCTGTGAAGTTTCAAGCTAGGTGGTAGCTCCAGAGATACAGCAGGAAAGATATTGAGTTCAGTTGCTGCCTGACTATAAGGAATAAATGTAGAGAAAGGAGGAGCTCAGAGCTCAAAATAAACCCAAGCCAAGGATATGTATCATTGTATATTTTGTATAATAGGGAAAAACCAGAACCAACAGCCCTCTAAAGGAAATGGTTTAACTAACATATTGTGGTCTATCCACACCTAGGGCAAGTTCCTGCTATTACCAGGGATGCCAGGCCTAGACTGTGCTGGAGAGAATTCCTGAGAGTGCAAAGGAAATGTATAAAGGGACAAAAATAAGATCATCATACAGCAATAAAAAAAAATGTCACATGGTCAACAAGATGGCTCAGTGGATAAAGGGGCTTGCTGCCAAGCTCAACCTGAGTTTGATCCCTGGTACCTATATGGTAGAGGAAGAGACCTGTCTCCCACATTCTTACCATGATACATACATGTATGCACACATATGCACACACAGGCAATAATAATACACTATAAAATTTACATATGCACAAAAAATATATATATATACACAGACATACACTTATTTAACTACTGAGAAAAAAGAAATATGAGAAAATGTGGACATTAATAGAAGGAAGGAAAGGGAAGCAAGAAACATCTGTACTGTATTTTAGAAAGACTGAATTTTTAATGAACTCCTAAGACTGTATTTGTCAAATCACCCATGTGCGTATAACCATGACAAGATGCAGGAGATTGTCGCATAATGTTTCCAGGATTGCAGTCATTTTCATTGTCACACATTGCAGATTTCTTTACATGACATTGGTGTGAAACTCTCACACCATGTGTGTAGATGTGAAATAGAGATACATGAAAATAAAGTCATGGAGTGAGGGATGAAGCTGGGTGGAATGTTTCCCTGGCATGCCTGGTGCTGTGGGTCAGAGCCACAGCCGTACAAAACCCAAACAACTCCCCAAAGGTGGGGAGCCAGAGAGAAAAACGGAGAGAGGAGGGCCAGGAGAACCAGGGGTGAGGGGAGGGCTGGAGAAGGGCTGAGTGAGGCCAGCATTCCTCTCCTATTAGGTCCCGTCCTGTTCTGGTTATTTATCAGATGGCTGGGATTTAGCTATTCATTTCTTGGTTTGACTTTCCTTACTTAAAAAATGGAATGGATCCAGGCGGGGTGGTGCGTGCCTTTGATCCCAGCACTCAGAAGGCTGAGGTAGGTGGATTTCTGTTGTGTTTGAGGCCAGCCTGGTCTAGGTAGTGGGACCGTGTCTCCAAAAAAAAAAGGGGGGGGGAAAGGAATGTAAGGAAGATTATTTCAGGACTCAAGGGCTGGTATTAGGTTCAAATAAAAGAATTTCCTCATGATACCTGCTCCGCCACAGGCTCCTCACAAACGGCAGGTGTATTTAATGCCCTCTGAGTCACTGGTGATCTGGGACAACTTTTAACTTTTCTTTGCTTCGCTTATTGTTTTTTGTTTTGTTTTGGTTGGTTCGTTGGTTTTGTTTTTTCTGAGACAGCATTTCTCTATGTAACCCTGGCTTTCATGGAACTTGCTCGGTAGACGGGGCTAGCCTTGAACTCAGAGATCCATCTGCCTCGGCCTCCCACGTGCTGGGATTAAAAGCGTGCAGCACCACCGCCCAGTCCTTCTACCTAACTTCTCTTTCCTTCCAAGGTTTATGGTACCTCTGTTCCTTCAATGCTGATCACCTGCTTGAAGCCAGGAAAAAGTCTCTCAGGTACAGTCCACTTGGGTGACTCCAGGTCCAACCCTTCCTCTTCTCCTTTGCCCACTTCTTCCTTTCAAACCTGCCTTCCAAATCAGCATCTTCAGATGCCCTGGTCACATTTAGTTTGATCGTTAGAAGCCATTGTTACATGGGCTTCGTAAGTTTCTTTCTCAGATTTTGCCCATATATGAAAACACAGGTCAAACAACTGTGGGGCCCAGGTGTAATATGACTACCAAGTGCCACCTTAGGTCGTGTATTCATGGAGCCACATTCCCTCCCAGTCCTACCAAATTCAACAGAAATGATTTGAACCTCTGGCACAAATATGGCCCAATCTCTTTGAAGGACTTAAATCTCCTTAATGTGTGCATCTGTTAGCATCTGTGCCACTGGAGCAAGGAGAAACACTAGCCCAGCTCAGGGAAGTCTGGCCTGCAGGCACCCAAGCTGATGGTGGTGTCTTTGTTTTATTTTTAAACAAGAAATCCCACCTAAGACTAAATAAAACTCAGCCACTCAGTTGGCTTACTCCTCTAGTTCTAAAATGTATCCGGGAAATGCAGAAAAACAGCTATCAATATAAATATTGAAGTTTTCCCTCCAAAGCTGGGTTGCAGAGTATGGTACTTTAGGACTACATTCTGCCAGGCGTGGTGGCGCACGCCTTTGATCCCAGCACTCAGGAGGCAGAGGCAGGTGGATCTCTGGGGATCTGAGACAAATACAGACTACATGGTAAGTAGTCAGACCTACCAGGTGAGGAGACCCTGTCTCCAACAAACAACAATCCTTGATTTTGTCCCCACCTCCAAGCATTGCTGGGTACTTAGCAGGCCAACTTCAGTTATTATTTTTTATTTATTCGTGTTTCGACTTTGTAAGAACTTCTGAATAGAGATTCTTCCCCTTTTTGTCTCCAGATTACACTTTAGTCTTTGTCAAACAGAAAAGCATTTTATACATTCCCAGCACAAGGCTTCAGATGTTGAGACTTAAAAGAAAAAATTTTGTTCCGTTTGCTTCCCCTGATTAACATACAGACAGAAGTCAACATTTACTAGGAGCTTAAAATGCCACAGGCGCTGGCACGGTGAGCTAGTTCTTCCAGGGGAGTAGACTGTGCGTTGTAGGGGGCACTTTAGTTCTCCTTTATGGCTATGACAACCAAATTAACACTCTGAATGTCACCAAGTATCCCACCTCAGGCTGAGGAGTTCGCCTCTAGCTCCAGACACTTTCTACCATCTGGTTTTATTTCTTCTTCGTCAGGGAGGAGGCTATGGAAGTTTGAGCACATTCCCTCGAGGGCCCCGCAGTGGGTCAGTGAGCTGCTTCGTGGGATTCAGATTCCAGCTAGTATAATTCCATGGCTTTTTAGAGATCAAGGTGTGTGCGTGGGGAAGAGGGTTGGTGCTAGAGATCTGACTGAGAGATCAAGATGTGTGGTGGGCGTGCAAGAGAATGGACTGAGAAATTAAAGTGTGTGGTGGGGGACTGGCTTGTGCTCGATATTTCTTTTCTTTTTTCCGTTTTTGTTAACTTGACACAAAGCAGCATCACTGGGAAGAGGGAACCACCTCGTAGGAATTCCCTTCATTGGATTAGCCTCTTGGGCATGTCTGTGAGCATGTCTTCTTGATTAATGATTGATGTGGAGGGTCCAGTTCACTTAGGTAATACCACACCTGGGAAAGTGGTCCTGTATAAAAAACAAACAAGCGGGCAAACAAACAAAACCCAGACTGAGCAAGCCATGGAAGCAAGCCAGAAAGCTGCATTTCTCCATGGGTCGCTGCTTTAGTTTCTGCCTTGATTTCCCTTGACAATGGGCCAGAACCTGTAAGCCAAATAAACCCTTGCCTCCACCAACTTGTTTTTGGTCCTGCTATTTAATACATCGGCATGAAAAGTAGCTAGGACACACCATCAGCATTTCTTGAAATACTGTAGTTTACTCTGAATGCTATTCCTCCCCAATATTCCCTCATTCCCAAGCATCACCCCACCCTTAACCCTGTGGCTTGCTTGTAGTTGCCCATCAGGCCCGGACCTCCCCTCCAACAAATAGCTCGTGTCTTAGCTATTTTTAGCTGTTCCTCTCCACTCGTCCTGCACAGTCTTCTCCCTAAGTCCATCCTTTCTCCCTGTGCTCTTGACCACACTCCTCCTTTCTTCTCGGTATGCTTGGGGATCATCAGTTCTTCCCCGGGCCTAGACAATGCTTCTTCCATTGTTGCTTGTTACTTTTATGTATCTACTTTCCTATACCACAATCCATATAGTTGCTCAGTGTTATTTTTTCTTTTTTTAAAGATTTTTTAAATTAATTTTATTGAGCTATACATTTTTCTCTGCTCCCCTCCCTGTCTCTCCCCTCAACCCCTTCAACCCTCTCCCTTAGTCCCCATGCTCCCAATTTACTCAGGAGATCTTGTCTTTTTCTACTTCCCATGTAGATTAGATCCATGTCTGTCTCTCTTAGGGTCCTCATTATTATCTAGGTTCTCTGGGATGTGAATTGTAGGCTGGTATTCTTTGCTTTATGTCTAAAAGTCACTTACAAGTGAGTATAATGTTTGTCTTTCTCGGTCTGGGTTACCTCACTCAATATGATGCTTTCTAGATCCATCCATTTGCCTGCAAATTTCAAGATGTCATTATTTTTTTCTGCTGCATAGTACTCCATTGTGTAAATGTACCATATTTTCTTTATCCATTCTTCGGCTGAGGGGAATTTAGGTTGTGTCCAGGTTCTGGCTGTGACAAACAATGCTACTATGAATGTAGTTGAGCACATATCCTTGTGGTACAATTGAGCATCCTTTGGATATATACCCAAAACTGGTATTGCTGGGTCTTGAGGAAACTTGTTTCCTAATTTTATGAGAAATCGCCATACTGATATACAAAGGGGTTGTACCAGCTTGTATTCTCACCAGCAATGTAGAAGTGTTCCCTTTTCCCCACAACCTCTCCAGCATAAGCTGTCATCAGTGTTTTTTTATCTTGGCCATTTTTACAGGTGTAAAATGGAATCTCAGACTTGTTTTGATTTGCATTTCTCTGATGGCTAAGAATGTTGAACATTTCCCCAAGTGTTTTTCAGGCATTTTAGATTCCTCTGTTGAGAGTTCTCTGTTTAGATCTGTACCCCATTTTTTTAATGGATTATTTGTTCTTTTGATGACCAATTTCTTGAGTTCTTTGTATATTTTGGAGATCAGACCTCTTTCTGATGTGGGGTTGGTGAAGATCTTTTCCCATTCTGTAGGCTGCCGTTTGTCTTGTTGACCATGACCTTTGCTTTACAGAAGCTTCTTAGTTTCAGGAGGTCCCATTTATTAATTGTTTCTCTCAGTGTCTGTACTACTGGGTTTATATTTAGGGAGTGGTCTCCTGCGCCAATGCATTCAAGTGTACTTCCCACTTTCTCTTTTATGAGGTTCAGTGTGGCTGGCTTTATGTTGATGTCTTAGATCCATTTGGACTTGACTTTTGTACATGATGACAGATATGGATCTATTTTCATTCTTCTACATGTTGATATCCAATTATGCCAGCACCATTTGTTAAATATGCTTTCCTTTGTCCATTTTATATTTTTTTTTTGCTTTTTGTCAAAAATCAGGTGTTCATAGGTGTGTGGATTAATATCTGGGTCTTTGATTCTGTTCCATTGGTCCTCCTGTCGATTTTTATGTCAATACCAGGCTGTTTTCAGTACTGTAGTTCTGCAGTAGAGTTTGAAGTCAGGGATGTGATACCTCCAGAAATTCCTTTACTCTACAGGATTGTTTGGGCTATCCTGGGTTTTTTGCCTTTCCATATGAAGTTGAGTACCATTCTTTCAAGGTCTGTGAAAAATTTTGCTGGGATTTTGATTGGCATTGCATTGAATCTGTAGATTGCTTCTGGTAAGATTACCATTTTACTATGTTAATTCTACCTACCTAAGAGCATGGGAGATCTTTCCATTTTCTGGTGTCTTCTTCAATTTCTTTCTTCAAATATTTAAAGTTCTTGTCACACAGGTCTTCCATTTGTTTGGTTAGAGTTAGTCTGAGATATTTTATGCTATTTGTGGCTATCGTGAAGAGTGTTGTTTCCCTGATTTCGTTCACAGTCCTTTGATCATCGGTGTATAGGAAGGCTAGTGATTTTTTTTGAGTTAATCTTGTATCCTGCTACATTACTGAAAGTGTTTATGAGTTGTAGAAGTTCCTTGGTATAATTTTTGGGGTCACTTATGTAAACTATCTTATCATCAGCAAACAGTGAGAGTTTGACTTCTTTTCTGATTTGTGTCCCCTTGATCTCCTTTTGTTGTCTTATTGCTCTAGCTAGGACCTCAAGAATTATACTGAATAGATATGGAGAGAGTGGACAACCTTGTCTTGTTCCTGATTTCAGTGGAATCGCTGTGTGTTTCTCTCCATTTAGTTTGATGTTGGCTGTTGGCTTGCTGTATATTGCCATATATATATAATGTTTAGGTATAATGTTTAGGTATGATCCTTGTATCCCTGCTCTCTCCAAGACCTTTATCATGAAGGGATGTTGTATTTTGTCAAAAGCTTTTTCGGCATCTAATGAGATGATCATGTGTTTGTTTGTTTGTTTTTTTCAGCTTGATTATATGGTGGATTATGTTGACAGATTTTTGTATGTTAAACCATTCTTGCATCTCTGGGATGAAGCTGACTTGATTATGGTGGATTATTTTTCTGATGTGCTCTTGGATTCAATTTGCCAGCATTTTATTGAGTAATTTTGCATCAATGTTCATGAGTAAGATTGATCTGTAACTCTCTTTTTTTTAAGATTTATTTATTTAGTATGCAACATTCTGCCTGCATGTATGCCTACAGGCCAGAAGAGGGTGCTAGATCTCATTACAAATAATTGTGAGCCATATGGTTGCTGGGAATTGAACTCAGGACCTCTGGAAGAGCAGCCAGTGCTCTTAACCACTGAGCCATCTCCCCAGCCCTGTAACGTTCTTTCTTAGTAATATCTTTCTGTGGTTTGGGTATCAGGGCAATTGTAGCCTCGTAAAAAGAGTTTGACAATGTTCTTTCTGTTTCTATTGTGTGGAACAATTTGAAAAGTGTTGGTATTAGTTCTTCTTTGAAAATCTTATAGAAGTCTAGCTCAAACCATCTGGTCCTAGGCTTTTTTTGGTTGGGAGACTTTTAATGACTGTTTCTATTTGTTTAACAATTATAGGTCTGTTTAATTTGCTTATCTGGTCTTGATTTAATTTTGGTAAGTGATATTTATCCAGAAAGTTGTCCATTTTCTTTAAATTTTCTAATTTTGTGGAGTACAGGTTTCTGAAATATGACCTGATGATTCTGTGGATTTCCTTCATGTCTGTTATGTCTTCCTGCTCATTTCTGATTTTGTTAATTTGGATATCCTCTCTCTGCTTTTTGGTTAGTTTGGATAAATGTCTATCTATTTTGTTGATTTTCTTGAAGAACCAACTCTTTGTCTCATTGATTTTTTTTGTATAGTTTTCTTTGTTTCTATTTTGTTGATTTCAGCTCTCAATTTGATTATTTCCTGCTCTTTAGTTCTCCTGGATGAGTTTGCTTCTTTTTGTTCTAGACTTTTCAAATGATTTGTTAACTCACTGGTGTGGGATTTTTTCAGCTTCTTTATGTAGGCATTTAGTGCTATGAACTTTCCTCTTAACACTGCTTTCATTGTGTCTCATATATTTGGGTATGTTGTATGGTCATTTTCTTTGAAGTTTAGGAAGTCTTTAATTTCTCCCTTTATTTCTTCCTTGACCCATTGATGATTCAGGTGAGCATTGTTTAATTTCCATGTGTTTTTGGGCTCTCTGGAATTAATATTGTTGTTAAATTCCAATTTTAAGCCATGGTGATCCAATAAGATACATGGGGCTATTCCAATTTTTTTGTATCTGTTGAGGTTTGCTTTATTACCTCGTATGTAGTCAATTTTTAAGAAGCTTCCATGCTGAGAAGAAGGTATATTTTTTTCTGTTTGGATGAAGTGTTCTACAGATGTCTGTTAAGTCCATTTGAGTCACAACATCTGTTAGTTGCCTTATTTCTCTGTTCACTTTTTGTCTGACTGACCTGTCCAGTGGTGAGAAGGGAGTGTTGAAGTCTCCCACTATTAAGTGTGTGGGGTTTAATGTATGATTTAAGCTTTAGAAGTGTTTCTTTTACATATGAGGGTGCCCTTGTATTTGGGACATAGATGTTCAGTACTGAGATTTCCTCTTGATGGACTTTTCCTGTGACTAATATGAAATGTCCTTCTTTGTCTCTTTTCATTGATTTAGTTTGAAGCCTATTTTGTTAGATATTAGGATAGCTACACCAGCTTGTTTCTTAGGTCCATTTGATTGAAAAAAATTTTCCCAACCCTTTACTCTGAGACAATGTCTGTCGTTGAGGTTGAGGTGTGTTTCTTGTATACAGCAGAAGGATGGATTCTGTTTTTATACCCAGTCTGTAAGATCATCTGTTTTCTGTGTTTTTATTGATGTAGCCAAATTCCTTGGGTTGGAGTTTTTCTTCTAGTACTTTGTGTAGGAGTGGGTTTGTGACTAGGTATCTGGTTCTGTCATGGATTATCTTGTTTTGTCCTTCTATGGTACTTGAAAGTTTTTCTGGGTATAGTAGTCTGGGCTGGCATCTGTGGTCTCTTAATGTCTGTATAATGTTTGATCAGGACCTTTCATTGTTTCCATTGAGAAGTCAGGTGTAATTCTGATAGGTCTGCCTTTATATGTTACTTGGCATTGTTCCTTTGCAGCTCTTAATATTCTTTATTTATTCTGTATATTTAGTGTTTTAATTATTATGTGGGGAGGGAACTTTTTTTTTATTCAATCTATTTGGTGTTTTGTAAGCTTCTTGTATCTTCAAAGGCATCTCTTACTTTAGGTTGGGAAAGTTTTCTTCTATGATTTTGTTAAATATATTTTTTGTGCTTTTGAGTTGGACTTCTTGTTCTTCTATGCTTATTATTCTTAGGTTTGGTCTTTTCATGGGTCCCATATTTCCTGGATGTTTTGTGTTAAGCTTTTGTTTGATTTAATGTTTTCTTTGACTGATGAGTCTATTTTCTCTATTGTATCTTCAGCATTTGAAATTCTCTCTTTCACCTCTTGTATTCTGCTGTTTGTACTTCCATTTGTGGTTTCTGATCATTTTCTCATAATTTATCTGTCTAGAATTTCCTGGGTTTGTGCTTTCTTTATTGTCTTTATTTCAGTTTTCAAGTGTATGTTTGACTGCTTTTTCTTGTTTTTCTTTAAGGGATTTGTTGATTTCTTCCAATTTTTTATTCATCTTTTCCTCCGTTTCTTTGAGGGAATTATTCATTTCCTCTTTAAGGGCCTCAAGCATTCTCTTAAGGTTATTTTAGGTCATTTTCTTCTGCTTCATCTATATTTGGTTGTTCAAGTCTTGCTGTCATAGGGCTATGAGTTTTTATTGGTGTCGTGTTGCTGTTTATGGTGTTGCGTGTGTTCTTACCTTGTCTACCAATTTTTTTTTTTCTGATTGGTGTAGTTGGGGCTATCTGTGACTCTGGTGTGTTGGGAGCAGTGAGACCCCAGATCCTGAATTTCTTGTAAACAACTTGTTTTCCCCTGATCTAAGTGCCTACAGCTGCTCTGAGCACGAGCCCTTCAGGAGTTCCTGATGGCAGGAGAGTGGTTTCTGGTGGTTTTGGCTAGGGTGTGGCTATCTCTATATAATCTGCCCCTGAACACAATAAAGGGAGCATTCTTGGGGCTTTGGTATCAGTGTTTAAAGGTCTGCGTCTGTCTGTATTCTCAATCTCCAGCCCCTTGCCCGAAGCTCGCCAACTGGGTTCTAGCACACAGAGCGCAGACACGGGGGGAGGGGGAGTGTGTGCTCGGCACTGATAATCAATCTTCCAGGTGTTTGTTAGTGGATCCAACGCTCAGTTGGTTGCTTCTCATGATGTAGTCAGGGCCACACGGTTCCAGTCACCGCATTGGTCACTCCATGTTCCTGGAGGTCACTCAGTATTCCCAGGTATCACTCTGAAATACTGGGGGTCATTTGGGCCTGTTCCCACGGAGGTTGCTTACTTGGGGCTGTTTCTGCTATGGTTGCTGCCTTGGACCTGCTCTGGCAGAGGTCGCTGGTTCAGGCTTTCTACTCAGAGGTCACTGATTCATGCCTGGTCCTCTGACTTGGGCCTGCTTCCTAGGCAGCTGTTCCCTTGAACCTGTTCCTGTGGAGTTTGCTTCTTCAGGCCTGCTCCAGAGGAAGTGTTGGCTCAGGCCTACTCCCTCGGAGGTCCCAGACTCTTGTCTAGACCTGCAGAGGTCTCAGGCTCCAGCCTACTCCCTCAGCAGTTGCTTCTTTGTACCTGCTCCAGTGGGGTTCCTTACCTCAGGCCTGCTCCAGCAGAGGTCGCTGGTTCAGGCCTGTAGATGATCCTTTCTGGGCCCATTCCCGCTGAGGAGGTCCCTGGCTTAGGACTGCTCCCGTGGAGGTCTCTGCTTGGGCCTGGTCCCAAAGAGGTCTCTGATTCAGATCTACTCCCTCAGAGGTCCCGGACTCACGCCTGCACGTGCAGAGATCTCAGGCTCCAGCTTATTCCCTCAGCAGTTGCTGCCTTGTCAAAGTAGTTTTTAAAGTAAGAAAGTAAATGTTTAAATTAGTATACTTAGGATAAAGTGTGTTCTTCTATGTGATGGACCTCATCCATCAATTGATGGCTTCAAGAGAAAATTTCTGAACTCCGTGAAGGAAGAATCCTGCCAAGTGATTGCCCTTTAACTGTGGCACTTGACTGAACTACCCTACAGATTTGGGCTAGCCTGCCTCCTATTTTGCATGAATTGTTTTCTTGAAATAAATCTCTCTCTCTGTGCATCCTATTCCTCTCCCCACTTTTTTTCTGAAGCTGCTTTGCCTCTGAGCTCCAAACTCTACCGGTTATTTATTAAAATACCAGTCTCTCCAATAATGCCAAAAATAACTGATTCTGAAAAACCAAAATAATATCTTTTAGAAATTTCTAGGCATAGATGTTTGCTTTTGAGCTTTGTTTATTAAGAACATTGTAGAAAAACATCATCTCTTTTTTTTTCCTTAAAAAAAGTGCTTTTCAGGGGGTTTTCAGTAAAAGAACAACCCAAATGTAGAAAATTCTAGCTTTCTTTAATCATTCTAAAATCTAAGTAGTTACCAGGAAGGATGTGCCACTAGTTAATAGCCCAAAGTTCAGATATTTCTATTTCCTTTCTCCTTTGTATGTTTAAAGGAAGTTATTTTGGATTCTGCATGTGAAGCATAAGCAAGAGACATCAGAAAAAATTATCCATTTGGGTGTCTGTAAATCAGCGTTGTGTGTGTTTGAGTGTGTGTAAATATACATGTGCGTGTAAATACATATAATTTAACAGCATAAAATATATGTATTCATTATACTCATGCAAAGAACAAACTATGCTCTACAAAATATATATCTCAGTAATTAAAAACATGAACATGCTGCATGGGGATAGGTATGGATCTATTTGCATTCTTCTTCATTTTTACATCCAGTTACTCCAGCACCATTTGTTAAGATGCTTTCTTTTTTCCATTGTATACTTTTAGCTTCTTTGTCAAAAATCAGGTATTCATAGGTGTGCGGATTGATATCGGGATCTTCCATTCAATTCCATTGGTCCTCCTGTCTGGTTTTATGCCAATACCAAATTGTTTTTATTACTGTAGCTCTATAGTAGAGTTTGAAGTCAGGGATTGTGATGCCTGCAGAAGCTTCTTTATCATACAGAATTGTTTTGGCTATCCTGGGTTTTTTTTTTTCCATATGAAGTTGAGTATTGTTCTTTCAAGGTCTGAATAACTGTGTTGGGATTTTGATGGGGATTGCATTGAATCTGTAGATTGCTTTTGAAAATTTTACCAGTTTTATTTTGTTGATACCACCTATCCCCATGCACAAAACTGAAGTACAAATGAATCAATGAACTCAACATTAATCCAACCACACTGAACCTCATAGAAGAGAGAGTGGGAAGTACCTTGAACACATGGGCACAGGAGGCCACTTCCTAAATATAACACCAGTAGTATAGACACTGAGAGCAGCAAGTAATAAATGAGACCTCCTGAAACTGAGAAGCTTCTGTAAAACAAAAGATACAGTCAATAAGACAAAATAACAGCCAACTGAATGGGAAAAGATTGTCACCAACCCACATCAGATAGAGGACTGATCTCCAAAATATAAAACAAACTCAAGAAACTGTACATTAGAAGACCAAATAATTCAATTTAAAAATGGGGTTCAGATCTAACCAGAGACTTTGCAACAGAAGAATCTCAAACGGCCGAAAAAACATTTAATGACTTGTTCAACATCCTTAGCCATCAGTGAAATGCAAATCAAAATGATGAGGTACTTCCTTACACCTGTCAGCATGACTAAGATCAAAAACACCAATGATAGCTTATGCTGGAGAGGGTGTGGAGAAAAGAGAACACTCTTCCTTTGCTGGTAGGAGTGCAAACTTGTACAGATTTTTGGAAAACAGTATGGTGGTTTCTCAGAAAACTGGAAATCTATCTACCTCAAGACCCAGCAATACCACTCGTGGGCATATACCCAACAGAAGCACACTCATACCTCAAGGACATTTGTTAACTGTGTTCATAGCAGGATTATTTGTAATGCCCAGAACCCGGAAACAACCTCAATGCCTGTCAGCCAAAGAATAAAGAAAATATGGTCCATTTACACAATGGACTATTCGGCAGGAAAAAACAAACAAACAAACCCAAAACATTGACTTCTTCAAATTTGCAAACAAACGGATGAAACTAGAAAAAAAAACATCCTGAGTGAGGTAACCCAGACCCAGAAAGACAAACAGGGTATGTACTCACTCATAAGTGGATATTAGATATAAAGCAAAGGATAACCAGCCTATAGTCCATGACCCCAGAGAAGCTAGGTAACAAGGAGAACCCTAGGAAAAACGTACACGGATCCCCTGGGAAGGGGAAATAGACAAGAACATTGAGAAAATTGGGAACATGACAGGGGGCAGGAGGAGAGGGGAAGGGAAGAAAGAAAAAAGAGAGGAGAACATGAGGGAACAGGATGGCTGAGATGTGGCAAGGACAGAGAAGGAGAGCAAAGAAAGAGGTATTTTGATTGAGGGAACCATTATGGGACCAGCAAGAAACCTGCCACTGAGGAAATTCCCAGGAATCCACAAGGATGACTCCAGCAAAGACCCTAAGCAATAGTGGAGAGGGTGCCTGAACTGGCCTTGCCCTGTAGTCAGATTGGTGACTACCTTAATTGCCACCTTAGAACCTTCATCCAGCAATTGATGGAAGCAGATGCAGAGATCCACATATAGCACTGGGCTGAGTTCCCAGAGTCCAGAGAGAGAAGAGCAATAATATGAGCAAAAGGGTCAAGACCATGATGGGAACGCCCGCAGAAATAGCTGACCTGAGCTAGTGGGAGCTCACTGACTCCAGACTGACAGTAGAGGACCCTGCATAGGCCCAAACTAGGACCTTTGAATGTGAGTGACGGTTGTGTGGCTGGGGCAGTCTGTGGGGCCACTCGCATTGGGATCAGTACTCATTCCTAGTACTTGAACTGACTTTTTTTGAAACCATTAACTTTGGACGGATACCTTGCTCAGACCTTCCACTCCTTCAGCCAATAGCCGCTGAAATACCAGCCCACTGGGGCGTGGTCTATTTATCTTTAAAAAAGAGCAGCAAGCCTCAGGCCCGCGCTCATGGTTCCGGGGCTTGGTTCTGGCTCCAGCTCCTGCTCCTGCGACTAGGCTCCTTTCCTGACGGTTGGTGCTTTGTGAGTTTTGCCCCCCAAAATAAATACCCCTTTAAATCCTAACTGGTGTGGGATTATTTCGCACATTAGCCTAGATATGGGGGGGGGAGACTTGGTCCTGCCTCAAAGTGATGTGCCAGACTTTGTTGACTCCCCATGGGAATCCTTATCTTCTCTGAGGTGTGGATGGGGGGTCGGATTAGTGGGGGAATCAGAAGGAGGAGAGGGAACTGGGATTGGTATGTAAAATGCAAAAAGATTGTTTTTTTTTTTTAAAAGAAGAAAATAAAAATCTGCCTATAAAGGTAAACTTTAGCAATTAGTACTCATCATGTTTTTCTCCTGGTCTTTGCAAGCTTTTGATCTGGTTTTGTGGTGGGGAGGTCTTCTTGTTATTTTAAGATCACAATAGACTTCTAGATATTAGAGATCCAATAGATAGAACTGGTCTTATCTACAAAGAATCCCAAGAAACAAATGTTTTCTCTGGCTGACCCTTCCACATCTGCCCAGAATTCTGCTACGACTGGCTATGTGTACTGTGTTGTAGCCTGTTCAGACACTGAGACTTTAGGATTTGTTGAAGGTCATCGTGTTGCTATATTTTGATGCATATATGAAAATTTAAATAAATTGTTAATCATTCTCTTTTGCTATTAAATGAGTAATAAACAAATATGAGCTGTACTAGACAAATGTGGTAAATGGCAGGCTCTAACCTAAAAGTTCAATGTCCCCCATTCTCCCTATAATGTTTAGTATGCCACAAAAGTTAGAACATTGAGAAGGTGAAGGTAGAATTATGTATTTAACTACATTTTTCTAAACTCAATTATATAAAAAAATCAGTATGATTCAGAGAAGTATTTCTGATACTAGTGAGAACAGTTTTATTGGATGGAATTTTGACCTTTATGCTAAAAAACAGAAATAGAGTTTAAAACAGCAACATATTTTTAGGGAATTACATAAGGAGCTTTTTAATGTGCGGAATTATTTATTGTTGATATGTCAAAGAAGTTTCAATAATGTTAAAAATGCTTAACTTAATTCAGTAGACAAAAAATAAAAAGAGAGAAAGAGAAAGGAAATATTACCCACAGCAAAAAAGTCACTTCAATTCAAATCATTTTCATTTTTATATTTGTCTGTGCTTTTACAGCCCATATAAATGTATTCTTTTCCTATTTTATTATAAACTCATACATTCCTCTATGCACATCATTTTTGTAATGCATATTAAGCTAAGTTACAGAAATCAGTATACTTCACTGTAACCCAGTGGGATTAAGTCAGAGTATGCAAGTCAGGTTCAATATTTGACTGCCAATTAACATATTCTATCACCTCAATACACTAAAAGAGAAAAAAAATCTCATATTAATAAATGCAGAAAAGATATTTGACAAAATCTAAAGCATTTTCACGGTTGAAAAACAAAATGTAGGCCTGGAGAGATGGCTCAGAGGTTAAGAGCACTGACTTCTTCTTCCAGAGGTCCTGAGTTCAATTCCCAGCAACCACATGGTGGCTCACAACCATCTGTAATGAGATCTGGTGCCCTCTTCTGGCCTGCAGGCATGCATGCAGACAGAACACTGTATACATAATAAATAAATAATTTTTTTAAAAAAAATTTATTTATTTATTTATTATGCATACAATATTCTGTCTGTGTGTATGTCTGCAGGCCAGAAGAGGGCACCAGACCTCATTACAGATGGTTGTGAGCCACCATGTGGTTGCCGGGAATTGAGCTCAGGACCTTTGGAAGAGCAGGCAATGCTCCTAACCACTGGGCCATCTCTCCAGCCCCCAATAAATAATTTTTTTTAAAAAAAATGTAGTGAACAAGGAGTGTAGAAGATAGTTTGTTGTCTGTTGCTAGAAACAGTCTAAGTCTAGTCTAGTCTGAGTACTAGAAACTGGGAATTTATAGAGACTGCTTTAACCCATGACTCTTGAGTCTTTGTATTGTTACTGGTATGTATGTTTTTAGTGCTGACCATTTGGGGTTAGATAGCCAACTGACGTGCTTGTCCCTGGGGAAAACTGTTTCTCCCCTTCTCGACATTTCTTAGTTGTCTGGAGTTCTTTGTGTAGGATGAGGCCTTGTGGGCTTTCCCCATTCACTTCAGCCTGTCTGTTGTTGCCCTTGTTCAGGTCCTGCTTAGACAGTCACACTGGTGGGACTCTATGGGTGTGGCTCCTGACACTGCTGGAAGACACAATCTCATAGCAACCTTCCTGACCCTCTGCCTCCTACAAACCTTTCTACTCCTCCGTCCACAATGTTTCCTGAGCCTCAGGTGCAGGAGCTGTTTTGTAGATATATCAGTTGGGGTTGAGACCCACAGCTCTGCATTTTGATTGGTTGTGGTTTTCTCTGTTGCAACGCGAAGCTTCCTTGATGAGGGGGCGAGGACTACACGTATCTGGGGGTGTAACAGCAAATGCTTAGAGTGGATTTAGGGGTTAAGCTGGTTTAGGGTTTGCTCTTCTCCAAGATCCAAGGCTTCACTAGCTCTGGGTAGTTTGCTAGGTTTCCAGGAACAGGCTTGGTTTCCCTCCTGTTGAGCAGGTGTGAGGGCCCACAGAAATGTGAGCCTATTCCTCCTTGACTGGAGGTCAGAGGGTTTGAGCTTACTTTTGCTCTCTCAAAGTTGTTGATAACGTGTGGTGAGAGATTCTGACCTAGTTAGTATTTTGGGTATAAAGCTGGATCTGCTCCACCTGGACCAAAGATGGGAGAATTCATGTCTATTCCTTATATCATGTTAACGAAGTCTGGTGCCTCCCTCCCTCTTTCGGAGTGAAATATATAAGTGTGTGGAGAATAAACGAGGTGGATTCAGTATTCAGTATCAACTAAGTTGCCCTCCTGGTACTATCCTGTGTCTCTGTTTCTTTCATATCTGTTCCTCCTACCTAATGTTTCTCATCCACACGCCCCTGCCCTGGAATGTATGAACCCCTTCAGAAGCTGGGTCATGGCAGAAGTCACCTCCAAAGCATGGCTTATGACAGACAGGTCTTTAGTTCAATTAAAGAGTTGTTGGCTACTGCCAAAGCACGCGTGTTACAGCCTTAGGGTTCTCATGCCATGCTGTTGTGGTTCATAGGTCTCACGGCTGGGAAGGACTGTTGATTGCCTCCCTCCTTTGGAAACTTGTGGCCTTCTCGTGCCACGAAAGCTAATCCTTGTGGGGAAGGGGAGGCTTTCAAGTCAGTCTCAGCTCGGGGGCCTCTGGCCCTGTGTCTGATGAGCATGGTGTCTTCAGCAATGAGGATTTACCTTCCATCTCTGGGGGTAGGGGTGCAACGGAGGGCAACAGCACTAGCCTGTAATGTTTGGGGAGTCTTTTAAACAACTGTGACCAACAACTCTAAAAGGGGCTTCTCATTGTTGGTGCTGCGGGAGGTTGTTAATGGCCTTTTGCCCTTGGGGGGAAACATTGTTAGTCTAGATGTGAAATTTTCATTTGAACTACATATGTATATTTATACAATGACTTACATGTATAATAGGTATTTTTAGGTAGCTAGTTAATAGTATGGTTCCTTAACACTTTTTCAGGCATCTTTACTGTTATTTTACCCTCCTCCCTTCTTCTTTTGTATTTATCTCCTCCTACCCAAATTAGAGGCCCACCCCCCATTTAAACAAATTTCTTAAGGAAATACCCACCCTCTTTCTGGTAACGTGTCTAAACTACAAGGAAGAGAGGTTTCATGAGAGGTCTTGGCACTGCCTGGGGTAACTTGGTTCCCTTCGATTACTGTGACTTGGGCTCATGACCCACAGGTATGATGCAAGTCTGTGCATGCGTGGGGACTGTGCTCAGCAAAGAGTTTGCTTAGTGCCGTGATGAAACCACAGTTGGGAGGAGAACTTGAGAAATAACTCCATGAAGCTTGTTTGCACTAAGGTCTCCTTGATGTGGTTAAGGGCTCTTTGGCATAAAATGTACCAGTGATGAGTATTACTTTATTTTGCTTTGCTGTTAGCACTGTGATTAAAGTCCAGTAGGCCCAGCATTCAGTAGATTAATACGCAGTCTCTTAAAGTATTCTGCTAGCTACTAAGGCTGTCTATAGTTGCAATAATCCCATGAGGTTCTTTTTAAAAGATGTAAGAAGAAAGCTTTCTAATCTGTAGAGGACCACCTGAGACTATATTATTATTTAGTGAGAAACTGATTTAATAACACATAATTGTTTCATAATTCACTATTAGAATCAAACTTGTAAATAAGTTTCAATCTGTACCTGAAATAACATTGAAATGAGCTATCACTTAGAATCCATTCAGTTAGGCTCTATTTTGAAGCCAGTTTCTCAGAAATAGTAGTGGGCTTGTTTGAACCCAAATGAACTTTGCTGCTAAAGTTCCTCAGATCCAAAAACATAGTACTAAGTATTTAGGGAAAATGGATAGTGTATCAGTCAGTTTGGGCCACAAGAAAAATTTTAGATTGGAGAGTCTTAACAACACAACTGTTTTCCGGAAGCTAGAAGTCCTTCATCAGAGGCTGGAAGGGCCGGTTCTGCAGCAGGCTGTCTCAGCGGCTTGCAGAGAGCCCCTTCTGTGTTCATCAAGATAAAGTAGGTTCTTTGGAGGACACTCATGTATGGACTCTTATGAGGACAATGATCCAGCAGTATTAGGGCCCCAGCCTGATGGTCTCTCGTTTCCTAATTATTTCCTTGCTCCATTTACAGCTCCACTGAAGTTGAGGGTTTAAACATATGTGTGGTGGTGAATGAATCATGGCTGTCAAGCCAATGTGGTTCCGAATTATGAAATTTCCAAGGATGTTTAACAGAGGGAAGACTCACCCTGGCATGGAGGCATCCTTAGCCATGGGTGGGGCATGGGATGTTTGAAAAGACGGAAGTGGGACAGGAGTGCTCACCTCTCTGCTTCCTGACTGCAGCTCCTCCCACTCCTGCTCCAGGCCTTCCTTGCCAAGGTAGACTGTAATCTCACACTGTGGGCCAGAACTTTTCTTCCTCACTTGCTGCTGTTGCCGGGAATTTTGTCATGGTGATGGAGAAGTCACTTTTGAGGTGTTATTTTAGCTCCTAAGGTGAAGATGGGTTGGTTGCGGATACATTAACACTCACAGATCATTCTGGCATTTGTCATTAGCACCAGTAAATGAACACAGCACTTACAGCCCACAGATAAGAAGTGAAAGACACGCTAGCAGTTCCAAGTGTCTGTTTACATGACTTCTCATTCAAAACAGATTGGCTACAACTATCCATCAGATAAAGATGTTTCAAAATCTCATACTACATCCCACTCATATTTGAAGTTCATCAAAAATTTTATATCTTTGCAGATATTTTAAAGGAGAAGTTTTGTTCTCGAAAAGAATGGTTCCCCTGGTGTCCCCCGGAAAACATGCTGCTTGGCACTTAGTACTAAACCCGGTGAAAATGCTCCAACTTAGGAGAGCATCGTCTCCCATTGCATTTCCCGCTGACAGAACTCAACACTTTCTAATGTGTGCTGTTTGAAATAGTCTTCCGGAACATACTGTTCTGGAAAAGCTGTAACACCAAGTCCTGACCCTTTGAACTTCGGAGTATACACTTGGTTTGGTTATAGTATCTCAGATAGCCCAGGCCGGCCGAACTCCTGATTCTTCGGCCTCTGTCTCCTGTATGCTGGGATTACAGGTGTGTGCCACCAAGCCCAGAAGTGACTGGCAGCACCCAGCACGGTGGATTTCCTGCTGTGTATGATTTTTGTGAGGACGGATCACTCAGTCCATAATAGCTACTACTTTGGTTTCTCTGCTTAGCATGGCCTCAGGGTGGCAGGTGCTCCCCATTGTCTCTAAAAAGCCCCAGGTACCAATGCTGATGGCTCCCGAGCTGCCCACGAAACTGTTCCCACATGCTGAGCAGCAAGCTTATCAAGAGTCAGCCGTGTTGATTGCTAGACTTGTTCAAGCTAAACAGGTTATTATAATTGTGCAATTTAAATGGATTTAACCAGGATAAATGTAAATGTGGAGGTGAAAACAGAAAAGTTACTGTTCCTGTGAAAGCCAAACTGAATTATTCGGAATGATTTAAAAATTGGCCAAACAGCTGGCAACTATAAGACTAGAAAACAGGAAGCCAGAAGCCAGGACTTTGTAACCGGATTGTCTCGTTCACCCACCTTTAACCCCCAATGTGCTTTAGGGAAACGGAAGCGGAAGCGTTGGGACTGCAGCTCCTTGGCTTACCTAACATGTGCAGGGCCTGGGATGGATTTCTAGCACCGCAAACGCCGCAAAGCAGATACTATAACAAACCAATTGTAGATTGCAATCTTCCAAACAGAATGTCCATAGGAAAGTGCAGATTCCAAGAAAAGGCTTTAATAAGGGGCTGACTGATCAAGTGTGTTTATGCGTTTTGTGTTAAAATAAAATAAGACATGCATTTGTAATTGGTAACTGCACTTTTTAAATTAGCTACTGTTCCAGTCACTTCATGAAAGGCTACCTTTATGATGTTATCAGGACGAGGATGATGTTATCGTGTACGAGGGTCACCGTTGCTATGTTGTTGTTTATCTTAGCGCCTACGGCCCAGGCAGAGCGGTAGTCTTGTCTATGATATTGGCTCTGGGGTCGACTTAGTTCAGTAGCCAGCCCCCGACAGCTGTGAACAGAGGAAGTTTCCAATTGCCAGCTGTTAAAATCCGCGGTTTTCATCTACACCACCAGTTCTCAACCTGGGGGTAGCGATCTTCTTGGGATTGCATATCAGATGTTTACATTACGATTCCTGACAGTAGCAGTGTTACAGTTATGAAGTAGCAATGAAATAATTTTACGGTTGGGGGGTTCCCGTATTGAAGGGTCACAGTGTTAGGAAGGGTGAGAACCAATGCTCTACACCGTTAGTTCCTGAAGCCGGAGGACGCTGCGGCTGTGCGCCGCCAGCTGTTGCTACACAGGATCAGAATCCCGGGAAACATAATCTTTAGGTGTCGCTTTGTCCTTTGCTGCACTGACCATGAGGACTGTTTGGTTTGACTGAGTTTGAACTCGGTGCTGGGCAGATAGGTGGGAATGCTGAATGTAGCTCTTGTGAACGTCTTTTCCACCTCATTTTGTGAGACAAGGTCTCCCACTGGAGCTCAACAACTGGGTAAGGCCTGCTGGATAGAAGGCTCTAAGACACTCATCTCTTTACCTCACAGTTCTGGGTATACAGTGCTAGCCCTGTCTTTTTATTTTTAATTCACTTTTTCAAATTGAAAATATTTTTTTTTCATGCAATATATTCTGAGCATGCCCCACCCCTGGGCCTGACCCTGTTTTTGTCTGGGGTGATATGGACTTTGAGAGTTTGGCTTAGGAAAGCAGTAGGAAGCTTTAAGCACTGCCTAATGGGCCGGACTAGAAAGAGCATGGAAGACAGTGGTGCTGAGTGTGATCTCAACTGTGGAGGCCTGGCTCAAGAGGTTTCAGAGGAGAAGAATGTTAGTATGTAGCCTGGAGACCAACTTTTGATATTTTGGTGAAGGGTATGGTTGCTTTTTGCCCTTATCCAAAAAGTCTACCTGAGGCTAAAGAGTTTTAATACCATCAGCAGGAGGAATCTCAAAACAGCCTAGTAGAGACTCTGTTGTGTGGTTGTTAGTGGTAACGCTAAAGAATATATTTATGTTGAAAAGGAAGAAGCTGAGCAAGAAATGGAACAAAGGAAGTGGTAAACTCAGGGCAAGACCCCACTCCACTAAGTTTCCAACCTGTGAAAAGGAACTAAAGAAAAGCTCAGAGCTGGGTGTGGTGGGGCACAGCTTTAATCCCAGCACTGGGAAGGCAGAGGCTGGTGGATCTCTGAGTTTGAGGCTAGCCTGATCTAACTATCAAAAACAAAAAATTGGTAAAGATGTAATTTAACAAGGAGGCCATGTTCCAGCCCCAGTAAGCAGCAGAAATTGGCAGCTTCAACCATGTTGGCTCTGAAGTTAAGGACAGAAGAAAGGGGCTATGGAATTTGCCACCCAGACTAATGAAAGCTGCTGAGCTCAGGCTTGTATCAGTGGAGTCCCTGGGGGAGGCTTAGCCAGATCGTTACTGAAGCCGTGAAGTTGAAGCCTGGATTGCCTTGGATGTTAGAGATGCCAGAGTCATGGGACACCTGCTAAGGAAAGCTGCTAACAGGAGTGGAACCAGCCTGAGAGAACAAAGCATGTTGCAGCCAACAAAGCTAAAAGGAGCTAGAGATCGGAAGTGTTTTTACATTAGACACGGAGATGCAAAGTTTGTCCAGCTCGTTTTCAGTCTTGCTTTGGTTCAGTATTCCCTCACTATGCTCCCTTTCTAATGTTTTGGAAGAGTAATGTATATCCTATGCCATTATATGATGGAAGTATGTGGTCTGGTTTTTTATTTTGGTTTTATAGGAGATTATAGTTAAGAGATTGCATGAATCTCAGAAGAGACATTGAACTTCGAACTTTAAAACATTGTTGAGACTATAAAAGACTATGGGACTTTTGAAGTTGGACTGAGTGTGTTTTTGCATAATTATTAATTCTGGTATGATTATAAGCCTTTGGAGGCCAGGAAGTAGAATGTGGTAGTTTGAAAGAAAATGGTCTTTATAGGGAGTGGCACTATTAGGCGCTGTGGCCTTTTTGGACTATGTGTGACCTTGTTGGAGGAAGTATGTCACGGAGGAGGAAGGTTTTGAGGTCTCTTTTGCTCAAGCGTCCCTTAGTGTGACAATAAGACTACTTCCTGTTGCCTTAAGGTGTAGAACTCTCAGCTGCTTCTCCAGCACCATGTCTGCCTGCATGCTGCCTTGTCCCACCGTGATGATAATGGACTGAACTTCTGAACTGTAAGTGAGTACCACAATTAAAGGTTTTCCTTTTTAAGAGTTATCATGGTCACAGTGTCTTTTCAGAACAATAGAAACCCTAAGACAGTAGGTGAAAGCTCTAGTTAGAAACCAGCTCGGTTTCCCCATGCTCAGTGACCTATGTAAGTGTTGTCTTCAACAATGGCATTACCATCAGTTTCAAACCTGTCTTTTTATGTGTGCGCGGGGATCTGAGCTCAGACTGTCACGCTTGAGCAGCAAGGACTTTCTCCCCAGCTCTTAGTTTCTTAACTTTGGGACCTGTAGTATGTGCCAAGGACAGCGCCATGGAAAAATCACATTTACACTGTTTGAATGGACACTGTTTTTCATCCAGGAAGTTCATCTTCAATGCATACTATTCTTTCTCCTGAGAGCGATACAATGACGTAGGTAGCAAGGAACTTGGGTTTACCTTTTCGTTGATAAACACACACAAAAGGAGTGTGCTTATCTGATTTCTCCATGTGTGAAACCAGTTCTCAGTGTTGTTGGGTTCTGCCAACACTCCTTATGACTCCCCATGTGTCCAGTCTGGGACTTTCTCTTTACAGACAGTGGGAAGTGACCGCAAGAGAACTACATTTCCTCCAAATGTCCATGTTTTTATGCTAACCCAGAAAGTTCTCCAGCTAGAGGTGAGAGTGAGGAGAGAGCTACTTTGGGTAAACTCTGACAGCACAAGGGTGGCCTTGATGACTGAAGTAAAAGGGCTTTGCTGACCCTTTCCAGACTGCTGTCTTTATCAGCCTCATAATTGACTCAAGAGTCCTTTGCATCTTAACCCAAGCAGACAAGTTGTATTTAACAGGGAGTGGTATGGATTTATGGTTAATCTCTGTGACTGGTTACATTGGGTTGTCTAAATGAAAATGACTTGGGCTTACAAAGTTGTAATTAAAGGAAGGGGAAGACAGCAACATGATGCTTCAGAGTCATCATAAAGGAAGTGATAGAACAAAAGATTCTTAGAGCTTGGAGGAAAATTGTAATCCATCTAGCCAAAACGCTTACTTTACAGACAAAGGGGTTGCCAGCATGCAATTTCTGCCATCTTCATTACTGCTATCTGAGCAGGGTAGTCCTTTGCCCTGTGGGACCAACCCGCACTCTGCAGACTGTCCTGCCTCCCTGGTACCTGGCCATTAAATGCTGGTAACAGCCATATTCACTATGACAATCCAGACTCTTCCCTCCTTCCCAAAGGGTCATGCTGTCTTTCCCTGTTGAGAATCCTGAGCCAGAATGTTCATAAGCAGCCAGGAGGCTTACACAAACACATTCTAAGTGAAATAAGCCAATTACACAGAGAAAAATATTGTACGACTACATCCACGTGAGGCCCTTGGAAAAGCCAGATTTATAAAGACAAACAGAATGCAAGTTGCCGAGGCTGGAGTGGAGAGTATGATGGAACCTGAGATGAGAAGTGTTCCAGAGATTGATTATATGACAATGTGAATGTACTTAGCACTCTGAACTGTGTACGTAAAATAACCAAGAGCTGGGAATGCAGCTCAGTTGGTAGAGTGCTTGCCTGGCATCTCTAAGGCTTCACATTTAATCCCCAATCTAGCATGGGGGGAGCGGGGAGGAACGAGGCAGTAGGAGCAAGACTTCAAGGTCCTTCAGAGCTATTTAGCAAGTTCAAAGCCAGTCAGGAATACAGGTGACCCCATCTCAAAAAGAAATAATAACTAAGATAACAAGTGTGTGTCAAGTATATTTATTTTACTGTAATACAAACAGATAAGCAGGAGTTGGGGAGATGGGTCTTACAATAAAGTACTTGCTATGGAAGCATAAGGACCTCAGTTCAAATCCCCGGGACACATGTAAAAAAGCTGGATGTGGCCGTGCCTGCCTGTCACTCTAGTTGTGTCAGGGGTAGAGACAGCAGGATCAGTGGGGCTTCTGGGTGCCAAGTAAGCTTCAGGCTCAGTGAGAGACCCTGTCTCAAAGGAGTGAGGCAGGGAGAAACAGAGGGGACACTCAATATCCCCTCTGTGCAAGAATGCACACATGCACACACACACACACACACACACACACACACACAAACAGATGAGATAAGCCAACAAAAATAGCTTTGAAAGAGACCAAAAAGGGCAACCAACAGGAAACAAGTGGAGAGCTGGATGAAATGGATGATGATGATGGCATTCGAGCGGAAGTTTTGTTTTCAGTGCTTGGGGTTGAACCCAGAGCCTTGCACACGCCAAGTGTGTGTGTCCTTTATTGGCGAGTTATAAGCTCAGACCTTTTTAAAACTTTAGAGACAGAGCCTCTAAATGCCCAAGCTGCCCTTGAATTCACCCTGTCCTTCAACTTCCAATCCTCCTGCCTCAGCTTCCTCAGAAGCCCAGACTGCACGTGTGCACCACCACTCATGTGCAGCTGAGGAAGTGGAAATTTAAAAACTTCGCTGTTTCACTTTCCTAAAAGGGAGGCCTTTCCGAATGAAGTTTGTTGATGCAATTGTGCTGTGCGTCCTCTTTTTGTGTTTGGTGGCCCAGAAATACGCTGTAGGAACAAGAACAAACCCTGCAAATGTTGATCTCTTCCCTAGCTCTGCCCACGAAGCCGTGATGACTAACATTTGAACTAGACATTCTACTTCAAGGGTGGTGACAGAGCAGCCCATGGTCCCTGGACCCGCTAGCCATGGCTGCCCTTTTGTAGTCTTCTGTAGGAACTCATGCTTGGATCATAGTGACATCCATCCAGATATTCTTATCTAGAGCAACAGCAGCAGGAAGCCAGTTTGTAAACTACCAAGAAACTGGAAGATCCGGAAGGACGAATGCACCGGGAGAGGTTGTCCACGTGCCAAGTCACAGCACTAATGTTAAGACGATGCTGCCTGACACGCCTTCCTCACTGATACCCGCCAGAAAGCAGAAACCACCGCAACAGGGAAGTGGAAAATGCAAAACGCTTGCAGAATTATTGTTCATTCTGGGGACGCTGACTTCCCTTCGGATTTTGCTGACCTTTGTGCTATTTTCCATGTTTATGGCGTCCTAGGGACAAGCTGTAATTTCCAACCAGAGAGAAGATTCTGGCAGATTTGTTTTTCATTAACTAAAACTTATAAATATACATGCTTTGCTAAATGGACTTTTCTACTGACAATCATTAGTGTTTTATGGTAATTGCCGTAAATGTTAGCATTTATGGAGAGTTAAAAGGAGATGGCAAAGCTCACTGAAACAACTAAAATAGGTTCTAGTACATCTCAGAGTTGTTGCTGTAGTATGCTGAATTTTGTTTGTTTTAAGTGATGCCCATTGTTTTAAAGTATTTTAACAGGGTTTAGGATTCTATGGGACAAACTCAAGGCTGGCAATATGGCGTAGTAAAAAAACACTTACCGTTAAGCCTGCCAACCTGAATTCAATATCCAGAGCCAACGGTGGAAGGAGAGAACCAACTCCCAAATGTGGAACTATGACTTGTACATGTGTACCATGGCATGCACATGTAAACACGGGCACACACATACATGCACACACACACGCATACATTAATAATAAATTATTTTTAAAAAGTCAAAACCCAACCTTGGCAAACTTGTATTTGAGAGAGATAAATATAGTTAAGTATGTATAAGTAGTAATAGCTGTGATGGAGGGTCTAGAATCATTTTGTGTTTGAAATAATTAACAAACCTAGAAAACCTAACCTGGAGAAAATGTGAAGTATTTTCATATTAAAATTTTTAAATAGCAGTTAGATGAAGATAATGTATTTCTGAGCACTGATGTGGAGAAATATGACTACCGGGTAGAGAAGAGAGTGGAGAAATACTTTAGTTAATACAAAGATAGCTCTTTCGTTGAGCATGGTGGCCCATACCTGTATTCCCAGCAGGGAGACTGAGACAGGACAGTCACGAGTTTAGAGTGATTCAGGACTTTAGAGTAAGGCCCTGTCAAAATAAATAAATATCATAAATATCCAAGGTGAAGGAGGAATTTAAGTCACATACTAGGGTCAGACAAAATGCAATCTTATTTTTTTCCATATTGCTTTTTAAATTTATTTATTAATATAAGATCTTGCAGTGTATCCCAGACTGGTCTCAGATTTAGGATTGTCCTGTCTCTTCCTCCCTTCCAGCTGGGATTACAAGTGTGAACCATCACGTCCTTCTGTCCATCAAACTTTATCTCACGTTCCCGCCTTCAGGGAGAATGTTGTGTATTATTACATTGGGCCAGGTCAGTCCTTACCCCTCCACACTGTCTGAGGGTTGAGTCTGAGAAAAGCGATTGTCCTTCCTGCAGACAGAACTTCAGGTGTTCCCAGAGGCCTCAGCCTCCTGAGTCTCACGGCTTCTGTTTTCACTTTCCATCTACTGCAGGCAGTCTGTGATCTGCCTTTTAACCCAAATGATGGGAAATGTGTGTTTACATATATTCGATCACATGCACATGACTGTTGCATGTTTCTTTCTTGCTGATTCTGAGGAGGCAACCAACTTGTCCAAGAACCCCCTCCCATGCCAGGGAGTGTAGGTAGCCTCTGAGCTGAGGGTGGGTTCCACTCAACAGTCACCAAATGGAGGCCTTAGATGAACAATCATAAAGAAGTGAAATCTTCCAACGATGTGATTGAATTTGGAAGAGGATGAAGCCTCAGGTGAGGTCACAGCCCCAGCCTCAGAGGACTCCAAACTGAGATAAGCCCACTATTATTCCCTACTCACAGAAACTGTGAGATCAATAAACATGCACCATTTTAAGTACAAGTCATGGTAATTAGCATATTTCCCAAAAAATTAATTATAGAAATAGGTAGCGAATCCATCTTGACATAAGGGGAAAGTGTGGTGTTCTTTGCATGGTTCTGCTTAAATGCCTGTGTGCCATTCTTCTTACAGAGAAGAGCACTGCCGAAATTCCTTGTCCTTCCCAGGGCTTCCATTGCTGGTACATGTTGGTGTCTTCTTCAGCGTTGGACCTCAAGGGAGGTCAGCCTTCTAGACTGTCAACTGTAAGGCTCCCACCGCATACTCTAGACCTGAGCCTAAAGGCCTCCCAAGATCTTCTAATATTCTGAGCTGTGTTTAGACCCTTCTCAGTCAGAGAAAACACTTCTCCCTGACCTTGTTTGACTGTTTAAGTTCTCTGTAGAGTTGCTGCCAACCTTTGGCTTAATAATCCCTTCCTTCATTGCCTGTGGCTCCCTTTCCTAGAGTATGCTGGTGGCCTGGGGAACCCATTTTTCCCCCAAGACTGAGAGAAAGGAGCACACAATACAATACGCACAGTGTTTTTATCCAGATCATTCCGTCTAGGCCCCTGTCGTGTACCCGAGCCTTAGAGGAAGCCTCCCCTCTGAGTCAGTACAGCACCACCCGTCACACTGTGTTTCAGTGCTTAGGAAACAAGACTTCCCTCTGCCCAGCCCGGCTCCAGAGCATAAGGTTCAGTTAAGGAGGAGCAAATTAGATCCCACTTCTCAGCTCCTTCTTGTAAACCTTGCTGAAAGAGCTTCTCAGTGGGGGCGGGGGTAGGGTAGGCAGGGCCCAGGCAACAAATGCTTTCTTCTGCATTGATTCCCTTCTCTACTTCCCCCTCCCCACATCGCAGGACCTTTGTGGATCTGGAACAGAAGCAGGACACAAAGGCATTGGGCCACTTGTTCTTCCAGATCTTTCTTGAAGAATTTGAACTTTGAAGCATTGTTTTGCTTGAAGTCCCCCTTTTGAGGCAATGGAAACTTTAGATTGTGTTTCTTCTGGCATTGAAAGGGGGTCAGGAGGAGTTAGTTACAAGGGAGAAGTCCTCAACTGTGAAAAAACCACCGCATTTCATCTGAATGTTATCCTAAAGTAAATGCTTAAAAAGTCCTTGGAGCAGGCGGTGGTAGCTCCTGCCTTTAATTCTAGCACTCAGGAGGCAGAGGCAGGCAGGTCACTGTGAGTTCAAGGCCAGCCTGGTCTACAAGAGCTAGTTCCAGGACAGGCTCCAAAACTACATAGAAATCCTGTCTCAGAAAAAAAAAAAAAAAGTCCCTGGGGACTATTTTAGCCACAACTTATACTTGAGGAATGTGAAGTTTACATAGTTAACATCTCCAATATTGTAGGATTTTAAAAAAAGGAATAATATCTAAGTCTACTTACCTGACTCAAGCCTTGTGAGTTCATGTTTGGTCTTATAAACAGCCACCACTGCTGAGCACACCAGGGAGGCAACAGCTCCAAAGCACCTTGATACTTTAGAAGCCATCGTGGAGTTGAAAATTCTAGATCACTAGAAATATTTAAGCAAGCCTAGATGACCACTGTGTTAGGTATTTTTTCATTAAACAAGCAATCTTTCTGCCAACACAATAATTCCAATCAGACCAAATTAGACTGAATTAGAAGACACCCATGTTTAGTGGCTGCCAGCATTCCTGGGTGCCCCTCCCCCCAGGAAAAACATGATTAGGGGAACAGAGAACTGAAAGACCGTGAAAAACCAGGAGACCATGTGTTCATTCTCTGGGGGCAGGGGTGCAGTTTAAATAGACTGTGGGAGCGGTCTTGACCTTCCCTGGGGAGGGGTTACCCTTTGGTGGGCTTTCTTTACCCTCCCTGGGGGGGGTCACCGTTTGGAGGGCTTTCTTGGAGGTGGAGTTTGTACTGAGGCAACTCCCAGGGGAAGGGGCTTATGCCAGGAGCTGGAGTAAAGCTTCCAGTCAAACATTCTAAGGTTTTTTTTTTTTTTTTTTTTTTGGATAAGGATGTTAGGGGCTGAGGTGAGGCTTTTAATTAAACAGTTTTTAGACTCCTTGTATATATGGCTGTCAGGGGGCTGCGGTGAAGCCCCCAGACAAACACGCTGAGCTAGCTTCTATTAGGCAGAATAAGCAGTATTCACTTAAGATAAATGGAGGAATTAAAGGTTGAAGGAAATATTCATTTCGTCCAGTTTCCTCAAGGATCAGAGACATGGGCTAAGGAGATGGCCTGAAGGGCAAAACGCTTGTTGCGCAAGAGTGAGGATCCCCCGGGAACCCAGGTACAGCGGGATGTGACAGCAGGCATCTCTAATCCCAGTGCTCCTTGGGTAAAATGGGAGGCAGACACAGGGGCATCCCAAGAAGCTTATGACCTGGCTAATCTGAGCTAGGCAGTGGTAAGCATGAAAGAAGGTGGAAGATAAGAACTATCTTTAGGGTTTCTATTGCTGTGAAGAGACACCATGACCATGGCAACTCTTATAAAGGAAAATTAAGGTGGCGGCTTGCAATTCAGAGTTTCAGTCCATTATCATCATGGCAGGGAGCATGGTGGCCTGGAGGCAGACAACATGCTGGCTATACCTTGATCAGAAGGCAACAGGAAGTAGACTGGGGCACTGGGTGTGGCTTGGGCATATATGAGACCTTAATGCCTACCCCCCACAGCGGCATACTTCCTCCAACAAGGCCATGTCTATTCAAACAAAGCCACACCTCCTAAGAGTACCACTCCCTATGATATAGGAGTCATTTACATTCAAACTACCACGGTAGTTTTGTGTAGTCCTTCACAGGTATGACAAGATGCGTGCATGCCTGTCTTTACACACAGTTCTTGCACAAACCCATACACACCCTCCTACAAAGATAAAAAATGAATCAGTGGTAACATGCTCCATTATAATTCCCAATGCTTGTTAATCTCTGCGGGCACCGTAGTGTTTATGAAAGAAACTACAATAATGCTGGGGCTGCAGCAGAAACTGAAGGTGTGACTCCCTTGCAGCTAAGCGCTAAATTAGCGTGGCACCTTTCCAGATGAGCATCTGTCCTGGCAGCCTGAATTCTAGAGTACCTGCCTTGTTGCAGGATAATGAACCTTTCATCCACAGAGTTGATCTGAGTTCAGGGTTTTGGCAGCAGCAAACCAGTTTGCTACTGGCTGCAACAGGACCAGCCAACACTCCTTGGGAATGTGCCACGACAGACTGACTACAATCGCAGTTGTTAGTGACACTAGGCAGTGTGGCTTCTGATGGGCCATGGGCACTCTTCTGTTCTTCCCTCCTGTGCCCAGAGAGAGTGAGAAAGCACCACAATCAAAACAACAATAGACGATCAAAACAACAATAGACGAAGAGTTTACTTGGGCTTCTGGCTCCAGAGGGTAAACATGTCCATCATGGGGGAAACACTGGAGCAAGCAGCAGGAATGGCGGCACGAGCTGGAAGCTGCAGGGGAGTTCGCAGCTTCAATGAACATGTGCAGATGGAAAAGCAAACAGGAAGTGGCTCCAGGCTTTAAGTTTTCAAAGCTCACCCCAGCCACACACTTCCTCCTCAAAACCAAACCTCCTAGATCAGCACCATCAACTGGGGATCAGGTGTTCAGGTATGAGAACCTATGTGGGACATTTCTTATTTAATCCACTGTAATCCCCTAATGTAAGCTACATTTCTGCCTCTTGGTAGGAGAAAGGAAAAAAGGAAGGAAGGAAGGAAGGAAGGAAGGAAGGAAGGAAGGAAGGAAGGAAGGAAGGAAGGAAAGGAAGGAAGGATTTTTTTCCTGTTTTCTTTTCCTTTCTATCTCCCCACCTCTTCCCTTCCTGTTTCTTTGGGCGTTGGGGCACGAGTTGAAACCAAGTTTTACTAATTAAACCAGGCTGGCCTTGAACTAACTTTGTAGCTCACACCTGATCCTCCTGCCTCAGCTTCCCAGGCAAATGTTTGCTGTCAGGCCCTGCTCTTGTTCTGTTTAATTCTAACACCGATTCTCTCTGCGGAGCCCATGATAGCCTTGACCCACAATCATTTTGCCTCAGCTTCCTGGTTGCAGGATTACAGAGAGGCACCAGCATAAAGGCCTTTGTTCTTTGATAAGCCCTTGTGATGGGGGAGGAACACTCTGTCCAGTCCACTGACGCAGACAGATTCCCTCCTTGATTAAATGTGAGACTCCTCTGAGAAACCTTGGCCTCTAAGAACCCATCAGAAAAGTTTCCTTATTTCTTGGAATTGTAACCCTGAAGAAACTGAACAAACACTAATCTAGTAGTTTCTGTCAGTTCAAGGCTGCGTACCTAGCGTGACAACCGCAGACTCCTTAAATGCTGCTGGAGAAAGCGAGATACTGTTCAAAAGAATGTACTCCTCACTCCAGCTAAAACCTGGGGGAAGGACCTTGACCTCCTTTTTCTTAAAGCATTTTTCATTATAAAACATGTAGTTATAAATGTATTTTCTCCTTGAGATTTATCTTCTGCATTCCGGGAGTTTCTTTCTCAAGGACCTGGGAGCCCTCCTTTTGAAAGATGGTCTCTCCCCACCCAGTCTCTGTGGGAGAGTAGGGGCCTGACTTTGATAAGTGCCCGCCACAGGCGTGCATCTAATGACACTGAGCAAATTCTCACCAGCTCCCTTCAGGGTTTCCCTGAGCACACGCAAATGTTTTTAAAGCCTCGGCCTTTTGTTCCTGCGTATTTGCATTTAGTTCTTTACCGAAGTGTCTCTTTCCCTTGTCCTAGCTTAAATAAAGCCTGTCTTGTCCCTTTAATGAGTGCCTAATGGATAGTTTTCACCTTAACAAGAGCTAGTTCAGGGACGTGCACAGCATGCCTGGCTCTGTGGCAGTGGGGGAGAATTCCCACAGACTGTACCACAGTTAGTCGGTATTTCTGCCTCCTCAGAGACGATATTCCTCTGGAATGTTCTTCACATTTTCTTTACTTTGATGGAAGAGAGACTCAGGCCAGGTCCTAAGGGTGGAGCTCTGTCTAAAATCAGAAGAAAATGATGAGGTAATGCCTAGGTTTTGATAGTTCATCCGTCCTTCCTTCCTTCTAGCCCTCCTTCCCTCTCTCCCTTCCTTTTTCCTTTTCTCCCTCCCTCCCTCCCTCCCTCATCTCTCCCTCCCTTCCTCCCTCCCTCCCTCCTTCCCTTTCTTCATTCTTTCCTTCCTTCCTGTGCTGGGGATCAAGTCCAGGGCTTTTGCATTCTAGCAAGCGTTGTGCACCATTGAATAACATTCTCTGTTCCTGGTTCTGGCTTGTTTGTTCAAAGCTGGTCTGGAACACAGGATCCTCCTACTTCTCTGCCTCCAGAGTGCTGGAATTACATCCAAATCCTTCCTGACAATGTCAGTTCAAGACATTCAAAATAGTTAGCCCAATTGCATCATGCAGTCGCCAGACTACGGACCTCCAAAACAAGCAGGCAGTTAGCTATAGGGCCTGGGGCTTGGGAAAAACACTGGAATTTGGAGACACAAATTTGAAGTTTGATTACCCAGCAAGAATGGGGTTGAGTTTGAGAAGTGTTGGTAAGCGAGAAGAAAAGTTTCTAGGAAACCCAGTGTTCTCAGGCTAAGTGGAGGGCCACACTTCCCAACACTTTATACCTCACAGAACACAAAGATGACTTGGAAGAGATTTAAGGTATCCATATAGGGCTCAGGCCAAGCTTTCTTTACTTTCTGTGTTAAAACAATGTACTACAACCAGAATGCTTTAAAAAAAAAAAAAAAAAAAAAAACCAGAAACACTGTCTCATAGTTGTGGAGGGCAGAAATTTAAAGTAAAGTTGTCAGTGGGACCACATCATCTTAGAAATCTGCAGGGAAATCCTTTGCCCCATCATTGCTTTTGGTGTTTTTCTGGTGATCTTGGGCATTTCTTGGCTTATAGAAATGGGTTAGCCTTCTGCTCCTGTGGCCATGCGGGGTTCTTCCTATGTATTATTCTATTGCCACATAGCTGTGGCATTTATAAGGTACAGGGGCCCCTTCTAGTCTAGCATGACTTTGTCTTAATGTCCCTGTTTCTAGAAAAGGCCTTAGTCTGAAGTAAGGCCAGGGGTTAAGATGTCAATAACAGGCCGGGCAGTAGTGGTGCATACCTTTAATCCCAGCATACAGGAGGCAAGGGTAAGTGGATCTTTGTGAATCTAAGGGCAGCCTGGTCTACAGAGCAGGTTCCAGGACAGCTAGGGCTATACAAAGAAACCCTTTCTCAAAAAAAAAAAAAAAAAAAAGAATGAAAAGAAAAAAGAAAGAAAAAAGATTTAACGCTCTTTTAGGAGATGGAATTCCTTCTACAATATTTCTTTTATATTCTAACACTATGATAAAAATAGTAATTGTTGAATATTGAATTTTATCATAGTTAAGATAATTAATAACTTTAAGCTTTAAATTAATATTTTATACTTGTATATGTGAGTAACATTTGTGAGGAATAATGAGACTATTCCTACTAACGTTCAGTATGGTGGTGCATACCTTTAATCCCAGCACTTGGGAGGCAGAGGCAGGCAGATCTCTGTGAGTTCGAGGCCAGCCTGGTTTATAAGAGCTAGTTCTAGGAAAGGTGTCGGGGTCCAACCCCAACATAAACTATCTCTCTGGACTGGCATGGAGGCACGGGAATAATTGAGACGCAGTTCACATGGCAATATCGATCGGAAGGGAGTCTCAGGGTTCATTCAAATCCTGAAGATCACCTATGTTTATTCTCCAAACAGCTTTTATCCCCAAAGGGAAACTGCGGGAAAGTTCATTATCATTCTGTTTCCGGGGACTAAAGTCATGTCCATAGCTCTGTCACTAGCTTGGATAACACCTCTTCCCAGGTGGTCCCCATAATTACAAAGCAGGAGCAGAACAACATCAACATATCCTGACCTAGGGCGGCAGCCCATCTGTAAGTGTTTTTGTGATCCCCCTCAGTTGGACTGTGGCTTGAGCGTCTGGCCGCCAATACAATGCAGACATATGTGGCCTGTATAATACTGTCCAATAGACAGGCTCCAAAGCTACAGTGAAACCGCATCTTGAAAAAACAAAACAAAACAAAAAAAACCAAAAAACAAAAAACCAAATAAACAAATAAAAAACCATTCAGTTATAGGACTGAAGGGGTGGCTTAGAGTTTAGGAATGCGTGTTGCTCTTGTAGAGGACTGCGGTCAGTTTCCAGCACCCCCATGGTGGTCCACCACCAGCCATAAGTGAAGTTATGGGGAATCTGATATCTTTTTCTGACTTCTGCTGGCACCATGCATACACATTGTACATATACAGACACGTAGATGGAGCATTCATACACATATATAATGAATATTTAAAGAAATGAACATTCAATTATATTTTTTTCTGTGACAAATTTAACTGCCAATTTCTTATAAAAATGAGAATAGAGGTTGAATCCAAGTGAAGATTTTCTTGGCTCCATACATACACACATCATTAAGATAATCACACTGCAGCTACGTTAATCACTACCAACAGTGTAATTAGCAATGAGATCTTTGGAAACACAATTTGATCATCTGCCGCCAGCTCCAGTGGGAAGGAACAGCTGCCTGGCTTGCTCGTTACCACCAGATGTACTTTGATATGGGTTATTGATGGGGACTGCTCTTTCGTTTTCCAGAAGGACAACCCTGCATCAGTGGGTCCACTCTTCTTGGGGTGTCCCCTCGAGTCACTCAGCAGAGCTATATGTTCCCTCTGATGCAGAGAGAGAGAGAGAGAGAGAGAGAGAGAGAGAGAGAGAGAGAGAGAGAGAGAGACTTTACACGTGACTGACCCTTACAGGAACACAAATTAAAAAAACAAATGCTTCTTATGGACAGCAATCATCTGTCAGAGTGAACAGTCTGACTGTATGTTTCTCTCTTAGCCCTTCTCTCTCATCCCTGCTTTTTGAGAAGCTTGGATACAATAGAAGTCAGGCCTTTACAGGAAAAACGTGTTAGGTAAGAGAGACACTGATGAGTGATGAGTAGAGTGTCTTTGGAAACCAGAGGAAGGTGTGGTCATCACACTCAGTTGCTTACAGTACTCTGAGTAAATGAGCACAAGAAGATCCCAGCAAAGGAATAAAAGGAGCTTGTCGGAAGTCGTTTCAGTCAGGCAGTAGAAGCCTGAGCATAAGTCCATAAGTCACCATGGCTTCCGAAGACACACGCGAGGACAACAAGGGTTGACATTTCTTTATGCTTCCTAGTGTTATGTTTAGTTTTGGTGAAATGGGACATTCAATATAACATGCCATCAACATTACACAAATAGGTCACATATTCTACAACCGTTGGCAGTATTAATAAATCGGCATGAGATTATTCTGAATTGTATAAAGCACCAGAAATGTAAAAATTACATACTGTTGTGAGATATTTGATTACACTGTATAAAGATATATCCCTGTAACTGGTTTAATTTTAAAAAAAAATAAATTAAATTTAAATTAAATCTCCTAGGCAGGAGATATAGGCAGGACTTCTGGACAGAGAGAGCTCTGGAAAGAAGAAAGGGGGAGTCGCCAGCCAGATACAGACGAAGTAGGACGTGCAGGAGAAGAGGGAAAAGCCACGAGCCACATGGCAGAATGTAGATTAATATAAGTGGGTTAATTTACTTTGTAAGAGCTAGTTAGAAACAAGCCTAAGCTATAGGCTGAACTTTCCTAATTAATAAGAAGTCTCTGTGTCCTGATTTTATGGCTGGTGATTCAAGAAAGCCTGCTACATATGTCACCCAAAGCAAAGCTTGAATATCCAAGCATAGGGCCTGAGAAAGCTAAGAGACATGCTGGGCAAAGAACCAGATGTGGCTTCTTGGGCCTGCAATCTCTCAGGCGGGCTAGTGCTCGGTGGCATCCAGAGGGGTGGCTATCGACCACTGCCTGCTGACGGGAGCCAGCCGCCAGCACCATGCGCTAAATTGAGTCACACAGCAGATGACATCACAGTTTAAGAGTTGCCTCATGTGGTCAGAAAACATTACAGTTGCTTAGTAAAGCCAGGTCCAGGCACAGAATCCTCTAAAAAGGTACAACATGCTTAAAACTATGCTTAGATATGAAAGAAAAAAAAAAAGAAAATGGGTATAGGCAGTTATAAAATAGTCAAAAATAATGAAGTAAAATCTTTAAAGAGAAGCCGGGCGGTGGTGGCGCACGCCTTTAATCCCAGCACTCGGGAAGCAGAGGCAGGTGGATCTCTGTGAGTTTGAGACCAGCCTGGTCTACAGAGCTGGTTCCAGGACAGGCTCCAAAGCCATAGAGAAACCCTGTCTCAAAAAACAGAGCAGAGGAAGTAGCCGAGTTTTTAAAGGGAGTGAGACCACGCCCCAATGGGCTGGTATCACAGCAGCTATTGGTTGGAGGGGCAGAAGGACAACCCGCAAAAAAAAAAAAAAAAAAAAAAAAAAATCTTTAAAGAGAGAGTAAGTAATATTAAAAATTAAGCCACATAAAGATGGGAAATACACAGGGTACCTGGAACCTATATAGTGTTTTGTTGACTTTGAATTTTTTTTTTAATGCTGATGAGCAAAAGGCAGCTGCTGAGAGACATTGATTATAAAGGAAGTGCTGGATTAAACCAGCCTATAAACTTTAGAGATGTCTTGGCTTCAGAATGGAAGTCAAAAAATGTGTTAGGAGAGAGCTTATGTTTTGGTTCCACCAGAAATGAAAAGCTGTAGATTCCTTCAAAATTAATTGGGATTAGATTTGACTGGGGGAGACATCCTGAAACTCTTGGCTGCCAAACATAAAAAAGAAACACGAAAAACTACAAGACAAGTGGTCTACAAGTTAATCCTTTGACGTGGAGGTGGCTGTGGATAAGACATTATAAATTTTGTTGACTACAGAGTCCTTGTGACTTATTATTATAATATACCATCCTTTCATATGGCATGGATATAAATTTATATTACAGTTTGATTATACAGTCCAAACAGACTTATAAAGTTAACAGATGCCTTTTATCTGCTCAAACCTAAAACAAACAAGCAAAATCTTTAACTGACTTGTACATACCACACATTCCATATTTATGTGAATGCAGATACACATGTTACCTTTAAAAATTTGTGCGTTTTCAGAAAAAAAAGGTCAGATACCAATAAAGACAAATAGCCCAGCTGATGCAGGTTCTCAGAATGTCTCTGTTGCAGTTTCTTCAAAACTTTACATCCAGAACATCTTCAAAGGTGTTAACTGAAATGGTCTAGCCTCACAGACTACTCTAACCAGGACTTGAGATAAACCCTGGACTCTCCCATTACACAGAGACTGGACAACAGAGAATGCTCTCCCAGGACTTGGCCTTTATCTCAGTTTTCTCAGGTTCCTTAACATTGCCATCATCCAAAGGCAACAGGAAGCAGTCTAGAGAACACAATGCCCACATTCCCAAGAGGAGGGGTGGGTGGTTTTTGGTCATTCAGTGGGTTATAGATAACTATCATCATTTTAGGGGGGTTGGTTACAAATTGTTACTGATCATGATCAAGAAGAACACTAAACAAAGATTAGATTTAGGGAGCTCTTTCTGGAGGGAAAAGGAGGAATTTAGTATAGATATTTTTACATTGTATAAAGATATGTCACCGTGATGGGTTTAATAAAAAGCTAAATGGCCAATAACTAGGCAAGAGAAATAGGTAGGACTTCCAGACAGAGAGAGCTCTGGGAAGAAGAAATGTGGAGTCACCAGTCAGAAGCAGAGGAAGCAGGACATGCAGCAGGAGAAGTAAAAGCTACAAGTTACATGGCAGAACATAGATTAATATAAATGGGTTAATGTAAGTTATAAAAAAGCTAGTTAGAAACAAGCCTAAGCTAAAGGCTGAGCTTTCCTAATTAGTAAGAAGTGTCTGTGTCATTATTTGGGAGTTGGTGGGACAGACAGAGAAAGATCCACCACAACATCCTTGTATTATTTGTAAATCTAGTCAAAGTCTGTGATTCTTCCTATATCCTCCCAGCTCCCACCCTAAGAGCCATTTTTTTAAAATATGCCCCTAAAGTGCTTGGACAAAGAATTAAAAACCGAATGAGATCCAAGGGTTTTTAATCTTTCTGGTACTCGGGTAGTAACAAAGGTAAATCCCCTGAGGGAAAAAAAATGACTCCAGAGAACTGTTTCTCTCTTTGCTGTATGAGAAGAAAATTTCCTTTTATTAATAGTGATTGGACTTTGACAAACAGGGAAACGTTGTTCCAAGACATAGTAATCAACTCCCTGAGATATGCTGAGAGTAAAAGCTTAGGAAGACCTATGTCTGAGTCTTGCTTTGACCTGGGCCTGAGAAGCAATGGAAACATTGCTGGAAGGACTCTCCAGTGACCAGAGATCTAGTCTTCTGCATTTGCTTAGAAGAAAATCACATGATAGCTGAGAGTAGCTTCCCTTCCCCATGTTTTCACAGGAGAGCAGTTAAATGGGACAGTAGTGTGAGTGGTACATAAAGGGCCCAAGCAGAGCTACATGTCATTGTGACTCCATTTCTTCAAATCCTGGGAACCCAGCCATCTGATTTCGCCATTACTACCACTGACACATTAGCATCTAATTATCCCTGAGGATCATTTCTTTTAAGAATAAGTTTGAGGACTGGAAGGTGGCCCAGTGGAAAGGCATATGCTTACTATCCCCAAGACCATTTCCAGTGTCTCCCCAAAAGAATTACAGAAACCATTTTAAAACTTCTTTTTATTATGAACTAAAATGATACTATCTTGATTTGCTATTTTCTTTTGCTGAGAACTGGTGGAAGGCAAGACTTCTTCCAAAGTTAAACATCCGAGGAAGAGCCTACCCAAAGCCTTTCCAGCAGAGGAGAATAAGGCAGGGCTCAAGCTCTTTTTCCTTAGGACTGAGGAGAATTGGTTTTAAAAAAATGATAATAATAATAAAAGTATTGTAAGACATTTGGGTGAAGTTACAAACCATCTGTTTGCTAACTGGCCTTCTCTGAAGGAAGGCTCTAGCTGTCACATCTTTATGACAGGAAGTAGCTTTACTCTCTGGAACAAGGTGCCCACTGAAGCTGAACCCCCTTCTCCCACAGGAGTTTAGAGACAGCCATGTCTCTTTTGATGATTGCATTTCAAAGGCATGACTCCCAGGCCCAGGAGGAAGCTATTACTAGATTGTAAAACTGGCCAATGCCCTTTTAAGAAGAGTTTCATGGAGCTCAAAGAAGAGAAGGAATTTACAAGTTTTCTAAAGAAAATACCCAAGAGGGGTCAGGAACTAATGAAGAAAGCTGCATAAATAGTTTTTAACTTTCCCCCAAAAGGGGTGTCTTAAGTTCATCATGGTCACTGATTACAGAATAGATTGTTATTTAATATTGAAGATTTTGTTGCTCAGTCTAACTATCACATAGCCCATCCAACTCCACTCTGGCTTTTTCCAGTGAAGACATCATGGATTCTAGTTATTCAAATCTGCAGGTAGCATTGTCCAGCAGGACATTCTGGAAACAATGGAACTGCTTTATAACCTGCACTGCCCAGCATCATAGCCACTAGCCACAAGTGGCCACTGAGCAGCTGAAATGTGGCCAACAGTGGTTTGAGAACTGAACTAGCAACTAAAAATGTTGCTGGTGGCTACTCTTCTGCTCCAAGATAATCTCTAGGGTTATACAATCACCATTGGATCTGCAAGAAAACCATTGCTACCACATGCAATGTTCACTCTTCAGAGAAAAATTATCAGTGAGGTTTGTGGATACTATAAGTCAGTGGTTCTCAACCTTAATGCTGCAACCCTTTAGTACAGTTCCTCATGTTGTGATGACCCCTAACCATAAAATTATTTTTGTTGCTACTTCATAACTGCAGTTTTGCTACTGTTATGAATTGTAATATAAATATCTGTGTTTTCTGATGATCTTAGGTGACCCATGTGAAAGGGTCTTTTGATCCCAAAGGAGTTGCAACCCACAGGCTGAAACTAGTAAGTGCTGGCTAGTGTAATCTGTCAGCTTGACAGGATCTAGAACCATCTAGGTGCTAAACCTCCTGGTATAGCCCCTAGACATGCTTGTTAGGGATGGTTGTGATGAGGTTGGATGAGGTGGAGAGGCTGACCTGAAAAGTGAGAAATACTATCTTCTGGAGGCTATAGGAGGACAATGTGAACAGAACAAAAGAATTCTTGACTCTCGGCTGCCTGACTGGACACCATGTAACCAACTGTTTCCAACTCCCGCTGCCTTGCCTTCTCCATCAGGATGGATTTACCCTTGAACTGCTAACACCAATGCTTTTTCTTTGAGTCATTTTTGCCACTGCCATAGGAAAAGAAACTAAAGACATACCTATTTGAAAGCATATGAACAAATATGCCTAATGGAAGGCTTAGTTAAAAACACAGGTACTAAGAAATACTGATTTCTTTATGGAGGCCTTCTAGGCCCACAATGAGCCCTGGCCGAGTTTTCAACTTCTAGAGCATAACTTCAGGGCCTGGGTGGTGTGGGTGTCCTGACAGCAGAGTGTTCTGTCCCTCACTGTAAAAAGCTCAGATACCCTGGCTGGTTTGTGATCTGCAGGAAGATTCCTTATCTTGGAAACAATCGCTTTCTTTATATTGACTCAGACAAATATGCCAAATCTTGGCGTAAGCATTGGGGTTACCCTCAAGACATTTAGTAACAACCCAGTATCAGAAGAGACAGCTAATACAGTCTTTCTCTTAGAAGAATTAAAACAAACAAAAGCCTTTATGAAAACCTTATAAAAAATTTTTCATATCAATTTTTTTTTGGAAATAAAGAATATACTCTAGGGATTCTTTGCTGTAAAGCCATGGGCTTTACAAATTACATGTTTTAAAAAAGATGAACTCTTCCTCTGGCAGGGAACTATTTACCTGAGAAAGTGGGACCCACAGGGGAAGAGGCCAAATAGCATCAGTTTTGGCAAACATGTTGGAGCACAATCTCGGGTTATTGGCACACTGCAATTAGCTGTCCTTCAGCGGCGCTGTAACTGCAGTCCGCAGAAATTCCAGTTTCTAACTGTTGACACAGAGCTGGTGTCTCTCGGGGACTATGCTGTCCCTTTCTTCTGATTTGGCCCTTTCTCTGCTGTTAAATGCAATTATGCATTTTCACTTGTATTTTTTTTAAGGTCCATCTCAGAGTTAATTTTGGGAATTGTGTAGTGATCATTTGCCCTGAGAGATGGTAAAATTTTTATGACTTGACCAGAATGATTAAGTGGAAGACTCATTTTGAACAAATTGCTCTTTCTGATTTAGGAGTTTGGAGCAGTACATTCAACTAAAAGCAGAACGATGCAAGTTTGGTCTTGATTCTACCATGCTGATACTTTTTTTAAAAAGACATTTGGCTGTTCCTATCATGCGTGGGCTGCTTCTGTCATGGAATCAGTCTTAGACTTGGATCTCGTCCAACAGCTATCTCAATTCAAGAATGTGTTCCTTAGCATAACTTAGCACCCTATGGATGACCGGATAGTCTTGGCTTGAAGTCTAATCGCGATGGGAACATTTATCTTCATAAAGCTTCTCGTTCATTTATGGCACAGTAGAAAGCCCACTGGCACTGGACACAGGATGGATTAGCATTCACGCTCTAGCTGCATGAGTTCCAGCAAGAGTTATTTCCCTTTCCCCAGGCCTGGTCCTCCTTGCCTTTTCTGGCATGGAAGTGCTCCTAAGAGCTGATGACAAACTCTAAGAAGATAAAACTAGTTCATGTAAAATATGCTCAGTGCTTGATAGCTTCCTCTCTCTACACAGAAAGAAATGTCTTTTCCTATTAACCTCCAGTGAACCTCCCTATAAATTATTTAATTCAATAAATATTTATAGGGGGACTGTTTATGGCACTCTGAATAAGACAGATGGGAACTTACTCTGAAGAAAGTTAAGGTCTGGTGAGAGCAGCGGGTCAACAGGTAAGTGAACAAGGTTTACAGAGAAAAGTTAAGTGAATAGACAATGGTGTCTACGGTGAAGAGTAAAGCAGGCTAAGGTCTGAGTCAGGCATGATGCTGCTTAGGCTACAACCCAAATGACAGTTCTGTCCCTGGGTCCTCATTATGTTCCTCAGAGAACCAGCCCCCAAGAGTCTTTCAAATTGGTAAAGGGAGCTAATTAGATCCTCTTTGAATTTATTCTTCAAACTGAAGATCCCACTGGTTCTTCCTTCCTTCCTTTCTTCCTTCTTCCTTCCCTCCCTCCCTCCCTCCCTCCCTCCCTCCCTCCCTCCCTCCCTCCCTCCCTTCCTTTCTCTGTTTCTTTTTTTCAAGACAGGGTTTCTCTGTGTTAACAGTCCTGGCTTTCCTAGAACTCACCCTGTAGATCAATCTATCCTGAAACTCACAGAGATCCACCTGCCTCTGCATTCTGAGTGCTGGGATTAAAGGCATGGGCTGCCACATCTGAATGGGGTTATTTCAATATATTACCCAACTTTAACAAAAAAAATTCAACTAGGAAGACTCCCATTTTATCAATACTATCTTTAAACATATCCTTTGTTGAAAACAATAGATGTAGCTCTGGTCACACAGGATAGAGGGCCACCACTTGGCCCGTCGTCTGCATTACCTTCTTAACTAAAGGGACATGAGTTCAGTGATAGATTGTAGACCAACACCAAGTAAGTTGTCATCAACTAGAAGGGCCTGGTGTTCTCCACTCGAACTACTCTATGGACATATTTGGTTCCTGATCACAGCTGGCTCTCTCTTCTGTTTTAATTTATCACACTAGTTTCAATCAGTCGTGGGAAGTTTTGAACTAAATGCTTTCCTCTACTGTACTAGCCATTTGATCAGTCTCAGTTCATTCATAAATTCAGTTACTCTTTTATATGACTGTGAAATGGGCAATCCAAAAAAAAATACAAAGATATTCCAAAGCCTTGGGAATTACTCAGCAAATAGAGCTAACAGTATAGTTTTTTGTTTTTTTTTTTTTAGTAAAGAACTTACCTAGAATGTAGGAGGCCCCAGGTTTGCCTCTCAGTCCTGAAGAAGAATGGCACCATACCTACACAAATATACATATACCACACACATATATCACACATACACACATACATAAACACACATACATCACACACATATACCACACACATATCACACATACACAAACACATACCTCACACACAACACACACATACCACACATACACAAACACACATACATCACACACACATATATCACACCCATACACATATAACACACATACACAAACACACACAATTTTCTGATTAAAAGGTACACTGTTATAGATGAATACCCCCTGGGCTTTTCTAATTATCTTTATCAAGGCAAAAGATTAAAGACAGCAAAATAATTCTCTTAGCAACTTTATTCTAGGCTGAATCAGGACTGTTAATTTCCTATTACGACTGTTAATTTAAATCCACTTCTATCTGTCCAGTAGTAACATATTAATATGTATCACATTAGCCTCATAATTATTCAGACAAATGAAAGTGTTTCATATATGGCCTTGTACTCACTGTGTCCTCAAAAAGTCTAAGACCAAACTTCTCCTTCCACTTCTTAGCTTAAAGATACCTTTTCTCAGGAACTCATAGAAATGAATTTGAGTCAAACAAGCATAAAAATATAATATTCTTTTTTTGTTAGAGGGTATGCTTTAACAAAAGTGCTTAGAGTTAAAACTTTGACTCTTGGCATAAAGCAAACACTCTGAGGATCAAGGATGCATTTCTAAGTGTGGGAAAGCGTTTGCCTTTGAGAGAAATTGAGAACAGCTCCCCTCCTCCGCTACAGCCAAATGCCAGTGGGTATAGGCAGAGAATTAGCCTTGTTCAAAGGGAAAATGTTACATGATACAATTATTTGGATAAAATAAAACCATAGAACACATTAACCTTGGGACACTTGCTTCAGTTTTAATATTTATCAGTCCTATTTCCTCGGAGAATGAGTGAGCAAGAGACTGAGATTTAGTTGAAAACATAATCTATGTCTTTTTTATTTCTAAAATTTGCCCGCAAAGCAGGCAAAAGCAAGGGTCAAGACATTAGTAAGAGTCATTTTCTCTCCATTTCCCAGATGTCCGTGGGTGACTTCAGAACAAGAACAGAACTACAGCATGGCATTGGTGAGGTTGGGGACAAACTAGAGCACGGCAGCAGGAACTGGGGGTGGGGCTGACAAATACTCAGGTCAGGGAAGAGAAATCTTAGAGAAGAACATTTCTTGACTGATAAAGCACCAAATAGTTTTCCTTCTGAAGAATGGACGTGGTCTTGATGAAGAAATTTCTTACATCATATCAGATCACATGTCAACATTTATTATTTCCACTGGAGACCTTTGATGGTTATGATACTGTCAACTTGACAGAATCTATGGGATGGCTAAGGAACACTCCACATATACGATCACCAAGGAGACAACTTCTGGGGGCATTCGTGCGAGTGTTTCTGGTCTGCACTGGCTGAGGTGGGAAGGCAGTCCCTAATGGAGATGGAAGTCCTGTGTGAGTGCGGTCCTGGACTGAAAGGAGAAAGCTAGCAGCCCTCGTTGAATTCATTGCTTCTGCCCCCGACTACAGACTCAATGTGACCAGCTGCCTCTTGCTCCTGCCTCTAGACTTTCTCCATCACGGTGGGCTGTACCTCAAAGTGTGAGCCCAAACATCCCCACTTACCTAAATGCTTCTGTTGGGGTTTTGTCAAAGCAATGGGTGAAGCAACTAGACCTAGAGAGAGGAAAATTCTAGTAAGTTTGTTTCTTGCTATTTAGTCTTGAAGTTAGAGAACACCCTGGCGCAGGCATGGTCTCTGTGGTTAGCCTTTGCTACCTAAACAGGGTCAACAGCCACTTACTGAATTCTCAGTAGCACCATAAATTCAGGCTTTTCTTTCAGTGAGTTCACAATAAAGTAGAAAAGAGACACATGCCATAGAGACATGTCCGTCTTGGGCCCAGAGAGCCAGCTTAGCAGTTAAGAGCATTTGTTGCTCTTGAAGAGAACCCTGGTTCAAATCCCACATCTACATGGTGGCTAATTACCCATAACTCCAGTTCCAGGGGATAGGAGATCCAATGCCCTTTTCCAATGACACACATGGGAACTAGGCACCCACATGATGCATAGACATACATGTAGGCAAAAACACCTATATGTATAAAAAAGACAATCCTATCTTAGAGTGACCAGAGATGGGAAAACCCCCAACCTAGTCCTGAGGGATTCCTGCAGAAAATGATAGCCACTAAGCCCTGTCAGCAAAATTCCAACAGCAGCATGCTTCTCTGGGTCTCTCCTCAGCATTGAGCATCGTGACAAGCCCATATTAGGTGCTTAACAAATATTTACTGGGCTGAACAAAGTGTACTTTGCTCATGTTAAAAGGTTTTGTGCAAGATCAGAAGGGATAATTTAAGGTGAACGGTATATTTCAATTACAGCTCCAAAGATTTAAATTCCATTTCTAAAGTTATTTTCTCCACAACTTCCACCTCATCCTGTACACACTACTCTTTTGTTTTGCTCTCCTCCTCTTGGGAATGTGAGCTTTCTGAGGATGGGACATACATTCCCATCACCTAGGATGCTGAGTGGCACAAAGTAGAAACTTAGTAAACATTTCCTGGCTGAATGAGAGTTAATGATAGTTGCACTGATGAAATACATGATTTGAAGGTAAATCCCATAAAATTTGCTTTACCTTTTAGCATTTTGGCTCTATGAAGGAAGTTCCGAAGCCCTGACAATTCAGTGCCCAGGTTCTTAATGCGTGGGGCATGGGTTCTTGATTTTTTGAGACTTTCATGATAACTTTCAACTTTCTATATATAGAAAAATGTGCACATACACCAAGTGTTGACATTGGCCACATACACAAAAATATGTGGTTGAAAACCTATGACTTAGGCTGGGAGGGAAAAATTTTGAAAAGAATTGGGTAGTGTGTGTATGTGTTTTCGTATTTTTAGAAAACAATGTAAGAGCTCTTAGTTATAACTTATTTGTATGAGGAGAGCTATTGAATAATATAACATACATTAAAGAAACTGTATTCTTTATTATCTAAGGTTGCCGTTGGGAGTTATCCTCCTTATGCATTCCGGCAGGGTCTTGTAGTCAAACCCAGAGCTCATTGATACGGCTAATCTTGCTAACCAGCTTCCTCTGGAGCTCCTGTTTCCACCTTCCCAGGATGGAATTACATGAGAGCATCTTACTCGCCTGGCATTTTTGTGGGTTTCTGGGGATCCCAATTTTGATCCTCATACTTGCATGGCACATGTAATTAAAATTAAGTATTTTAAAAAGTCTAATTTTTTGGCTAACCATCCTGTTTAAAACATTATTTTTGATCTTTTAAGGGGATTTCTCCTCCTCCTCCTCCTCCCCTTCCTCCTCCTCCTCCTTTTCCTCCTCCTCCTCTTCCTCCTCCTCTTCCTCCTCCTCCTCCTCCTCCTTCTCCTCCTCCTCCTCCTCCTCCTCTTCCTCCTCCTCCTCCTCCTCCTCTGTGTAGCTTGTTGAGGGCTCTTCTGTCTGTAAGAAAGTATAGATGCTAGAGTCTTAGCAGGGCAACCAAACAAAAGGAATCTAAATCCAAGTAAACTGTATCACCGAGGGAAGGAACAACTTGACAATGTGTTTGAGGTTTAAAAGCATTGGGAAATTCTGTATGTATTATTGTCACAGATTGGAGGGCCTGGGAGCAGGGCACATGCTGGGATGGCCATTAAGTGTAGAACTCAAGTGCTATGCTGTCCCTTTCTACTGCTCTTCAGTTGCCCAGAAGATGCTGGGAAAGTCATGTGCCTTTATTATTTATTTCCTTTTTTTTTTTTTTGTATCTGTGCAGGTCTGTTTATAAAAAAAAGTACACATCTAGTTTTCCTCCATGAGTTAGGGGTAGTATCTCTTCAGCAGGTGTTAGAGCGGGATTACCATGAAAACTATGTGTAGCAATGTCCAATATTGATATTGGTCTTAAGTCACATACATTTTAAAATAATTGCCCACCAGTTTCCTGCAGATAGGCAGAGTGAATTCATCAAAGTATGAATTAAAGTCTGTAGGATTTGGCCTGTAAAACTTTTATTTTTAATTAATAATTAATTAATTTGTGAGTCAGGGTCTCACTTTGCAGCCCTGGATAGCATGGAACTAATATGTAGATCAGCTTGCCCTAGAACTTGTAGACATCTAAGGGCCTCTGCCTCCTGACTGTTGGGACCAAAGGTACATGCCGCCATGCCCACCCTGACCTGTAAAATCTTAAAGTTTTCTCTGGCATACCTAGAACGGTTACAGAACTGATTTTTAAGAACTCAAGGGCTTTTCATTCAATATTTTTATACTTTGGGCCCTAATTTTGCCTGTGTTCTGGAAGTTTCTTACCTTTCCAGTTTAGCATAGTCTTTTTGTTTTCATACATACACTGCCCCTTGTATTGGGGTTACGGTGTTAAAATATAAAGAAAAGAAATGCAAGAACAATGTGGGGGGATGGGGGAAGGGGTTGGGGGTGGGACTCTTCAGTTTCTACAGCAACTGGAGTTCCTGTCATTGTAAGACCGTGGTGGTACTGGTCCGATTCTATCAGCATCATTATCTGCTTGACAGAGCAGCTTCCACAGCCCAGGGGAGGGATGCGCACTGGGACTTTTCCCTTTCCATTAGCTGCTGAAGGTAAACAGCCTGGTGGGCGGGGTGGGTGAGGGAGTTGGGGAGCTCGGGCAGGTGATTACTGACTTCAGTTTTTCTGGCACTGGGCTCTAGCAAAGAAAATATATCTTCAAATCTCAGTATAAACAGGCTGACTGTAAACAATTACACATAAAGATTCTTCTATCTGTATAAATTCCAGGCTTCTTGGGAAGTCTTCAAAGACTAAGTGAATTCTTAGGGAAAACAAGGACCCAAGCCTGGTTATTTCAAAACACACACACACGCACAACAAGAAAGAAAGAAAGAAAGAAAGAAAGAAAGAAAGAAAGAAAGAAAGAAAGAAAGAAAGAAAGAAAGAACACACACACCAGCTAAACAAACAAAACCCTTTTTTACCAATTAAAATTTATTTTTTTTAGTTTTAATTATATTTTTTTGTTCCTGTACAAAGATTTCTAAGTTCCCCTTCAGAAATCTAAGTGTGTCTTCAGAAGAATAGCTTGATCCCGCTGTTTTCACGATGACAAAATTTATTTTCACATTCTCCATTTCTCCCTTGGCCTACGTGCTTTCTCTCAGGTCCCTTCGTCCACCATGAATGGATCTCTTGTGTAACTCTCCCAGCACAACTTCCTCAACACACTGCCTCTCCCACAAACCAGAAAGTCTGGAGCACCAGCAGTGTCTGCCTAGGACGACACTGAAAGCCAAATTTTAGGTGGCATTGCAGAGGGAGAGCTGGTACTTCATACTGGCTTACTTGTATTTCTGGTGGAGCTCTGGATGCTAGCCACCAGATATAGCTCCTGGGCTCTGAGTTAACAAAGTTTATATGTTACAAGTTGGCTTCCAAAAGCAAGAATATTCTGTCTGTTAAGGTTACTCAAAGGAAATAAAGTAACCTAATAAAGCTCTTCTGTCCTTGAGGACTTTTTCTGATTACTTTTTAAAAAATTCTTTAAATAAGAAGGCAAGTAGTTCAACATGGTGCTCAAAGTAAATGCCAGTTTAAAAGCGAGAATTTGCCTCTCATCCCAAGAAGACGTTTAAGAATGTTAACACGTTTTTCAAGGCAAACTTTGATTTGAAAAAAATTATATGTGGGCTTTCTCTACTATTAAGACGTTCAGAATATATAGATACCAAGAAGTAAAAATCTACATAAAGTAATTACTTAAAAATTAACATCATGTTGTATTTGAAAATCAGTTCTATATTAATCAATTAAGCCATACGATAACCCGCTAATTAGATAAATCAGGGTTAAATTGTAAATTTGATCTATATATATATTTTTTTTTAAGTTTGACATTTCCGCAAAGTTCTTTAACTTTAGGTTTTTAATCTTTGGACCACTTGTGTTTCTTTTTTAATCTAGTTACTCCAGCGTAAGGAGAGCTGGGTGGATCTGCACAGGTGCTTGGCACTCGACGGTATTATGAAATTTAGCTGGCCCCTCTCAGACTGGCATTTTGTGGCTGGATTAAGTGCCCGCTGGTAAGCTGTCAGGAGTTCTCACTATCCATGAGGCTGATGAAATAGACTGCTGACCCGCAACCTCCACCATCTCAGGAACGGGGGAGAAAAGACGGTGATTCCCCCAAACCTTACAGAATAATGCGTTGATCACACCCCCACCTCCACGTATGCTGCAAACTTTTAAAATGCTTTTCCTGCATGTGAAATAATATAAGCCCTTTATGTCAACCTCAAACATGGTAGAATTATAAAACAAAATGTACTGTTAACAGTCTTGGAGCATATTTTTCTAAATTAAAAAATTATCTATCGTTACTATTTAGATTCTGGCATTATTTTTTAATATTATTAATTATTACTATACTGGTTATTACAGCTAAGTAATGCATGGTTCTAACAGGCTCAGCCATGTTTCAAATATTTTTTGTTTGTTTGTTTGAGATAGGGTTTCTCTGTGTAGCTTTGGCTGTCCTGGAACTCTCTCTGTAGAACAAGCTGGCCTGTCTCAAATATGTAATTCTTTCATGGCTCCTTGTTCACCTTCTATGAAACTCGTGTAATTTAGTGATCTAGCTATGATACTTAAGGTACATTGCAGAATGTTGTATTGTGGGTAATTTAACTCTGAATGAGTCGTAACATATTTTTAAGGGATTTCTATTTTTCAAAAAATTTAAAGAAAATACATCTCACTAATCCAAAAGGAAAGGAATTTGGAAGGCATTTTGAAACCTCTTTCTAGACAGTTATCAGCAGTAACCATGGCAACAGATATACTGAAAATAACCCTAAGGGTTTAAGTCTGAATTTGAACTGAATTATGATGATATACTTTGTGCGTGGGTTCATATGTATACGTGTGCACACGTATGGAGGCCAGAAGTCACCTCGTGTGTTGTTCTTCAGGAGCTGTCTACCTTGTCACAACAAGATCGCTTAGTGACCTGGAACTTGCTTAGGCTAAGCTAGCTGCCCAGGGAGCCCAGGGGCCCAAGGGCACCACTCATTTCTGCTGCCGCAATGCTGGGATTGTTACAAATGCATGCTCCAAGCCTGGCTTTTAGGGATTGATTCAAGTCCTCATGAGCTCTGGTGCTTTATGAGTCTGATATATGCACTCTTTAAATTACTTTACTGAACTAGGATCTTCTCAACTTGCTTACTTATACACATTTTATATACCTGTCTGTAATCTATGTCAAGCCTATCACCCACTCCATATGCTAGGTGAGCTAGTGATGGGCACAGGTGAACAGAGCGCTTCATGGACCAGAGCGGAAGATTGTGTTTTCAAAGCTGCTTCAACAGCTTCTGCAGCAAGCGAACTCTTCTTACAATGTGACTTTGACATTCCTCGCATTGGAGTCACAGAGAACTGGCAATATGTGACTTCCCAGGCTAGGTCATCTGGAGGAAAAACACTGTCTAGCCTGTCCTTTGGAATACTTGCTCGGCATCCATACAGGCCAGGCTCCATGTCAATTGTTTAGTAGTGCGTGAGAACCTCAAATCAGCCCATAATGAGGAGCCATGTATGGAGAGACCCTGAGACTCCCTGAAGACAGATACAGAGGGAAACAGGCCCCAACTGCCAGGCAGATACACTTTATTCCAAGCCTACTTCCCCTCTCCTCCTCTTCCCTCTTCTTTCCTTTCTTTCTTTGAGATAAGCTCTCACTCACTATGTTCCCTAGGCTGGCTTGATGAATTCCTGCTTTAAAAGTCATACTGCCTTCAGAGTAGCTGAGACTTGATGGGCATGTCATTTCCTCTCACTGTGGCCATGTGAGAAACCATGGGCCAGTACTAAGAAACCAGACCACTCTCCCATTAGGCAGGGAGCACATGGTGAGTGCCATTGTTTAATTGTTTTGAGGCAATGTCATAGAGCAATGAAGTATGTGTTGCACCGGACTGGGATACTCTATGTCCTTCTCCACTTTGGAGAGGAACACACTTTCTCATTCCTGTAGACCGAACAGAGCTCCTGCTCTTCAGCCTAGAGAAGCCAATGAGAAAGGCGAACTTTAGCATACACTTCATAGCTGACCTTAGACCTAGATAGATAAATTACATATCGGGGAAGCTATGTGATATCTGGTAAAACCAAAACAAACCAAAACAAAACAAAACAAAAATCCTTCCATGAATCTGTTTCCAAATATCTTTTCTCTGAATTAAAAAAAATACGATGCAGACAAAAACAATTTCAAAAACCACTTACTTTATTATAAAAGAGAATTGAATACAAACAGAAAAATTGAGCACAATGCTATCAATCACACAAGGTTAACACTTAACCGCAATAAAGTCTGTTCATCCTGCTTTGTAACACAAAGGCCTCTAACTCTTAAAATTTTAAGTAAAATTTGTATTCCTAAAGCAAGTTCAGAAGTCAGGCATGGTGGGATACACCTGTAATCTCAATACTCAGGAGGCTGAGGCAGAAGAATCACAAGTTCCAGGCCTACTTGGGTTATTTAGGGAAACTGTCTCAACAACAACAACAGACCCAACAAAACTAAAAAACAAAACAAACAAATCCAAAACCAAAGCACAAAAGCAAAACATAGATAACACCCAAATTAATTTTCTTTTTGTTGTGGCAGATGATAATGTTTTTCATTGTAAAAGGTAAATTGCAGACTCACTTGGCAGGGGAAATACCATGGTGATGTAGGCAGCTTTCCTAAGGCAAAGCTCATCACTCCACTCCAAGTCTGCTAACCCCCGAGGTTTCCCCAAACATGGGAGACTCAACTGCATATTTGTGGCAGTGGGGGAACTATGTTCTCACTTCAAAAAGGGAGAAAAAAAGATAAAATTAGGAAACCAGAACGATATGCCCGACTTCTTTTCTTTTCAATTCACAAATACATAGTTCTTATTATTAAAGAAAGTAAGGGAGACAGGCGGGTTACTAAATTGTCAAGGGCACACAAGCTTGGGACAGATAAGCCAGAATAAGCCAAGGAAATCTGACTGCAGAGTCCAGATTCTCGCTTTAATGCATTTTGATGGACTTGTATGTCAGCTATGACCTGTCTACACAGAGTTTCCCATTCCGTGTTGATGGAATATTTCCAGGGCTACCTCAGTGGAGGACATGTTTGCTACATACATGTAAAGTGAGGCATTATGGGTTTTCTCTTTTAGTTACCCCTGAGAAAATGCTTCCAGCATTAAAAGACATTTTCAGGTACTTAAAGAGAAAACATCCTGTGCTAAAAAAATAAATAAATAAAATAAGTAAAAGCATATTTTAAAATGCGACTTCCTGTTGCTAATTACTGAAATCTCTAATTTCTCATAGTTTAGATGTTGGGATTTTCTACATCTCTTCCTATATATTGACTGTAACGGTGACCCAGCCTGAAGGTTAGTATATGGTAAGGGTTCAGCAAATATTTTGAATGCATTTTGAATACCTTATGCACTGGAGGTCGGACTAAGAACTTCAGTCACGCTAAACAAATGCTTTTCCGAACATTCTATTTTATGTACAATTTATTTTATGTATATAAATGTCTGCCTGCATGCATGTAGTATACCGCATCCACGCAGTGTCTGAGGAACTGGATGGAGTTCCAGATAGTTGTAAGCCACACCGCTTGGACCTTGGGAACTGAACTTGAGACCTCTGTGAGCGCACCGAGTGCTTTTAAGTGCTGAGCTATCTCTTCAGCACCTATTTTTAACATACTTAACATTATCAATTATGCACAGAGTGACATTGCAAATACAGTTTCTTCCAAGGGAAGTGAAGGCAAAGGAGGTTTTTTTTTTTTTTTTCCAAATCTATGCACTCCCTTATCTACATTTTTGGCAATAAAATCTAATTTTACAAACGATTAAAAAGAGTGAAAAGTGTGGTGTTTCTTGTGGACACGTGAGGAACTGGTTCTTTGGAGTGCTTTGTGCAAGTGCCTGTGGATGTACAAAATAGCTCCTTAGGCTGCAAGACCAGAACTGTCATTGGAAAAGCAGCAAGCATACAAGTAAAAGATAGGAAGTTTACCTAGCCTGGAGGGTTTTTGTTCTTTTTAACTCTTTGTAATGTTGGCTTGTAGAAAGAGGCCTTTCCGTCTTTATGGGTTATTCTGTATCTGTGTTCCTGGTTACAGACCTTAAGTCCCATGGTCTTAATGGACAAGTAACATCTCTAAATTCATGTCCTAACAGGTTCATTATACCGTTTTATTTTGCTCCGCCTTGACCATCTTCCCGATGGGCTGTTAAACTCTTTTTGGCTCACACAAAGGACTCTAATTGAAAAGCGCCTCCTCCAATTTAGGAGAGTAAGCTTTGTAAAGTACACCTTCTTCTCAGATGTTACGAGGTTAATCATTTATGGATTATAAAATTCACAATGAAAGGTGTACTTAAATGCAAGAATTGTTTTTGAAGAACTCTGCGATGCTAATAAAATGTTCTCTATAAAATACCTGATTCTATTCTATTTAAAAAGTAGGCCAAAACAACTTCTGTATTCATTCAAACATAGCCCAAGAACTACTATTGTATTGATCATGTAGAAATGTCTATTTTATCGGTACAAAGACAATATATAACCCCACACGCTGTCCTGCAGTGTCTAGATGAAGACCATAGAATCTGGCCATCCTACTTTACAGAAAAGAAAGGAGGCACGGAAGGCATTGGCGTCTGAAGGCTACTTTTTTTTTTTTTAAATCAATTTCTTTCGGCAGAGTGGGATCGGTCTACTTCTCCAGTCCTTGAATCTTCAAGTATAAATATCAATAATACAACCACAGAATTTCAATACTGACCGTCTTTCATCAGCGAAGAAACCATAGCCTTACAAAATTAACATCTTGGTTTCCAGAACACGCAGGAAGACCGTCCTTAAGCCCAGTAGGACTGTTCAGTGGACCCCCTGCACTGTTAACACCTTTCCGTTTATCACATTCAGATATAATTTCCATTAGACACTACTTCGGAACAGCCGAGGAGTCGCTCCCTCGCCCAGTGCCATCGAGGCCTGGGCTTTCTGTGTCATAGTTGACCCTCTCCTGCATCGGGGCATGGCTGGCATCCAGGACGGCGGGGTTAGGGGAGGACAGTGGACCACGCGGAGGAAGCCAGGACTCCGGGCGGCCCGCCCCTCACCCGTCCGGGCCCAGGTGGCCCGCTCGCCGCCCGCCCGCCCGCCCGGCGCCCCGCCCCCGCCTGCTCGCACGGCGGCTCGGCCGATGCCGCGGTGACTCAGCGCTTCTCGCGGGCCGCCCGGCCGCGGCGGCGGCGGCAAGGCGCGGGCTCCTCCCGCCTCGCCACCCCCTCTCGCCACCCACGCCCGCCCCCGGCCGCGGGGCCTTCCCTCGCGCGGCCGCCGCCCGCCGCACTCCGCGCCCGCCCCGCCACCGTGCCGGCCATGGAGCCCCGAGCCCCCCGCCGCCGCCACACCCACCAGCGCGGCTACCTGCTGACGCGAGATCCGCATCTCAACAAGGTGAGCCCCGCGGCCCCGCGGAGAGCCGCCCCGGGCCCCGCCGCCGGCCCCTGGGCCGCGGGGACCCGCGTCCCACCGAGGGGACGTCCGGGGAGGCCACGGCGGAGCCGGCGCCCGCGCCCCTCGGCATCCGCTGGGGGACCCCCGGGAGATGTAACTTGGGCCCCGGACTGCTTTGTCTGCGCTTCTCCCGAGAACCAGGAGCCCAGCCCGGGAAGGGACGTGTGGTCCAGTGTAGCAATTGAGCGGTTTCCGTGAGGGTGGCAGGCGGGCGGGCGGCCAGGGCAGCCGCGATGTGCCATCCTTGTACAGGTGACTGGCTGGACTGGCAGTGACGGGAGGCTGCTGTGGAGACAGTGGCTCTGCTGGTCCAGCCTGAACAGAGATGGGTTGAGTGCCTGGGATCCCATCGACCCTGTCGGGGGATGCAGGGCCTCTTGGTTTCTGGGATGGTATGGTTAAGAGGCTAAGGATGCATGGTGGGTGGCTTCTCTTGGACCCTGCGTGCATGCCTTGCTGGGAAAACTTACGTGAGATTGTGCTAAAGCCGTTTATTTTATCCATTTCTTTTTCTTTCTAAATTCTAGCTCTTGGGAAGTTACTAACCTGTTCTCTCTCTCTCTTTTTTTATTGAAAGGAAATCCAGTGTATGCCCTAATCAGAGTTCTTTTTTTCCCAAGCTGTGACATCTCTTCTCCCACTCCACACCCAAGAACTCTCCTAAATAAAAACACTTTAGAATCAATCTTTTTTTTTTTTAAATAACTAGGTCTTATTTTACAGCGTGGTTTGTCTTTAGATTGGTGCGTGTTCCTGACATTTCCAATTTATTCAGTACGTGGAGCGTGACCTGAGTGTCAGCGTGGAGGCCTGTTCACTCGTTTGGGTTATCACTTTAGTGAACCTCCTGTTTTATTAAGAAGTGGATCTCTTCATTCCCTGCTAGTCCTGTTGTTGGTGACTTGTTGATCATTATTAGTAACTTACTGAGGTGTGATTATTTCATATATTATAGCTAGTTTTGAGTTTCCAATTTTTTTGTGGTGACATTTACAAATCTTTATCATTTGTTATTAGAGCTATTTTATCGTACATGCTATAAATTTTTAACTTTTCCTACTTATTTTTCCCTCAAAATAAATTGCCAGTTTGATTTTTTTCCTTCCTTTATTACTCTGTAGGTCGAGGCTTATTTTCACTAGAACAAAGGTAAACTTTGGCGTGACAGATCCACTTACGACTTTCACCTGTTACCTGCCTGCCCTAATTTATGACGAAATCCTGGATTGCTTTGACAAGATCACCTGAGTAGTATAACCTGTTTGCTTTTCTTAAGTCAAGATTGATGTGTTTGTTGAGAGTGGATAGACAGGCCTGACCATCCCTTAGCAAAGGTATGCTCACCGCACTGTGTTCAGAAGTGCCCTCCTGTAATAGCTGATGCCAATTTAGGATAACATTGTCACAAAGATCTTGCAGCAATGGTAGAAAAATGTAGCGTTAATGTATTCACACATTTTTCTGTAATATATCAAATACAGAGAAAACAGTGGCGTAGAAATCTGGGTCAGCCGGGCGGTGGTGGCGCACACCTTTAATCCCAGCACTCCGGAGGCAGAGGCAGGTGGATCTATATGAGTTTGAGGCCAACCTGGTCTACAGAGTGAGTTCCACAACAGGCTCCAAAGCTACACAGAGAAACCCTGTCTCGAAAAGAAAAAAAAAATCTGGGTCATTCTGGGGCAATCAATAAAATGAATTTATTTAGCCTTAGGATCAGTATGGTGCCTCGAGAAAGTCCTGTCGTTGAAAGCGGTTAGCTGTCGTACATTCAAGAGTCCTCTGTCTTCATTAGTAGGACAGGATTTTTAATTCAGTTGTTTTATTTTATTTTTTTTACTTTGAGGTGACCTGACTCCAAAGGGATGATGCTAATTTTAACTCTCTTAATGTCTCCTAATAGCCTAGCCTAGCCTGTCATCTGGTTGTAGAAAGAATTTTATGGTCCTGCCTTTGGGTGACTAAGACACACTTCGTTAGTATTATTTCCTTACATATAGGTGTGGATGAACCATCTGTGGGGGCTGGGGAGATGGCTCAGTGGTTAGGAGTGACAGCTGCTCTTTGCAGAGGACCTGACTTCAGTTCCCAGACTATCAGGTAGCTCACAGCTAGAGGCACCACACCCACACACATCTCCAGCATCTCCACCACTTAGCGTTTCATTCACTGTCTCCTTCTGTTAGTCAGGTATTCAGAGTGTTTTTCCTGTTAAGTTGAAGTGTTTTCCTATATATATCTGATTAACTCCCAGACTTAGCCTTCAGCTTAAAATATATTTGATGGTTTTCTTCTTTCCATTTTTGTTGTGTGATTCCTAGAATTAAAAGGATATTAATTGATTCAGTAATAATTTCCCTGTGGAAGCTTTTCCTAGTTATCTTATTTCCATTATCATTATTTAATGCTTAACACTTATACATTTGGCTGTCCCATATTATTTTATATTTATTACGTTGTCGGTATTTATTTATTTAGTCAAGGTCTGATTGTGTAGCTTTGGCTGGCCTGAATGGAATTCACTGTGAAGACCAGGTTGGCCTTGAACTCAGTAGCCATCTGCCTGCCTCTGCCTCTCAAATGCTCCGATTAAAGGCATTAGCTACCACCCCAACAGATGCAGGTGGCTTCCCAAGTCTTAGTTCTGGCATCATCCTAAGACAGTATGCTCACAAATGTAACTAAGTAATTAATATCTAACTAATGCACATTTATACTAAAGCCTAAAGTTCATTTCAATCTGTTAGTGTATAATGGAATATAGTTAGAAATGTTAGAATTTGGCTTAATCTTTAAAATCTGTGAAATTTTAACCACTTATTGTTGCAGGAGGCCCGCTTATTCATCCTGCCCTCCCGGCTAGCTTAGCCCTAAAATAACCACACAAAAACTATACTAATTAAATCACTGCTTGACCCATTAGCTCTAGTTTCTTATTGGCAAATTCTTACATCTCAATTGAACCCATTTCTATTAATCTGTATATCACCATGAGGTCATGGCTTACCAGCAAAGTTCCGGCATGTCTGACTCTGGCGGCTCCATAGTGTCTCACTCTGCCTTCTTCCTCCCAAAATTCAGTTCCGTCTTCCCCGTCTACCTAAGTTCTGACCTATCAACAGGCCAGGGCAGTTTTCTTTATTCATTAACCAAGAAAAGCAACATACAGACAGCAGGATCTCTCACACCAACTTATGGATAATCTTAAGGAGGTAAAAATTGGCAAAATCAAAGTTAACAGTAGACATGAAGTAAAAAAGAAAACCTGAGAGACATAGGGTCTTCAGAATTCTGAACCTGATTGCTTGCTAATAATCAAATGTGTATCACTTCAGACTGATTCCATCATAGCTGGAAAGTACATCTGTCCCATGCTTAGGGCATATACTATCTTTTATTTACTTTAGCACACACACATACACACACAATTTTTTTTTTTGATACAGGATCTCACTTGGTATATCCTAAGCTGGCCTGAAATTCATTTTATAGACTAGGCTGGCCTTGAACTTAAAGCAATCCTCCTGCCTTAGCCGCTTGAGTGCTACAATTGCAGGTGTGAGCCACCGTACTCTGCAGCCTGAAGTACTATTTTAAGATGCTCATCTATGCACACCATATAGATATGTATATGTAGCGTGTTTAATTTAAATTTTTTTATTTCTAGGCTAGCTTTTGATTTAGATGGCTTGTATATTGTGTTTTCACAAATTTTATATGGTCAATATTTATGTTTTATAAACTGATGTACAAAAATTAAAATTATATATACAATAAAATATTTTTATTATTTCTCACTTTGTTTATGCATTGGTAGGAAAACACTAACTGAGAACTTTATTATCTGTGATTGTTCCTATGCGTCTCTACATGCTTCCCCTCTTAGGTATTATAGGAATTTTGATCCATTTGTACCTAGTGACAGTTTCTCAAAAAAGTATAATTTGGACTGTGTTACTATCTTTGGGATCTAAAAGTCGAATTTCTGAGAAGCACTGCATAGCTGCCTGCTTTTCATCTTATCAGGAGCTACTTTGGTTTGTTATGAGGAAAAGAGAAAGAAACACATCTTACGATTAGGAGCAGAAAGCACTGTAGTTTAAGACAAGTGATTATTGTTTTGTATAATAGAATATGAAAAAGATACCATTATTTTTCCTGAGGCTATGCAGGTAGATTTGTGATATATCTAAGTCAACCACCAACTCTTCTATTCCCAGACACCTAGAGCCTTTGAATTTGAAGGTAGAAGATGGTTTATCTTGGACTCTCACTGGTCTGAACTGGTAACTGTGGATTAAAACAATAGAAAATGTTTTTGGAAAATCATGGGACTAGGAGTTCCAGAGCTTTTACACTAAAAGGTCACTGCTATAATTTTTTTTTCCTCGTTAAGAATACCAGCAGGAGTGCTTGAGTTTGTGATGGTGATTCCATCGTGAGTATTCACAGGAGTCTGAAGACTGAACGGAGCCAAAGGCTGCAGTACAATATTAAGAGTTACAATATCTTTTAAATTATTCAGAGTCTTCAAAGGTAGTTTCTGACTTGATTGTGACATAGTATATCTATATTATAAATTAACACACACACACATACACACACGTTAGAAAAGCCTTATTATGCTATGTATTGCATGACTCCAGAATTCTTACGTTGGAATTGTAACTCCCAGTACCTCAGAATGTAATCAGAAAGGTAAGGACCCTAACTACGTAATTGAGGGGAGATCTTTAGGGTAGGCCCTGATGCCATGATAATGAGAATTATTAAGGTATATTATAGAAGAAAGAGCTGTGAGGACACAGGGAGCAGTTGATAGTCGGTGGATCAGAAGCCTGTATGTGGAGTAGGAGAAACGTCAGGATGATACCAACCCTGCCAGTAGGTGGATCCCAGAATGCCAGCCTTCACAACTGAGAAATAAATTGATTTTGTACTATCCTTTATGTTGGCAGCCCTGACCATCTAATACACACATTCTTTAGTCTTGTGATTAAAGAAGTTTCAATTGTAATACTTTCACGTGTGTTTACTACACTCTGGTGGTATCTATTATTTCAATTTGAGAAAAAAGTAAGCTAGCAATCAGTCAGTGTCTGATAGTCTAAGACCTTCCTGCTTTGGCTCCTTTAAGTGGAGATTCTAGAAAGCTATTAAGGAATATCTTTACAGAGTAGTTATTTTCTTTGTCCTCAGAGTTGCCTATGGGACTCTAGTTTAGCCCAGCTTCCTGTTTTTCTATGCACAAGTGTCAAAGTCATAGATTTTATCAGAGGCTTGGGAAATCTTTTTTTTTTTTTCAATACTGGACAATGAACCCAGGGTCTTTTGTAGGTTCAGAAAGAACTCTACCACTGGTCTAACTGTAGCCCTCCCCACTTCTCTTTTATTTTGAGACAAGGGTTTGCATTTATAAATTACCCAAGCCTGCCTTGAATTTAGTTGACCTTTTGCTTCAGTCTCTTGAGTAGTTGGGATTATTGGCACAAACTACCGCATCAAGATAAATAAGTAATTTTGAGATGAGGGTGAGTTTTACTATAGTGGCAGGTCTGGTTAGTTAGCTCGATACTAAGTTCATGATTTGGGCCATTAGCTGAAATGAAATTGAAACTTGAAATGCTCATCCTTCTGCTGTCTTTTAATTTTTTACTAATGCCCTATTTTTAGGATATAAAAATGTATATTCAAATGTAATAATAGGATCATGATCAAACATTGATCAGATCAGTGAATATAAATAAGTCGGATTACTAAAACTTGTTGTTGATTATTTGATAAAGCTCAAACTAACTACACTGTGCAGAAGAATTATTCAGAACAGGGCTGGGGAAATAGCTCAGTTGGTAGAGTTCATTCCTATCTTGAACAAAGTACAGGGCTTGATTTCCTGCATGGCATAAGCTGGGCATTGTGGTGCAGGCCTACAAACCCAGTACCTGGAAGGTTAAGGCAGCGAAGGGGGCGGATTGGAAGTATAAGGTCATCCATAACTGGGTATTCAGTTTGAAGCCAGCCTGTGCCACACGATGCACTGTCTCAAATAGCTATAACCAATGTTACAGAATGGCCAAGCAAAGGTATGGAAAAACACAAACAAGAAATGCAGGTGAAGATCCTCTGTTAGACAGTGCAGGGTTCATGTTCTGAGAAATTAAACAGAGGTGGAAGCAGGAGGATTTCAAATTTGAGATCAGCTGAAGTGCATGGAGAGTTATACATCAACCTGGATCAGACAGCGAGGCCCCACCTAAAATATCCTCCAAAATCAGGCCAAAAAAATCAACTAGAAATTCTACCCCAAATAAAACAAAATGTAAATGAGAGAAGGAAATCTTTATAGTGATGGGTCAATTTGGAATAAATTATAATAGTTATGAATATAAATCAAGTAATTTTCAACCACCATCGTATTAAAGACACCTTCCTAAATTCTGTGTTCTCATAAGGAATGCGGAGGTGACATGTGTTAATTAAGTTATTCATTCTATACTGCGTGCATTTCCCTAATATATGAAACAGATACAATTTGTTTTCAAATTTAAAATCATTAAAACTAAATTTTGTCTCTTAAAGTTTAAAAAATTAAAAGTCACTGTATGACATCTAGGAGAAGTCTAATACCTTAAATCTTAAGACAGGAAACTTTAAGCTTCATAAGTGCAGGATATATCAGACAGATTCCATTCTCAAGTTTCTTATGCAATTAATGATTTTTAAAGTCCTCAGAAAAATTCAGTTTATCTATCAGGAAAGTGGAAAACAGTTATTCCTTCCTTGAGAACAACATGAAGCATGAAAGTGTTTATTGCTGGTTTCAAGGGATCACAGACATCAAATTACGACGATGTAAAGCTGGGAATGCTGGCATGTGGAGACGTGGGGGTGATCTATGCAGCCATCGCCAGTGTCTAACAGTATCTTTTAACTTGTATGTTTAGACCATTTACATTCAGTGTGATTGTTACATTTGGATCTATAGCTTCCATTATTAGATGTCTGTTCTCTGATATTTACTCTGGGATTTCTCCTTTTCCATTGTTTTAATATTTGTAATTGTATTTTAGTCTATTTTGAAGTCTTATGATCATACCTCTTTGCATAGTCATTTTTCTTTATCAGTTCTGGAAATAATGAAACACTACTCTTTTATAGTCTCTGCAGCATTAAGATTTTGCTACTCATTTGGAATGTACCACTATTACCGTCTTGTGGGTCTCATTACATTTCTCTGTGGCACATTGATAGAGGTCCTGTCCCTGGGCAGGAGGGTCTGGGATCTCTAAGGTAATTGAGCAAGCCCCAGGCAGCAAACAGGTAAACAGCATTTCTACAATGATTCTCCTTCGGTTCCAGCCGCAGGTTCTTACCTTGAGTTCCTGCCTTGGCCATTAGATGAAAGAGAAGATAAAACTATCCTTCCCGGGTTGCTTATGGTCGTGGTACTTTATCACAGCAGCAAAATGTAACTAACATAACACCAGAAGCATGGGCTTTCCAACATAACTTGTTGGAAAATATTAGCTGAGCGATGTGAACTTTATGTATCACAGGGGTGCCCATCCATTTGGTCAGTCAGTATTTCTTTTTAGGAGTGCCTTAGAGGGTGTTTCTGGGTGAGTGTAACCTTTGAGTTGAGTAACACGGAGCAGATTCTCCTTTCTAGTGTGGGTGTGCTGCATTTAACCAGTTGAAGGCCTGAATGGGATAAAACAAGCAGGGAGGTTCTCTTTCTGCCTGTCATTAAGCTGGGACATCGGGTATTTTTTATTTTTTTGTTTTGTTTTCCCTTTTCCATAAATTCCCTTCAAGGATCTTGTACTTTGGGCTTCTTGGGCCTGATAGCATAGCACCGAATCCTCTGGGTCTGCAGCTTGTTAGAGGTAGCACGGTGGCTTTTCTGACCCCCAGTCAGTGAGTCGATTATAGTTCTCTTATAATTAGTAATTCTCATATATATATATATATACATATATGTGTGTGTGTCTATACAATGAATTCTGACCAATACAACAAACTTTACAAGCTCAATAAAGTCGCAAGCTTAAGTCAGAAAGCATCTCTACACGTCAGCTGCGGCCCTGTGGAGGAAGCTGCCTGTGGAATTTCTGGCCTTTTGTCAGAGGTGCCTTAAACTCTGAAGCGTAGTTCTCTGCAGCAGTTCTTGACATGTTTTATGCCAAAGGCCCTTTTACAGTTCGTTATATACCTTAAAAGCACCCTTTAGAATAAACAGTGCACCTGATACTACAAACAAAACCGGTTATATTGAAAATATTTAAAAATTTGTTGATCAAGATAGTAAAGACACATTGCACCAAAACAGTATACTTGAGATGCTGACAGGTATGTGCAGTTTAAAGCGAGTCTTTTGTGTACTGTTTTCAGATAGCTTACTGTTAGAGAGGTAGACATGGCAAGATGTTATTTTATTTGTGTGTGTGTGTGTGCGTGCACATGTATGTGGACGCCAGAGGACAGCTGCAAGTGTTGTTCCTCAGGAGCCGTCCTCCTCTTTTTGAGACAGAGCCTCTTATTGACCTGGAACTTGCTGGTTCTGGTTAGACTAGATTTTACCTTAAAATATTTAGGCATTTTTTTCTCTTTTGAGACCAAGGCTGTATACCTCAGAGTGGCTTTGAACACTTTTCGTTTTTATTTACTGTACTTGGATTAGGTAGAACTCACTCTGTAGACCAGGCTGACCTACCTGCCTCTTCCCTCAAAAGTCACACTCACCACACCTGGGTCTGTCCTTGATCTCTACTCTTCCTGCCTCAGCTGCCCTGGGGAGTGCTGGAATTATAGGCAGGCATCGTACCTGGACTCTAAATCAGTAAACCCCCCCCCCCCCCCGATTAAAAAAGGAGGCCGGGGAGGCATTTAATCAAGTGCCCGATGTACAATTATGAAGATGTTGCATTTGATTCCCAGCACTCATGTAAAATAGTGGTGCACGTCTCTAATCCCAGCCCTAGTTGGAGTGGAGACAGGAAGATCTCTGGAGCTCATTGGCCAGGCAGCCTAGCTGACTTGATGAGTTCCAGGTTCACTGAGAGACCCTGGCTCGGTAGGGTGGAGAGCAGCTAAGCAAGATGATCAGTGTGGACCTCTGTTGTTCATGTACATACCCTCATGTCCACATGCATCTGCACACACATAGAAACCAATATATACACACAGGAACAAGATTTGCATACCACTAGGAAAAATATATAAAAAATTATTTTAATTAGAAAAAGTTTATTTAAATAATTTTGAGGACTAAAGCTGTGGGGAAGGAATGGTTTTCTTTTTATAGATGTAAAATATGTATATAAACTCTTGTAAAATTCAAAATATGATAATAAAAATTCAAGCTCAATTTAACCTTTTTAAAAATTTATACCTGTATTGAGACAGGATCTTGTTATGTAGCTTCAGCAACCCTTGACTTTATAATCATCCTGTCTCCAGCTTCCCTCATGCTGGAATTACAGGCATGCACCTAGCTTCAATTTCACTTATTTGATTTAAAATCATAACTAATAAAAATAGAAATTCTCCTCTTGTATATGTATGGCAATAAAAATTTCCAAAATTCTAAAATATTTTAAGTATGAGGAAATATTTTTAAAAATTGATTTGTCAGATTATTTGCAGTAATACTAAATCGAGATAAAATAAGTTTAAACAGTAGACTGAAAAAAGAGTCAAAGACATCTCATTTAGACAAAAAAATACTTAAAAATTAGAATGTGAAGTATATCAGAAATGGGCTTTTAGTCCTTTTTTACTATATTTAACAATATATGAACAAACTTTTAGTCCTTTTTACTACAGTTCTTCATTTTAAGTCAGTAGATCATCTGCTGAATGGACTAGAGCCTAATAGAATTGGTGTAGTGGACATGTTGTGTATTCTGTCCATCACTAGTTCTATTCGTTTTTGTCAGTGTACATTGCTATGCAGTCAGTTCCACCAAACATTCTCTGTCCCTCCCTGGTGGTGAGCTCCTCTCTCCACCTGGGCCCTGCTCTTCCAGAACTTCATGTGAGTGGAGTCTGGTTTCCTTCACCTGACCTAATGCATTCGAGGTTAGTTTGCATTGCACGTGTCAGCCCTCGTCTCCTTTGTAGCGATGAGCGTGTAATGAGTGCTCGAGCGAGCAGAAACACTGTACCTGTCTTCATGAGCGTGTGACGAACACTGCAGGGTGGCTGCACCTCACTCGTCTTCTCTGTGGAACAACTGAGATGCTTTTGGCTTAGTAGTGTCTTTGTGGTGGTTACCTTTCACTTGCTTTTGTGATTTGTGATGTTTCTTTCATGAAAGAAGAAATAGTGTTTATTACAGAAGATGGTTGAGTTAATTCGCAATTTGTGGATTACCTGTTAAATGTCAAGTAGCATTCTAGGCACCAGATAAACAAACACCCATTTATGTCCTCTTAGTTCAGTTGTCTTAAACACATTAATAAATTTGTCGTCACAGTTAGCATCCTGTGGATGTTATCCGTCTCAAGATTTTTTGTAAGAGTTAAAATTTTTGCATTTCTGCATGGTTTAATTTTAGTTATAATTCTGAGACAAGTAAATCCAAACTACACAAGTTCTCTGTGAGCATTAAAGATGGTCATTGAAAAGGACAAAATGTGTTTCCTGATACGTTTCTGCTGAATCAACGACTCTCCCGCAGCTCCTTCAGTGGCTGTCTTTGCATATGGGTTCTAACAGAAACCCCTTGTGCTAGTGGTTTGCTTCAGATCTCTGTAGAGGAGGCGTGTTTTCTCCGGAAGCTCTGTGGAGTCCACAAGAAATGTTGTTTTGTTGGCCGCCCTTTGCAGTGAAACAGAATGGCCTTCTATTGTCCGGTGGTTGAGTGCAAGAGTCTTGAAGGCCGAAGGAAAGGAGAGAGTGAAACTAAGACTGTTCTTCTGAGAGGGTGAACTTTACAGGCGGTCTGGAAACCTGATCTGCGTATGGACATTAAACCTTCTCAACTCCATGACAAACTTGAGAGAAGTCCAGTGCAAGTCAGACCCTGCATGTGCGCTCTGGAGTCATCGTTTGTTGTGCAGACCATGCAGAAAAGCACGAATGTACAACTTCTTTGAAACATTTCACTGCCAGCTTCTGGACATGGCTGACTTACCAGTTTCTGTAAAATTGTCCTGAAATGATGATGCCTCTAGTGATATGGTAAATAAAAGGTATGGTGAAATCGAATCATGTATTATCCTAAAAGTTCCAGGGATTCTAGTTAAGTTTCCTTAGTCCCCGATTTTTTTCTACACCCAAAAGGGTCACAAAATGATATAAACTTCATAATGGGACCTTTTTTTCACTTTTGACTTGGCCCATTTCACCAGATGTTTAAGCCTTAATTATTAGTATATTTTTTGTTTTGTTTTTAACAGATGAATTGGTGCTTTAGTGTGTCTGTGAATATTTGGCAAGCAGTGTAGGAGTCTACAATTACTAAACATCAAAGCCTGGGGAGATTTCCAGATGGCATTCTCATTTACGTGGTGTATGGTATACTGTATAGAGGTCTGCTCGATCAGACAGATGGGGGAAAACATAAGTAAAAAGGCCTGGTGGACTCTGAGTAAAGATGGCTAAGTGCCACTGTTACTTGAGCGAGGAGTGTGTGTTAGTACTTCTGACCACAAGCTGTATTCTCAGAATACCATACTTTGGCTGGTAGTTTTGCAGGCACTCACAGTGTCTAACATTTAGTGCTTCACTGTTTCTCGTTGCCATTTGTATTTATTTGAAGGATTTTTTTTTTGCCTTATATTTTCTCCTTTCCTTTCCTTTTCTTCCCTCCTTCCTCCCTCCCTCCTTTCTTCTTTACAGTCTTTCTTTTTGTAGTTTGAAAAAAGTTCAAATTTCTGTTCTGTTTCAAACACACACACACACACACAAATATGTGCAACTGAAAAATCTGTTGAATTATTTCTTCCATCTTATAGATGATTCTTGCACAAATGTCCTTTTTTGGTTGCTTTAAGTTTAAAAGTAATTTTACCATAATAATCAGTTTTCTGAACAGCATTTTATACTTTTCAGCAATGTGTTTCTAAAATTCAATATGTAAAATGTCCTGTTTTACAACTCTGAGATTCCATCTTACACCTGTAAGAATGGCCAAGATCAAAAACACTGATGACAACTTCTGCTGGAGAGGCTGTTGGGAAAAGGGAACACTCCTGCATTGCTGGTGGGAATGCAAGTTGGTACACCCCCTTTGGATATCAGTATGATGTTTCTCAGAAAATTTAAAATAACCTTTCTCAAGACCCAGCAATACCACTTTTTGGTATATATCCAAAGGATGCTCAATCGTACCACAAGGACATGTGCTCAACTATGTTCATAGCAGCATTGTTTGTCATAGTCAGAACCTAGAAATAACCTAAATGCCCCTTGACCAGAGAATGCATAAGGAAAATGCGTTAAATTTACACAGTGGAGTACTACACAACAGAAAAAATAAAGACATCTTGAAATTTGCAGGCAAATGGCTGGAGCTAGAAAACATATTGAGTGAAGGTAACCCAGACCCAGAAAGACAAATATCATATGTATTCACTCATAAGTGTTTTTTAAACATAAAACAAAGAAAACCAGCCTACAGATCACAATCCCAGAGAACCTAGACCACAATTGAGGACCCTAAGAGAGACATACATAGATCTAATCTACATGGGAAGTAAAAAAAGAAAGATCTCCTGAGCAAATTGGGAGCATGGGGACCAAGAGAGAGCATTGAAGGGGATGGGAGAGACTGGGAGGAGAGCAGAGAAAATGTCCTGTTTTGTGTATGCAATAAATTGAGTTATTACAGCAGGATTCAGGAATCATTAGTCCTCATTGTACGGACATTCAGGGACAGAGGGAACAGCTGCAGAGCCATTTGTGTCTTTAGTGTTTCTGTCCATCTGTCAAGAAACAGTAGCATCACAAGGTCCAGGCCTTAGTCTTGGGGCTGCAATGGTAAAATATCATGGACTAGGTTTTTAAAATACAAGGTATTTTTGCCTTTCTGAAGGCTAGGAAGCCCCAAGTCCACACAGTGTAGTATCTGGTGAGGGATCCAGTTCCTGCTTCACAGACAGCCATCTTGTATCCTCACATGGCAGAAAGGACATACAGGTTCTCTGAAGTTTTTTTTTTTCCTAGTCTAATCTTATTTTTATCAGGGCAATATTCATCATGCCATGACAGCACTTAATAATGGACCTAAAGGTGGGCTGGAGAGATGGCTCAGCAGTTAAGAGCATTGCCTGCTTTTCCAAAGGTCCTAAGTTCAATTCCCAGCAACCACATGGTGGCTCACAACCATCTGTAATGAGGTCTGGTGCCCTCTTCTGGCCTGCAGGCATACACGCAGACAGAATATTGTATACATAATAAATAAATAAATATTAAAAAATGTTTAAAAAAATAATGGACCTAAAGAAATAGCAGCCCAGTTTTGGATTAGATGCCATTTATGATTCAGTATCTCCACTAGAAATCTTCTAGAGAAGGTTCCTCATCCCAGTCTACCAGATCAGTCTTCTGAACAAATGTTGGGCGTCTTTGCTTTGACTTCCTGTAGTGTACTTCAACAAATCTTTTAGGTCCATTTTGTATCAGCTCCTTATTTCTATTTTATTTGTTCGTTCTTGAGTTCTATAGTCTTCTACAATTACTGTTGCTTTATAGTACCTATGTTTATGTAAACAGATAATTTGACATGGGTATAGTAATAATGGTGATGAGTCTAGAAATGCCTTAGGATCAAGCACTTGGGGTCAGTCTTGAAAGGAGAAGAAGGTGAAAAGGAGGTTTTCTTTCTTTTATTGGGAGGTGGTTTTGTTTTATTTTCTTTGTAATAGTCCTGGCTGTCCTGGAACTTGCTCTGTAGATCAGGCTGGCCTTGAACTCACAGAGATCCATTTGCCTCTGCCTCCTGAGTGCTGGGGTTAAGGGTCTATGCTGCCACCGCCCAACAGAAGGACTTTTAAAGTTAGAGTGTAATTACATAAGTTCCCCACTTCCCGTCTGTCCCTTGTTCCCTCTTTTTTAATTGAGTGTGTCTTTCTTGTCTCTCTCTCCTCCTACCCACACACATGCTTGAATATATAAATACAATCTGCTCAGGCCATTTAGCATTACTTGTTATCTATATGATTTCAGGGCTGATCATTTGGTATTGGATAACAAGTTAGGGGGCTGATCCCTGGGAAATGTTGAATTAGGAGCAGCGAGGCTGCGTCCCCAGCACCCGGCCGCCCACATGGCTAGCTTATGCCCGAAATAATTACACGGAAACTATTCTTTCAAACACTGCCTGGCCCATTATCTGTAGCCTCTTATTGGCTAGCTCTTACATATTGTTCTAACCCATTTCTAATATTCTGTGTAGCCCACGAGCTGGCTTACCAGGGAGGATCTTAACCTGCGTCTGTCTAGAGCGGGAGAATCATGGCGACCCCTCTCTCAGCTTCTTTTTCCCAGCATTCTGTTCTGTTTTCTCCGCCTACCTAAGGGTTGGCCTATCAAATGCAAATGGGCCTAGGCAGTTTCTTTATTAATAAGAAATCACTCCCACATCAGGGGAAGAAGAATTTTTCCTCCTCTCAGTATTCCTTAGGTTCTTTGTTTATGGGTGGAGCCATGTGAGATTCCCCCCTTCTGCATTAGCATGTCTGTCACTGGTACACTTCTTCATGTCTTGTTCAGGCAGTCATATGGTAGTTGAAGTACCATGAATTAAACTTCCTTGTCATTTTATTTATTTTTTTAAATATTTATTTATTATGTATACAATATTCTGTCTGTGTGTATGCCTGCAGGCCAGAAGAGGGCACCAGACCCCATTACAGATGGTTGTGAGCCACCATGTGGTTGCTGGGAATAGAACTCAGGACCTTTGGAAGAGCAGGCAATGCTCTTAACCTCTGAGCCATCTCTCCAGCCCCTCCTTGTCATTTTAGAAGACAAAAACCCCACAGCTTATTTCTTGGTTCCCTGGCTCTTACCATTTTCCTCCCTGTTTTCCATGATGTTCTCTGAACCTTAGGTGCAGGAGTTGGGTTATAGATGGACCAGTTGAGGCTGGGCATTCTGTAATGACTTGTTCTCTGCATTTTGACTGGTTTCTGTAAAGGTTTCCATCTGTTGCAAAACAGAGTGTCTTTGATTGATGGTAAGAACTACACTTATCTGTGGGTAGAAGGATAAATATTTAGAATGCATCTATGAAGCATTTTAGTAAAGTGTCAGTTGTAAGTTCTAGAAGATCCACGACCTTACCAGCCCTGGGTCATTGTCTTGATTTCTAGTATCAGGAATCATTTTCCTTTAGTTAAGTGGGCCTCATACAAGGTATGAGTGCCACTTGCACCCTGAGGGATTTCTTGCCATGATGGTCACTGTTGGGCTTTTTAAGTGGTACAGTAGGGTAGGACTATTGGTTGCTCCCTCTCTGGGAAGCTTGCATAGTGCCTTCCAATACTGCCAGAGCTAGTCCTCAGGTGGAGGGCTTTCAAGTCAGATCCAGCTTGAGTCTACAGGTCTTATGTCCAAACTGTGGTGCCAACAGATCATTCTCGATAAAGATGCCATGCAATGGAAGACTGCAAATGTGCTGCATCTGGGTTTGGGAAGAAATTCGTGTAACCAGGATTGCATTAGGCTGGTCGGAGATAACCTGAGTTGGAGGGTTGAAACGGGTCCCTGTGAATCATGCAGTTTATTTCCTGACCCAGTTCACAGTTGGAAGCACAGCAGGTGTCAGCTGACCTACTTCAATCGCATTTAAAAATAGATAACTATTCACGTTCATATTTTCTGACATTAATGATTGTATTTTTCATTTTTGGAGTACACATGTATATGGTGTATATACTATATTATGTATGTGTGTGCATGTGGAGTTGTATGCACGTGTGTATATGCAAATATGAAGGCTAGAAATAGACTAGGTGTTTTTCTTGATCATTTTCAATCTATTTTGACACAGGAGCGCTCACTGACATTGGAGCTCACTGATTGGCTGGCCAGCTGGAGGTCCACCTGTCTCCCCAGCCCTAGTGCCAAAGTTACAGACATGTGCTACCTACCTAGCCTGGCTTTTGTGTGCATGCTGGGCCTCACAGCCCAGTTGCTCATGTTTGCACAGCAGCCACGTTCCTGGCCGAGTGCGCTGCCTCTCAGGCCTCTCACGTGTGTGCTCTTCAGTAGTTTTTTCCTGTCCATTTCCTATTCTCAGGTTCTGTAGATAAGGAAGCAGATGGTTGGTGCACAGCTGGCTGGCTGTCCTTCCAGCAACGCTAGGCCCTGCCCTCCCCAGATCTGTGCTTGTGTGCTATTTGTCTTTTTCTCCTCTGGAAATCATTGTTTTCCTTTGCTTCCTAGGATTTGGCATTTACTCTGGAAGAGAGACAGCAACTGAACATCCATGGATTGTTACCGCCTTGCTTCGTCAGTCAGGAGATCCAGGTCCTTAGGGTAGTTAAGAATTTTGAGCGTCTGAACTCTGACTTTGACAGGTAACACATTTATGAACATATTTCTCTTACACTCTCTACTATTGTTTTTTATAAAAGAAAGTTGGGGTATTACATGGTTTGGAATGGATATTTAACTTTAAGGAGAATTTGTTTGCAAATACAGTGATTTTTTTTTATAAAAAGTATTTACTCTCTATAGGATCATTTGAATTCTCAGTTTACCTTTCTCAAGATAATTTTTCTATGAGAAAATTATATATGTCCACATTTACTTAATACATTTATATGTAAACACGAATATTCTTCACAAAAGGAAGAAATACCCAAGAAAATTTCTTTCCTTGTTTCTAAAATTGATCATTGGTCATTACTGGTGTTTCCGATGGCCATCTTATGGCGGAGTGATGCAGACTTTCAGTCCTGAGCAGTCTGCAGGGCATGGGTTTTCAATCTGATGGCTGGCAGGGGCCGCCATCTCATCAAGTAAGTTTCCTTTGAAGGAAGCGCTCGTGGAAACTGTGAGTCTCTTCTGAGGGCAGTTTTCCCAGTGCTAATGTCACCTCTTGAATTTCCCAGCCCCATTCCAATTGGCACAGCAGAGAGTAAGCTTTTGGCACACAATCACACACTTAAGTGATCTCTGACCCACAGCAGAGATCAGTGCAAAGGGTCTCGTTGTTACTGAACACATTTTGTCACAACTTTTTAGTTGTATAAAGTAGTTTGAATTGAAATACATAAAGGGTTATGCACAGGAGGATAACTAGACCAGAAATGCCTCTACATGGAGAAAGGCCGTTAAAAGCTGGGTGTGGCGGTGCATTTATTTAATCCCAGCACTCAGGAGGCAGGTGGATCTCTTTAAGTTCCATGTCAACCTGGTTTGCGCAATGGCTATCTAGGTCATCCAGGATTGCGTAGTGAGGTTGTCTCAAAAAGAAAGGAAGGAAGGAAAGAAGGAAACAAAGAAGGGCCATTAGTTTGCTTGAGTTAGTGGCTAAACTCTACTATGATATTTTCATCTCTTTAATTATAAAATAAGGACTATGTCTGTCCAAGTACTGAACAAAATTATGTTATTTCACAATAGTGGTGATGTTTGAATGGTTTCCTCATTCTTTGAGATGTTGAGTTTTTTGTATCTATACATTTGTGTATGTGTGCATGTGTGTGTGTGTCTGTGAGCATGCACATGCTTGCACTTGTAGAGGTCAGAGGTTGATGTTGGATATCTTTCTCTCTAGTCCTCCACCTGTGACAGGATCCCTCAATGAGCCCAGAGCACACTGACTGGCTAACCTGGCTGGTCAGTGAGCTCTGGGGGTTTGCTTGACCGTAACCCCAGCACCAGGTTATAGATATGGACCCCTCTGCCCAGTGCTTCAAACCCAGGTCCTCATGTTTGCACCTCAGGCACTTTCCCCACTGAGCATCTCCCAGTTTCTTAAAGGATATTTCTAAAAATTGTTGCTATTGTTTTTGTAAGGCAGGGTCTCACTGTGTAACTCAAGATGTCCTCGTATTCATTCCTGCCTGAGTTGCCCGAGTGTTAGAATTAGAGGCACATGCCACCCTGCCTGGCTTCATTATTCATGCTTTCTACTTAACTAAAGATGTACTTAGTACTTGATTGGAATTAGATTTCTAATAGCTATTTTTGCAATTAGATTTTGATTGTTGGATATAGATCTAAAATTGTGTCCAATTTCCACAGGTATCTTCTGTTGATGGATCTGCAAGATAGAAATGAGAAGCTCTTTTATAGTGTGCTGATGTCTGATATTGAAAAATTCATGCCTATCGTTTATACTCCTACTGTGGGTCTCGCATGCCAGCAATACAGTTTGGCATTTCGGAAACCGAGGTACGTAAACTTTTATTTTAAGTACAATTTGTATTTTGGAGAATGGAAAGCTGGTTCCGTGGTTATTATAGCTTAGCTCATTCTGCTCTTATAAAGGACCTGAGTTTGAGTTCAGTTCCCAGTGCCCACAGTGGGCTGGTCACAACTGTCTGATACTTCAGATATTGGGGATTCAACGCTCTCTTCTGGCTTCTCTGGGCTGCATTCATGTTTATATATACATTAAGTAATTAAATAATTAAAATTACATTTTCATTAACTGTAGTCACTGGTACACAGCAGATCTCTAGGACTCCATTTATCTAGTTGAAATTCGGCATTTTTGACAATCATTTCCTAATCTTGCACTAAATCCTATTTTGTTGCTTGCGCTGATTGACCACTTGAGATGGCACACATTAGTGATTTTTCCACGCAGTACTTTCTGTGTTTGACTGTTTCACTGAATACATTGTCCTCCATGGTCACCCAGGGTTTTACAGTGACAGGGTAACCTGCTCCTTTAAGGCCAAATAATAGCCCATTGTGTGTGTATCTTCATTAATTCATTTGTTACCGGCATTGAGTTTGGCTCTGGGTCTTGTGTATTGTGAGTGTATTTGACAGTCTGACAGGGACAGCAGTTTGACAGACCGACTCATTTTCTTTGGATCCATACACAGCAGTGAGATTGATAGATTTTTGAGGTCCCTCCCCATTGTTCTCTATACTGGCTGTATTAATTTCCCTTGCTTCCATCACCAGGTAATTTATTTTTCATTCATATCCCAGGCAGAATGTCTCTCATCATTTTGAGGCTATCCATTTCAGAGGTCAAGTGATTGTTGACTGTGGGTTTGATTTGCACTTCACTGATGATTAATAATGTTGGATTATTAATGTTCATATACTTCTTGCCATTTACCTGTTTTAAATTTTCTTAGCGGTTCATTTATTCTATCTTATGTTTATGTCTTGCATGTATATATGTGCCTGGTGTCTTCGGAATTTGAGGACAGCATAGAATTCTCCTGCCTCTCCTTTCTAGGGTTACAGGCATGTGCCACCGCGCCTGGTTTATGTGGTGCTAAGGACATGGCTTAGAGCCATGTGCTTGCTAGGAAAGCACTCTGCCAGCTAAGCAGTGTCCCCAGCCTCCCAGATCAATACTCATATGAATAATCCTATTCTTAATGACTGCTGAGGGAAAAAGCTGGAATATGCATTTACCGGTTTCATGAGGAATTTCGTCTCCTTGGCATAGATACTTTGTGTTGGCGTCAGGATGTCATGGATAATCAGTTTTCAGACTGTTGTTGGGCTTGCTTAGGTTGTCTTGTTCCCATGTGCCCACAGCACTGCAATTCCTATAGAATTCTGCATATTTGGTGTTTCTGTCTGCTTCTCACAGCACATTTAATTATGGCTAACCTTTACACAGATGGCAGAGACAGCTCTCTGTTTTTCTGTTCTACTGAGTTCTGTCTTACCTGAATTACTTACTAATATACCTTGTGAAACGTTTCAGAAAGCTTCGTACAAATTAATAATACAGGCGTATAAAGCAGACTTAAAGAGTTTCTTTGGAAGTATGTCTCCTTCCTACTTAAGTTCAAGTATATATTTTGAACTTAAAAATGTTAAATATTAATTTTATGTGTATGAGTGTTTGATTGCATGTATGTAAGTGCACCACATGCATGACTGGTGCCTATGGATGCCAGAGAGAGCATCGGATCTTCTGGAAATATTTACAGATGGTTGTGAGGAGTCATGGATGATGGGAACCAAACTGGGTCTTCTGCAAGGGCAGCAAGTATTCTTAAGTCCTGAGCCTGAGCCATCTCCTCAGTCCCTACCTACTGTATTTTAAACATGCATTTTCCCCAAAATATGTCTTTTTTAAAGCTACATCTCATTATACTATATATTTGATAACCATGTTCTTACTTTTGATATTTTTAATGTCTGTCAAGATAATTTTGACCCCTAGTCATAGCTAGGTTATAAGATTCTAGAGAAGGAAACTCTTTCTGAGACAGGGCTCTCTATGTACCAGTTTGAGTTTTGTTTCCCTGTGTAGACTAGGGTGCCATCAATCTCACAGTGCTCCAGCCTCTAGCTATTGGAGGCCAAAAAGTCATTATTACAAGTTATTCTTGCAGTCCTGCTGAGTATCCAGTGCCTGGCTGGTGCTCAATGTGCCCCTTCTGCTATCTCACCGAAACAGTAATTCAGGAGCATCCTGTTCGTGCACTCTTAGAGAAAAATGTTCAGTAATGATGATCCATCATTTCCCCCTGCTGTTTAAGCATATTATTTTAACAGACAAATCCTCATAAATAATTGATCCTGAAGGAAATGCAACTCCAATGAGTCAGTCTATGAGAACAAAGAAGTTTGAGTGTAGAGAGCTTGAATGCATACTTTTTTCACTTCTCATCTTTATGTGTGGAGTCACTGATCTGATTTTGGCAAAAAGGTGGAGCTAATACAGTTTACTGAAAACAGATTAAAAAACAAAACAAGTCTTTCCCAGGATGCCCAGACTATTACTGTTGGTCCACGCAGAGTCAAGGTGCAAACAATGTTCAGTGCTCAAAGTAGTTGGAGAAAGCTATAGTGCATTTAAATTGAATTCTTGGCCTGTTCCTTAGAATAATATCTATTTTGTGAGGTTTTGGAGGGTGGGATTGGACATAATACAAATGATATAGCTGAATAATCCTCAGTCGTGGTTATTGTTGCATAAGCATTGTAACACCCTCAGGATGCTTGCCATCCGACGGGATGCAGAGCAGTGTTCACCAGCCTTACCATAGTCGTGTACGTTTGCAAAAGAGGAACATCCAGATAGGTGGGCTTAGAAGTCAATAAGATGTGTGGGCTGGGAACTTAATAGATTCTATATTCAAAGGTTCTAATATTTTTATTACAATTTATCTTTATTTTTGAGAATTTCACACATGTATATAATGAAATATGATCATATCCACCCTCTATTTCTCCTTTTTTTTTTCTTTTTGTTTTTGTTTTTCAAGATAGGGTTTCTCTGTGAAGCTTTGGAGCCTGTCCTGGAACTAGCTCTTGTAGACCAGGCTGGCCTTGAACTCATAGATATCCACCTGCCTCTGCCTCCTTAGTGCTGGGATTAAAAGTGTGCAGCACCACCACCTGGCAATTTCTCCTTTCTTATTTCCTCCATCTTCCTTCAAATTTCATGACCCTCCAACTTTTGATAATCCAGTTAATGCTGTCCAATTATACGTGGGTTTGGGACCATTCACTAGAGTAGAGAAAGCCACCAGGGGCAATACCCTAAAAAATTACTCTCCTTCTCTATGTGTGACACTACCTAGGGAGATAGGAATAAATGTTTACTCATGCCATATAGGGAACTGCCTCTGTCCAGAATCTCAAGAGGAGAGTGTCAGCTTTAATTGAAACTTGATTTGTGACATAGCAAAAAGAAAAGAAGCACAAATGTATATGCTCTACTATGTTTATAGCAGCATTGTTTGTAATAGCCAGAACCTGGAAACAACCTAGATGCCCTTCAATTGAAGAATGGATGAAAAAAGTATGGAATGTATACATATTAGAGTACTACTCAGCAGTAAAAAACAAGGACTTCTTGAAGTTTGCAGGCAAATGGATGGAAATAGAAAACACCATCCTGAGTGAGGTAAGCCAGACCCAAAAAGAGGAACATGGAATGTTCTCACTCATATTTGGTTTCTAGCCATAAATAAAGGACATTGAACCTATAATTCGGGTTCTTAGAGAAGCTAAATAAGAAGGAGAACCCAAAGAAAATCCTGAATATTTCTCCTGAATATTAAACTTCATCAGGCGATGAAAGGAGACAGAGACAGAGAACCACATTGGAGCACCGGACTGAAATCTCAAGGTCCAAATCAGGAGCAGAAGGAGAGAGAGCACAAGCAAGGAACTTAGGACCGGGAGGGGTGCACCCATACACTGAGACAATGGGGATTGGGAACTCACCAAGGCCAGCTGGCCTGGGTCTGAAAAAGCCTGGGTCAAAACTGGTCTCGCTGAACATAGCGGACAAGGAGGACTACTGAGACCTCAAGAACAATGGCAACGGGTTTTTGATTCTACTGGACCTATTGGTTTCGTGGGAGCCTAGGCAGTTTCGTGGATGCTCACCTTACTAGACCTGGATGGAGGTGGGTGGTCCTTGGACTTCCCACAGGGCAGAGAACCCTGATTGCTTTTTGGGCTGACGAGGGAGGGCGACTTGATTGGGGGAGGGGGAGGGAAAGGGGAGGCGGCGGTGGGGAAGAGACAGAAATCTTTAATAAATAAATAAATTAAAAAATATATATAAAAAAAAAAAAGAAAAGAAGCTAAAGCCAGTGGTGGTGCTCACCTTTAGTTCCAGCACTCAGGAGGCAGAGGCAGACGGATCTCTTGAGTTTGAGGACAGCCTGATCTACAAAATGAGTTCCAGGACAGCCAGGGCTACTTAGAGAAACCCTGCCTTGAATGAATGAATGAATGAATGAATGTTTAAAATAATATTTTAAAAAATCTCTGAGGCTAACATTCCTTCAAACAAATAATGTTTCTGTTACATTATAGGGACTGTATTGTACTAACTGTATTAACCATGAAGTGAATGCTTAATTGAATAGAAGCTTTCATATTGTTTAAACGATATGCCATATAGGTGTAGGATACTAATTTTAAGTTAGAACTACTTTAGTAGCTCATTAGCTGATTATAAATAAATTAAGCATGTATTATTAATGGAAAAGTACATGGTTTTCTGGCTAGTTTGAATAATTTGCAAGCTACATGCTCAATCATTGAAATAACTCTGTGATATTGTCCTAATCAAATCAGATGCTGTATTCAACTACCATCAACAGAGTGACCTTTTCATTAGAGAGGCTTATTTTTCCTATTCCTGGAGTCTGGGATCCTGTGATCAGGGTCAGCATGGTTGGGTTCTGGAAAGGATTGTCTCTGAGCACTAGAACACTGTCCGGTTGCTTGTTATATCTTCATATTATTAAGCCCTCTGAGAACCTGTTTATATAGGCACTTGTTTATATTGTCCTGGTCTTACGGGCTCCCAGGCGGATTACTTCTAAAATGTCCTGCCTCTTGATGCCACAGCACCGGGATCGAGATGTAAGCAGTTAAACTTAGGGAGTGTGTGGACCTCAGTCTCGCAGCCACGTTAGCAGTTTAGCACTATTCTCCTTATTACTGAGACATCAAAATGCAAACCCCAGGCAAGCCAGGGCCCAGAGGTCCTGGGTTGCCTGTCAGAGGCAGGTGGAGCTGGCTTTTAGAAAATGGGCCCGATGGGTGTTTATGGGAGGGGTCCTTCAGGATTCAGGCGTTGCTGGCTAACAGAGCTGCCCAGGTGAACCAAGGCTGAATTTGGCTCTCTTGAATTCAGCCACATTAGAATTGTCAGACACAAGCTGGTTGTGGTGGCACACCTTTAGTCCCAGCACTCAGGAGACAAAGGCAGCTGGGTCTCTGAGTCTGAAGCCCACCTGGTCTACACAGTGAGTTCTAGGACAGCAAGAATGATATGGTGAGAGCCTGTCTCAAAAAAAAAAAAGTTAACATATTAGGAAGTATAATAACTTTATACCTCTCACTTAGTCTGTAAACTTTAGAAATTCTTTTAAACATCAAATCACTGATTACATTTTTAATTCTTCCAGAAGAGTGGTTTATTGTTAGATATTAATAAACTTTGGCATTTACTTGTAGTAACACCTTTGCTTTTTATTTGTACAGGTTCTGCAGTTAGCACTCCTGTTAATTTGTTTCATCACCTTTAAAATAAGCTCAGAATTTACACTGATCATTTTTAAGGTTTTAAGAAAGAGAAATCACGGTGGATGTTCTTCAAAGCTATGAAGCAAATGAGAATTCTGAACTAGGTAGTTTGTGACTGTGTAACGATCAGTGAATCGTTTGGCAATCATTTAGAAAAAGCTGATTGCCATTGGCACTGGAGATGCAGGTGCTGATGATCTCTGAAGTGCAATTTCAATTCTTTTTTCTGAGTAGGACAAATGCTGCATTTATGAAATGTATGAGTGATTTGTCCTCAGTAGGAATGAGGTCGAGTCTCCTGTAATCATAAGAACTGGGAATTCAGTGTGTGCTCAGAGGAGTTTTGAGTTCCAAAGTATTTTCTTTCTTAAGCATTGCCTTAATTAGGAAAAATGTGGAGAATGGAAAAAATGCAGACATGAGTCAAGCATCAGTTCTTTACATCAGGATCTAAGGTTTGGCCAAATTTATGCATAGACATATAAATCTCTTTGGCAAGGCAGTGAGACTTATCTGCTACTGTAAAAAGCCTTTAGAAATATAGAGTAACAGCTCATTGAGCCTCCCGCCCATCTAGAGACTTGATATGTGGAAAGCTCGAGTGGAAACTTGAGTTTCTGATCCAAAAATAATTTTGCTACAGCCTGTGTGGTGCTTCCTGGTGTTTTGGTTTAAGTTTACATGTAACATATGGAGAATTCAGAAACAGTCTGCCAAGTTTTGTCTCAGGTAAGTACTCATAAAAGCACATACATTTAGTTACTCTCCCATCTACTGGAATGCATATATTTTAGATGAGAATTCTAAACCTTTGTCTGCATTAGTAAAAATAAAAAATGAAAAGAGGCATTTATTCTTACATCATTTTATATTAAATATTCTCATGCCTGGAACATTACATTTATTAGATAACCGTGTTTTTGATGGGTCCCTGGCAGATTGGACTGTGTCCAGAGAAGGTGACTGCAGTAGTAACAGCTTTTGAACCTGATCACCTGAGAGCAAACGGGAGGATGTAGAGATGCAAGCCTATAGGCGTGTAGAAGGCAGCGTACCTCTCCATAGGATAGTCATAGGATGGAAAACCGCAGTCGCTGGATGGAAGTCCCTGCAGAGATACACTACTTTACAGAGCTTTCTAACTGGCATTGGAATGTACTTTTTATCGTCAAAATTGGGAGTAGTTGAGTGGTTTGGCTAAGCATTGGTGGTACCCGCTCTAAATGGGATTCTAGCTGTGCGTTTATTGGGAACCTTTAAATTCTAAGGTTACTTTGTTGCTTTCATTTATTTTATGTTGAATGTATTTTCATGCCATAAGGTTTTGTTGCTTCAGTTCCTTCTGGTCTGTCCTTTTCTTCTGTGCAGCCTCCTCTTCTGGCCTGGGAACAGTTTGTTACCCACATGAGAGTCATGTCCATGTGGTAGGGAGCTGTGAAGGTCAATCCGCCCATGAGCTCTGGAAGTTCAGTGGTGCACATTGTGAGACTTGTTCACCTGGAATGATCAGTGCCGTCTACACCCGTAGCTCAGTTCTCTGTTCTTTCTAGCCCCGCTGTCTGGCCTAGGGACACAGTGACTCTTCCACTATACACTGAACAGCACACATGGACCAATCATTAGCAGAAGTATTTGTACGTGGTTGCACACTGCCAGCTCGGCTCCACCTTGCTGCCTCCATCTAGCTCTGCCGTGTTGTCTCCATTTTGCTGATTCGGTGGGTGTTATCCAGTGTCTTGTCACTTAGTGGGGATTTGTTAAATTGTTTTTATTGAGCTATATGTTTTTTCTCCACTCCTCCATTCCTCTCCCCTCCCCTTCTATCCTCTCCCATGGTTCCCATGTTCCCAATTTACTCAGGAGATCTTGTCTCTTTCTATTTTCCATGTACATTAGATCCACACACATGGCCTCTTTAAAGTGACATCCTTCAGATAGCTTGTAATCAGCTTTTTAAATTTGCATACCTCAATGGCCTAGGCATTTTCACACATGTTCTTAATATGAACGCAAAGACCTGCACCTCTTGATTTGTGTGATTTTGTGGGGTTTTCCTATGTCAAGAGAATTAGGGACTGTTTTCACAGATGTCCTCGGGCCACGTTTAGGAAGAGAGCTGGCCACTTTGAGTTGAAATGTTCTGTGCGTGTTTTAAAAGGTAGCTCACAAATTAGTACTTTCAGGGATTTGGAACCTCTCATGAAGTCACCTAACAGTTTCAATTACTTTGAAGGAAATCAATTACAACTTTGATTGCAAATTTGAGATTTATGAAGAATTGTATACTTTCAAACAAGAGGAATTCACAATCATTTAATGACTTGATTCATTAAAATTCTCACTCTATCCCCCTAACAACATGTGGCCACAACAAGCGTGTAATTTTATTTAGTTGTGTCCTGGCTATAATGCTTGGATGACTGGAGCCAAATGTTGGTATTCTCTCACTTGGTGTGTATAAATTACACTCTCTGGGTCTGAGTTCTGTGTGTGCTTTGGGGACCGTTAGTCTTAGCATGCTTTTACTCGTGCTGTGTGTTCTCCCTGTTGGGTTGCAGAAGCACCAGGAAGCATTTTCCGAGGCAGTGCCCCCCTCCCTGTGCCCCTCCCTGCACCAGAGTAAGCAGTGGGAAGGACAGAGCAGGGTCTGCCCTGGCTGTAATCATCTTTGCCCAGTTTTCTTACTTGCCGCCCATCTGTGTTTCTCAAGATCCAGATACTACATGACAAAAATAATCTGTATTTAATATCTTCAGAGAGGTGGTCTATCTTTCAAAATATGATTGTGAATGTTTAGAAACAATTGCATAAGTGAACTCAACAATTTTAGTTCAATACTGTTTTATTCTATATTTCATTAATTTATATCATATTAGTAAAGTTTTAAGATCATTGACAATATTCCAAATTATGTAATTATCTATTCGATTTATGAGTTACTAAATGTTCTCTTTTTAACTAAAGAAGTTCACCTTTTAACTGTGTAACTCAGTCTTAAGTATCATTGGCAGATGAATAAATGGTGTGTACAATAATTTGAAATGTATCATATTTTATATATTTAAAATAGTGTAGCTATGTGAATTAAAACATTTGCTCTTAAAATGAGGTAATTTGTTTTAAAAGCTTAAAATATGGGTATATACACACACAACCTTTATTCAAAGAAATTAATTTTATTGACATTCGTCAGATGTATGCTTATATATGATGAGGTCAATTTTACCATAGGGTTCTGTGTTTAAACCATGAGAGCTATGCTGGAGTTCATCAGAACAGTTGTAAAATCATTTTATATATACTTTGAGTTCATAGTTATTTGAAAATATTTATGTAGAAGTAATAATAGAGTTATTTTTATTTTATTTTTAAAATGTATTATTATAAATTGAAAATAATCATTACTAGAAAAGTATCAACAAGGTGTTAAGGGCCAGACTTCAGAGAGAGGGGAGTGGGAAAAGGGGGAGAAAGAAAAAGAAGGGGCGTGGGGTGGGAATTGTGATTGGGAGAGAATGAAAACTGGCTAGAAGGAGAGACTTACTGAGGCCCTGTGGGGCAGTGGCTGCACCAGAGCTCTTGTGTCCAGGCTGAAGAGCCAGGGAAGGGCAGGTTCCACAGCGGAGTGAAGCCTGAACTCTTCCTGTGGCAAAAGTTCCCCGTCTTCAGGGGCAGTTGTTCTTTTCTAACAGGACTTTTAACCCCACATGTGGCACTGTGTACATGGGCATCAGAGGATAACATGTATGAGTTGGTTCTCCTTTCACATATGGATCTGCGATGGAACCCAGGTTTTCAGGCTTGGCAGTGAGGAAACCTTTACCCACTGAGCCATCTCTCCATCCCTGTTTCATTTTCTAAAGTTTCTAACTTTTAATAATAGTAATTTAATATTTAAACTCAGTAATTTAATATTTAAACTATTAATTGTGATAGACCATTATCTAATACTCAGTTCTGGCAGAGGTAACTTTGTGTGGGTCTGTGTCCATTATCTCTTTTCTGCTTTCCTGTACCAGAAATCCTATGAGTGTGTCCTGTACGTTAGGCCCTTTACTAAGCATTAGGTATGTAGAGATGTATGTCTTGTCCTTGTGGACAAGAATTGATGTATAATATCACGTGAACAAAGAGGTACATGAATGCAGAATGTATTTATTATAAAGGGAATGAACAGGATAGTGGAAATAACGTCCCTTTTATGATGTAGCTAGAGCTGTGTCTCTGAGATGATATTTTAGTTTATTCATGCAGGATAGGTGATAATTTGTAAAATACAAAAAAAAAAAAAAAAAAAAAAAAAAAAGAAAAGAAAAAGAAAAAGGTCTGGGGCCAAGCAAATTGTATAGCCAGAAGTTCTATCTTGGGGCAGGATGGCAAAGGCCAGGTTGTGATACAGTTTCTTTGTAATTCTGTCCATTTGAAAGCTACTAAGCTGTTTGAAAGGGGACGATAGCCTCTAAGTAAGGTTTGAGACGATTACTTGGCCTCTCCCGTATGGACAGAGGCTGGGGTGGAGTGGACAGACCAGTAAGGTTTGCAGCACTGACTCTGCTGTCCTTACCTAATGGTTACCTAATGCCTTTGAATGGACTTAATCCGCTTAGGCTCTGGAGGAAATCAGGTAAACCAACAAAGCCACAGAGTTGCCAACAGTGGCAATTTGTTGTCAGTCTTTAGTTCTATTGTAGTGGCCACAAAGTAGCTGAGGTGACAGGAACCGGTAACACTGGTGTGTTGTATCCCAGTATATTAGCTGTAGATAAGAGGCTCTGCTGGGCTTAAGCTGGCGAGCTTGAGGCTTAGTGCAGTTCATTTGATTTATAACCTAAGTCCTCCCTTTGTGATCTTACCTTTGTTCACCACGTATGCCATCCTGAGCCAACCTTTTCTCCCCACCTACCCTTGCCAAGGAAGAGGAAGCTAGACCATGTGTTATCCTGACACTAAATCTTTCCTACTTCACTTCTGTGCACCTGTTTTTAAATTAAAATGTCATTCCCATGGTGTGGAGCACTGTAGCCGCCTTCTGAACCTTCTGCTGTGATTTTAGCACCAGCTGTGTTTTGGCTCGCCATTCTGTGGGCATAAGAATGTAAATGCTGTAGCCTTATCCTCTGCATCTCATATATTCTTCTCCATGTTCCTTAGGAATTCATTAGCTCAGCATTTTCTTTCCATGAGCTAAATCTAACATGTCCCTTGTCAATAAAATATATTTCTTTTATAATCCATACAAACAAGTCTGGTGAGCCATTCCACCTACCAAAATGTCAGGGCAGTGTTCTGCAGGTTTTATTCAGGGCCATGGTTTCTCTTCTGTACATTCTCTTACTAACTTGAAACGGAGAGCTTCCAAGTCAGCATCTCTACTCCACCGCTTCCTATGGTTACTCTGCACATTTCCAACTATTAGGACGCTCCTCTTACATGGCACACAGTGGCCTACAGCTTCCCTACCCAACACCCCTAACCTGAGGCAAAGAACTCACAGATTTCTGTGAGTTCAAGGCCAGCCTAGTCTACAAGAACTAGTTTCAGGATAGGCTCCAAAGCTACAGAGAAACTCTGTCTCAAAAAAAACAAAAACCAAACCAAACCAAAACAAAACAAAACAAAAAAAAACTAAAACAAACAAACGGAAAAAGAATTCGTCTTGAAGCTGCTTTTGCATGGAAGGTGTGTTACAGAACTTAGAAAATTGTTTACCTGAAGTTCAGATGAACCTACAGTTTCCAAACATCAAATTCTTTTTATTAAACAGGATTTATTTTTTAGGTATTAAATCTTAGCTTAACTCTGTGACAATAGCAGTTATAACTGGAGCATAATTACTTGTGATGATAAAATATAAGAAAATAGGAAAACCATAAACTATCAGCTAGAATTAAATTAGATTTCTAGGACCAGAAGCCTTTTAAAAACTATGCAAATACAAATTATAGTTTACAAACTTCATTCTTGGGCTGGGGAGATAGCTCTGCAGGTAGAAGCTCTTGCCACACGAGCCTGACAGTTTGGACCCCAGTAAAGGCCACGCTCATATACATATAGCACTAGTATATGTAATCCCAGTGTGCCCCTATGGGGAGATGGGAGGCCAAGGCAGAAGAATTACCAGAGGTTCTTGTGGGGCTAGCCTGGCTTAAGCAACAGCAAAGACACCTTATCTTGAGCAAAGTGGAAAGATGAGGACCCACTGACACACTGAAGGTCCTCTGACCTCCACATGTATGCTATATGCTGGCAGCTCCACCAACAGTGAATGTGCCTGCACACACATGCACATGCAGATGCACATACACACACACTCTTACCTCTCTCTCTCTTCTTCCCTCCCTCTCTTCCTCCTCTCTCACTAACACAACTCTTACCTCCCTCATCCTCCTGCCCTCTCTCCCTGTCCCCCTCTTACGCACACTCTCTCTTCTCTCTCCTTCCCCCACACACTTCTGCCTCTCTCTCCCTCCCTTCCCCCCCATACACACACTTACATCTCTCTCTTTTCCCCCGTCTCACACACACTCTCACATACACAGTCACAGAAAGCATCCCCACGATGCTAGTAAATCGGTAGGTGTTCCTAGATCAGAAAGGTAGTATGCAGTATGTATTTAGTACTTCTAAGATTATACAGTCGCTCCTGCCATGTTCAGGGCAGCTAGAGGCACTACCTGGACTCATGTAGGAGGCATGGAGCCCTCTTTCAAAATTCGGATATTTTCTGTTTGACAATTTGACACTCACACACAGGACATTTTGATTGTTGTCATCCCACCCTCTTTTGTCTCCCTCCCACCCTTTTATCCCCTCCCCACCCCAGCCCGCACAACTCTCTTTCCCACGTTAATGTCTTGGTTTTGTTCTGTGACCACTGAGTTTGATGAAGTTCTTCTCTGTGAGGCGGGTTTGGAGTTAACTATTGTAGTATGGTGGGCTCCTCACTTTGGTATATTAATATAAAAACAAAACCAGAAAACTACGAATAGATTCCTAGTGCTGGTATAGACGTGAACTTTTGAAGAGGTAACTTAAACCTGAGCAAGGATTAGAGTGGTCAGTCAGCAATAGCAGTGACCCTCAAATATTCTTTGAAAAATGGCCTCCACCAGAAGGTCATCAAGTCTGTGCATGCGATTTATATTTATATATTGCTGGACTCCCTACCCCCTTTTTTCTATAGATCAATTTTTTTTTTCTAAAAAGGAAAATACAGAAACAAAAACCAAACAGAACTCAAATTAAACCAAGGCTTTTCCATTTAGGCTAATAAGGGCCTGTCTCCATAGTTATCATGGACTTCTGTCATGTCCCCATAATGTACATGGATTTCTGTCACGTCTAAAACCCTAGACAGGGAAGCTGGGAAGCTGGATTTACTGATGGAATGGTTTGATCATTTAGTGTTGGGTTTAGATAACTGAGAACACAGTCACAAAGCAAAGACCAGCAAAAGGAAATTTTTAAGCAAAGGCCTAGAGTTACCACTGTTGTGTATGTCATTCTGTAATGTGAAAGGATCCTGAAGACACAGCTTCACCCATGCCGTACTTGCTCTCTGAGGAGGCCGTTTGTCCTTGGAGTGAGAATAAGTGTAGAGTAAACTTAGGCAGACTGTAGCAGGGGTGCATGACTAATGGAGGATGCTACGTTAGTTTCAGAGATTCCCTGAAGGTTTGGAGCTTAGACTCACCAGCCAGGGTGCTTAGGTTTCATGTGGACACTGGGGCAAACCCTGAAGAACTAGTAAGTAGAGAGCTCCAGCTCAAGTGTAACTGAATTCCACTGTAGCCTCTCTCCGTCCTTTCTTATCTGTAGAGCCTGGCACTGCTGTGATGGAGACCGCCACACTTCCATCATGAGTGTCTCTGTCATTTCCTGTCTTGTCCCCAGCTCACAGTTTATATTGGCCTTCCATAGGACTCGCATTCCACAGCCATCAAGTAACTGAAGGATTGTTGTCTGAATTTTGCATTGCCAACAAATGTTAGATAGGATGTATGTACTTTCCTTTGAAAACTGGAGTTACTTTTTTCTTCTGTATTTTCTTATTATTTGTAATTTTGGGGAAGAAACCTAAGCTGTCCACCCCAAAACGGGACTAAATAACTATGCTATTTTGGTAGGATTTGGGGACTCAAACAGAAAGAAAAGGGTGGGGGCTTTACAAGTAGCTGGTGCTTATACTCTTGTTTTTGTGTAGGTGTCTACCATGTGTAGCTATTTCTCCATTCTTTTTTTTGTCTCATTTTTAACTAATGCCCCATAGCTGTGGGCATTTTTATTTATTTATTTTTTTTACTATACTGTCATACTTGAAAATTTTTTAGTATGTGTTTTTTAATGGATGAATTTTATGTGTATTGGGTATTTTGTCTTCATGTGTGTAAGTGTACTGTTTATATACTGTGGAGATCGGATTGCCTAGAGCTGGAGTTACAGACACCCGAAAGCCACTAGGTGGGCGCTGGGAATGGAACCTCTGCAAGAACAGCAAGTGCACTTATCCACTAGCTGCCTCTCCAGCCCACATTTCAGAATGTCTCTCTAGAAATTTCTAGTGTTTTGGCAACTGCCAGTACCGAAAAGGAGTTCAGAGGCAACAAAATGTTATCTAATGGACTGAATACAGAGTGGGTAAGGTTGACTGGTTTTCGTCTGCAGAGTTAAACACAGAATCTATTGTGTCTTTTCTCTCACCATTTCGTGTGCAAGAACAGAAGTAGACCCGACTGTGGAAGACATGGCTATGTTGACTGCGGCCTTAACTGACAGTGTTACAGAGAACACAAACACACCTCCTAATTTATCTGCTCTAACAGCCAGAAAGTTTTCCAAATGCAAGCATGAGTTACTTATATTTTATGTAAGTTTTTTTTTCTCGATTGATTTTTTTAAGAGTGGTTCTAGCTAGGCCTGGTCTTGCAGGACTGTAATCTCACCTACTTGAGAGTCTGGGGATGCGTGGTGGTCACAATTCAAGGTCTGCCTGGGCTACAAAGTGAGCTCATAGAATACTAATGATACTCTGTCTGAAAATAAAAACTAGAAACTGGCTGGAAGTCTAGTAGGGTTACAGTGTCAGAGTGCTCGCCCAGTGGGGGAGGCACTAGGCTCAGTCCTTAGTACCCCACCCCAATTTTTATACTCTTTGAAGTAACCATATAATCATTTTAAAAGTACTATTACTTTTCTGTATGTCTTGAATGAATTAATTTATTTGGGGTTTGCTGGGGATCAAATCCAGTCTCATGTATACCAGGCAGACACTGTACTATGAGCTATATCTCAACTCTTGTTTTTGGTCTTTTGAGATGGATGGTCTTTTTAAATTTAAAAAAGTTTTTTTTTAAAAAAAAATTTAAATGCAGTGTTTTTATTAATTGCTGGAATTTTTCATACATGCATGTGACATATTTTATTCATATTCACTTGCCACTTCTCCCCTTAAGTCCTCCCAGATCCACCCTTACCACTCCCAACTTTGTGTCTTCCTTTTTTAAAAAAAAAAAAAAAAAACTTTTAGACTCTCCTGAGTCTGATTTGTATCGTCCAAATACTTGTGGATGTGGGTCTGTCTACTGGAGCATGGTCCACTTACAAGACACAACACGCGAAAGAAAATTGAATCTTCATCCCCAGAAACCATCTGCTATCAGTAGCATCTCAGCTAGAAGTGGAGGCTTGGGTGCCCCTTCCCTCTTTGTGCTAGAATGGTGGCTGGTTTGATGATGGTGAAGCAGCCACAACTCCCATGAGCTCGTGAGTGCAGTGGCCTTGTCATGGTCAGAAAACACTGTTTTGCTCCAGGCCTCCTGTGGCTCTAAGACTCTTTCCACTCCTTCTTCCATGATGGTTGCTGAGCCTTGTGGGGAAGGAGTGATATAAATGTCCTACTTATGAATGAGCACCTTGCAAACACTTTTTCTCTGCACTTTGAGCAGTTGTGTTTCTGAGTTTCCCACTGTCCATTGCACAAAGAAACATCGTTGATGAGGTTTGAGAGCTACAGTAACCTATGGATAGAGAGATAGGGGCTTAGAGGGCATTTGACACTCTGTCCATTTAACAGAATAATAGTAGTGGGTTCATCCCTGGGGTCTGAGTTTCCCAACCGTAAGTTCTTGGCCAGATTTACTGTACCAGGGATGTGTTCCCTCTTGTGGAATGGGCCTTAAATCTAATCAGAAAGTGGTTGGCTACTTCTATAACATTTATGTTGATCTTTATTGTAACCCACAGGGTTCATAGCTAGTTAAACTATTTGTTATTTTGTATTATTTATTATTTTTTCCTACAACCTTCATAGCACTTTCCAGCACTATGAAAGATAGTTGGCAGGGAGTTAGTATCAACTTGAGTTCTCCACGTACTGTGACAAAAGTGTTCGGTGAGGCAGAAGTTCTTCATGGAGCTCAGGCTGGCCTTAAGAACCTCCTTTCTCAGGATATTATCTTTAATCATTTATCTTTAGTCAACCATTTGTCATTGGAGATATTTTGTTCCTAAAATTTAGAGGTTACTAAATATAAGGCACGTATGTATGTATGTATGTATGTATATATGTTTATTTTGAGTAATAGCAAATAGGGAACTTACATACTATAAAATGACCAAACACCATCTCTGTAAAGAATACGTGTTGTCTATAATTCAGACTGGTTGGTATGGCCTTTGTGGTAGTTTGAATGAGAATGGCCTGGCTTAGGGTTTTTAATGCTGTGAAGAGACACCATGACAATGGCACCCCTTATAAAGGAAAACATTTAATTGGGGCTGGCTTACAGTTCAGAGGTTTAGTTCATTATTGTCATGGCAAGAAGCAAGGCACCATGCAGGCAGACATGGTGCTGGAGCTGAGAATCCTTACACCTTGATCCAAAAGCAGCAGGAAGTGATCTGAGACACTAGGTGGTATCTTGAACATATACAAGACCTCAGAACCCACCTTCACAGTGGCATACTTCCTCCAACAAGGCCACACCTTCTAATAGTGCCACATCCTTAGAGGGCCATTGTCTTTCACATCACCACAGCCCTGTAGGCTCATATGTTTGCTTGGTTCCTAACTAATAGAACTGTTTGGGAAGGATTAGGAGGTGTGGCTTTGCTGGAGGAGGTGTGCCATTGGGGTACACCTTGAGGTTTCAAAAGCCTATGCCAGGCCCAGTCTCTTCCTCAGTGCCCGAGAACTTGTGGGACAGATGTTACTATTCCAGCACCTTGCCTGCCTACCTGCTGTCATGATTCCCACTGTGATGATAACGAACTAATCCTCTTAAACTGTAAGCAACCCTCCAATGAAATGCTTTCTTTTATGATTTGCCTTGGTCTTGGTGTCGCTTTATAGGAATAGAAAAGTAACTAAGACACCTATAGAATAACAAACCATTTTCTTAAAAATCACTTTGTCCAGGCACAGTGGTGCATATCTCTAATCTCAGCCCTTGAGAGGTAGGAAGATTACCATGAGTTTGAGTCCAGTGACATAAAAAGACCTCATCTTAAACAGAACAAAAGAAAACAGTCCAAAGCAGCAAAGGAAACACTGGCATCATCAAGCTGCTACTTATTTAAAAACAGAATTGGCTTTAGAAAAAGGTAATGGAAGCAGTAGGAAATCCGCCTTCCTCTAACATCCTTAGATAAAAATTATTTTACCAAGCACCTTCCAATAAACCCTTCTCCACCTCTCTTTTATTTCTAAGCCTGAAGTCTAAAGTACTTAGACTAATTTAGTTACCTTTCTCCCAACGCTGATATGTGATACTGTAATTCTTTCCCAGTGTGTAGCTCTGTTCTCTGGTTTCTCACTGTTTCTCCATTCCTGGCGACCACTGGGACCTGTCACCACAGTGGCAGCATTGAGATCCCAAATTACCCATTGCATGGTCCTTAGTCCTAGAAGAAGCATTGATTATAGTTCTTGCTCTTCTTTTCTGGGGATTTGCCTTAAAAATATCTAGCCCACTGAGACCTGTCATTTTTAGAGTATGGATCCCATTTCTCCTGGAATGTTCTCTGTCATTTTTTTCCTGTCATACTTCCCTCACTAGTAAGTCTAGCCGCCTCTTTCTTTTCCTTTAAGATTAAATTGCATTTTCAGTTATGTGTATGTTTGTGTGTTGTATGGGAGTATGTGCAAAAGAGAGCATTATCTGCAGAGGCCAGAAGAGTATCCAGTTCCTGGGAGGAGGAGTGAAAGGCAGTTATTAGCCCACAGTGTGGTGTTAGGAAGCAACTTGGCCTTTGTAAGAGCAGCACATGATCTGGACTCTTAAGCCACTGCTCCAACCTCATCTCCTTGATTCTCTCCCATTATTCCATTTCCTTCTTAATTTTTATAAGAAATTCAGAATTACTGACTTGTAGAGTGTTGCAATTAGTTGGAACAATGCTAGGAAGTGAACGTTTTTGTGAGAATATGTAAGTATTATAGTAGAGAAACGCGAGTTTCTCTTTGGAATTCCAAACGCAGCTTGATAATGTGAGTCAGAAAACGTTTGGAAGAGGAGCTGACACTTGCTGTGCCGTGGTGAGCGATTGGGAGCTGGTCCGGCAGGGAAGAGGAGCTAGAGGTACTGGAAGTCTGCCCAAGCAAATCCTTGAGAAATAGCTGAAAGTTGGAAACTTTCTCAGGCTGAATCAGTTTATCCAGTGCCAAGAATAAGGATGGGACCCAAACGGGGAGATAAAGCCAGAGCGAAGCATCTGAAGTAGTGGAGGCTTGGATAAAGGGTTTTGAACGTGAATCCAAAGGGCTGAGGAAAGCATGGATCCCCGACAGAAGCTTGAGACATTTGAGGGTGAGCAGGAGCAAAGGAGAGTAGCAAGTAGGACAGCATCAGAAGTAATGGCACCAGAGGACAGAGACGTGGGCGTTTGCTAATACTCTAGTGAAATAGTGGGCTCAGCCTGAGGAACATTTATGGGGATAGGGTAGTCAAGTGCAGGCTGTGTGCTAATCTAATGAGACAACGGTGGGGGGTGAGAGTGAGGGACGGAGGCAAACAGTAGCTTTATGGAGAGCCCAAGAGGGACTTGAAGAAGGCAGGATAAGTTGTGAGTCTTTTGGCTGTAGTTGAGACTAGGGTCTAGGTGTATTTGATATACATGGGTGATACTTTTGTTAAACGTAACTGTGCAGAAGGAGTTGAAGGAAAGAGAACAGATGGATTGATAGGAATTTTGAGGCTTTCAGAAAGGATGTGATAGAAAATAGGTAAGAGTTAAGGATTGATGGCAGAGAGCCATGAACTCAAGACCAGTCTGAGTATATAGCAATACCTCATCTCAACAACATCCTCCACCCTAAAAAATGGACCTAGAAGCCAAATTGAATATTCCCACTAGACGTGTCTGGGAACATTTGGGCATTGGATGTATTATATTTGTAACAGGTTCAACCCTATTGAAGAAATACTAAGCTATGAGCCCATGTGGACAAGAATAAGTTGCTAATTGAATAAAGAAACAGAAAAATTTACAACTTTGAACTTTTATTTGACTAAATGCATGTTATTTGTCAAAAGAAAAAGGGATGATCCTGGGGTAGAGTAACTCAAATAATTTCACCTTAATCAAGTGATTGGAATTAATATTCTTGGTAACGACAAATTGGAACTGGTGACAAATAGCACACATTTCTGTGATGTTCTTCAGAAGGTGTGTGAGTTCTGGACCCATCACAGAGTAGCATTGCACAATCTCAGGATGGTCACATGTTATACTTGTGATAATGGACTGGATGGGCAAAGGGACACACACTCAGGCCCAGCGGTCCGCCCTAGGCTCCGAGGAGAAAGCACGGGCCTGCCTGGCGCCTGTGGTGCTGAGCGGTCAGACACTGTTACAGTGAGCAAAAGTGTGGTGTGCTATGGGAGAGAGAGAGACAGAATGGTTCGTATCCTGTGGACAGAGGCAGAGCTGAAGGGGTGAAAGCAGTGAGAAGTGGGCTGAGGTGGTGGCTTGATTGCCACCCGCGGCCATGGTGATGTCTGGATTCATGGCCCTAATGCAGCCACAGTCTGTGCTGATGTCCCTGGCTCCTGGTACTACCTAAGGCTGAGAGGGTAGGACTGTACAGAGTTGATCCTGCCTCTCAGTGACTGCAGTACGGCGGAGAACTGGTCCTGCCCCTCGCCAGCCGCAGCATTTGGGAGAGCAGGTCCTGCACTTTATCGGGGCAGCACACTAGAACTGACCCTGTTCTCATGGGGGCAGTAGAAGGGCAATGGGTGAGCTAGCCCTGAGGGCATGAGAATGGAAAGAGTGGGTTGCGACCCTCTTGTCTACCATGTGGTGGTGTGGGTAAAGGAAAGATGCCCTCCTCCCCTTACCCCTTGTCCCCTGTGGCAGGTGGGGGACCTGACCCAACCCTTTACCAGCTGCAGTACTTGAGAGAATGGACCCTGTGCCTCTCCTGGGCACCTCAGTAGAGAAGATCCTGTAGACAAGGGTACAGGTGAGCTGGCCCTGAGGGTGTAGAGTGGCATGGTTGGTACCATCTCCCTTTTCTATAGTGATGGAGGGGATGAGGAAAGATGCCCTCTCCCCTCGCCCCTACTTCCCCCAGCTGGCAAGGGAGCTGACCCTCCCCTTTATCTAAGCTGCAATACTCGGGAAAGTAGGCCCTGCACCTTTTCTGGGCAGCACAATGGAGCTGACCCTTTTGAAGGGGGGTGGAGTGGGTGAGAGATGCCTGCCCCCTCCATCCGGCCTGTGGCGGTTGGGAGAGCTGGCCCCGAGGTCATAAAAGCAGGAGAGCTGGCCTTGCCCCTCACCAGCTGCAGCACTTGGGAGAGTGGCCCTTGCAGCTCACCTTGGAAACACAGTAGCAATTGCCCTGATGGTGTTGGTCTGGGAGAGCTGACCCTGAGGGCGTTAAATCAGGAGAGCCAGCTGCATCCCTTGCTCATCACTGCTAGGGGCGAACTAGCTGGGGCAATGCTGGAGAGCTCACTCACCCTGGTGGTGAGGATGAAGGAGAGTTGGCAGACTGACTAACCCTGCAACTACCCAGGCCCAGACCAGGGTTATGGGTTGGCCCACCCCAGCATCCACCCCATCTATGATCTGTTGGAGCACATGAAGGGAATGGTCCTGTAGACCCAAAGCTGCAGGTCTCCATGACACAGGGCAACAACAGGATAACCAAGAGGGGTTCCAGTGAGGGCCCAGCATTGATAGTGTAGCAGAAACCAGAGGCCTCAAACTAGACCAATGACTCTTTGCAATGAATACTTGCAAGTAAAGATATATGGACTAAAGGGTATACTGTGTGACTCGCTGTGTCCCACTACAGCTTCCATGATGAGATTTTTCCTTTTTCCTTTTCTATTTCTTTTATTTCTATTTTCTCTTAAATTTTATTTGGGTTGCAAGGGCAGAGGGCAGATACGAAAGGACAGGGAGATGAACGGGATTGAGATGCATGATGTGAAAGACACAAAGAATAAAAAGTTAAAAGCACTATAAGGATGCAGAGATGGGTTAGCTGTTAAAAGTGAGTACTGCTTTTGGTTCAATACTCACTCAGGAGGCAAACAACTGCCTAGAATTCTAGCTCCAGGGGGATCCAGCACCTCTGGCCTCCATGGGCACCACATGTGTATTACTTATCTATGCTCAGACTTGCACATGTATGTAATTAAACATAAATTAAGTCTTTAAAATCTCACTTGGAACTTGGAAAGATTACAACTAGGAAAGTTAAGCGAAGACTAAGAAAGAGCCTAGGTAGATGGGACCAAAGCAACAAGTGTTAGACTGGATTTTGAAGTGGGCTGTGTTCATCATGGGGATAGTTTGCAAAATGCTGATGTCTGAGGACCAAGTGAATCAGTACTGATTTTCTAAGTGTGATTTTGAAGAAAATTTTTCTTTGTTGGAAACGTGTAAACAGAGACTGCACTTTTGTTTCCCGGCCACCCAGACTTGAATAATCACACAAAAACTATATTAAGTACAACATTGTTTGGCCAATGGCTCAGGCATATTCCTAGTAGCTCTTACATCTTAAATTAACCCATTTCTGTTATTTTATATTTTACCAAGAGGCTCGTGGTTTGTTTCCTCACATCTTGCTTCTTGGGTAGCTACATGATGTCTGCCTGACTCTTGCCTTCTTTCTCCCTGCATTCAGTTTAGTTTTCTCACCTACCTATATTCTGCCCTGCCATAGGCCAAAGCAGCTTCTTTATTAACCAATGGTAATAAAACATATTCATAGCATATGGAGGGGAATCCAACATCATAAATGCATTAACTAATTGGTAGTGATGAAGCATTGTTTTGGCTGTGTTTCAGAAAAAAAAGATTCTTTGTCATATGCTTTAAATTCTTTAAACATTTACTTTGAGATAGGATTGTATTGATTATGCCCTCTTAACATTTTCCTCTTGATGTCATCTTGATTTTGAGTCAGGGTCTCATGTTGTAGCTTTCACTATGTAGAGCAGGCCCAGGCTCCCCTTGAACTCATGACTAGCTATCTGTCTCTGCCTCCCAAGTGCTGGGGTTGTGGGCGTGTGTCACCATGCCCAGTTTTCCTTTGAATTTTCTTTGGCTTCAGATGCATTGGCTTGCCTGCCTAAGACCCCTATATTCATGAGGACTCCTCTTAATCACCCCAGTTTTTTTTACTGTGTGACACTAAGTTTTAATGCTTTTCCCTTGGCCTTGTCTTTTTTGTCCTTTAATAATTTCTTCTAATGCTTTCAGCCCCAGACTTTTGGCTTTGCATCTTTATCCTGTTTTATCTCCTGATTTTGCATTTTATCCAAACTTAGCTTTCTTAAGTACAGATGATCCTCAGTTACAGTGAGTTTATGTTCTGCTAAATCCATTTGAAGTTTAAAGTGATAAGTGAAAAAAAATGCATTCATGGTATTGAGGATGTGGCTCAGTGGTTGAAGGCTTAATAGCATAGTCAAGATCCTTGGGCCTGTCCCCAGCATGCAGAAAGAGAAAGATGCTCTTAGTGTACCTAACCTTTGGTTCAGTGGTTAACATCATTGCTTAGCCACACAGCGCACAGTAACGTATTGCTCATGAAGCCATGGCTGACTGGGAGCAATGGTTCTATGGCTGCCCAGTTTGTCAAGAAGTTGTTACATCATATGTCACTAGTCTAGGAATCAGCCAAAGGTCCAAATCAGAGTAGTGTTCTTAGTAAGTGTGTACTGCCTCCCTACTGTAACAAATTCAAAAAATGTAACACATCTTAGGTCTAGGTGCTCTGTTCTGCTTTCTCCATCAATTGGGGACCTGTTGTACACCTCAACTTTAATTTTCAAGGCTTACTAATGTATGCTCACATTTTGTGGGAAGTGGAGTATAACTTTATTATTTCTAGAAATAGCAAATGCAGGAAGGCATTATAATAGAAAATCGAAGAATTGCTGCCTCTTCTATTGGCTCAGGAACCGGCATATAAAACTTGTTTACCAAAGAAAACATAAGTCTTGTGACAATAGAAAGTTGCATGTTATGAAGTGAATTCCATTTTGATATGCAGTTCCATGGGGATATCAGCCGACAACAGGGAGAATATTATCTTGTCTTCCAAATTTGTGTTGAGGATGAAATATGTACAGGGCTGGAGGTTATGGAAAAAGTTTGAACTATGTGTATGAAAAAATGATCTTCATTTTAAAGTTGCCTCAGTTCTGACATGAACTAAATACCAAAATGTGAGTATCTACAGTTGGCCTGTTTATCTTTGAGCAGAACTCAGTGATTTTTAACAAACTGATCAGTAAGAATAGAGATAGCAAGAGTTTAAGGCTGGGATGCAGCTCAGTGTAGGGAGTTTGCATAGCATGCATAAGACTCTGGTTTAATCCTCAGAACAGCAAAGTTTCCCGTTGCAATTGAATTCATGAAAAAGTAGATAAACATATTTCTTATCTAAACTTTGCTTCTATAACTTCATTATCCTTCCTTCCCACACTTTCTCCTTCCCTCCCTGTTCTCTCTCCCCCTCCCTCCTCTCTGTGTAGGATTAATGTTTCATATTCAAATTGTATACCCAGCAGTATGAGTTACTGACACGCAGAAATCCTTTTGGATATCTCTGTAGATTTCTAATCATGGGAACATTCCAGGAAGGATTACAAATAACTCCTAAAATGCTTGACTCTCGTAGGACATTATAGACCTTTGGCTTACTGAGCTCCTTCCTAGAGGAAGCATTTTTGCTGTGAATGAATCTCTGCACAGTGCAATAGATCATGGGTGGCCAGATGGCTCTTCCACAGTAACTGAACCCGGATCTGTGCGTAATAAATCTTGACATTTAATTGCTGTTAATTTTAGTATCATCTTTGTTATTTATTTTAAATAATTCTGTTTCACAATAACATTATTATTTGAAAATCTTGGCCAGCATACAGTCTCCAAAGAAATATAATTTAATGGTGTATTGCCAAGAACATCTTATACAGCCTAATATAAATTTCTTACTTAGGTCCAAATAGCTCATTTTAATTTCCCAGTTCTTTATTGATGTCCTTTCCGCTGATTTCATTGGATCACTCAGATCTAAAAATTCATGAAACTTATTAGGAGCTTCTTACAATTTATAGCAACTTCACATGAGACAGTAAGAAAACCAGGAAAGGATATAATTTATACAGGTGCTTTCAGAGGCCAGAAGGGGGCATCATCTCCTCTGGAGCTGGAGTTACAGGCAGTTGTGAGTTGCCTGACAATAGTGCTGGGAAGTGAATGTGGGTCTCCTGTGTGAATAGTGCATGCTCTAACTACTGAACCATCTCTTCATATTAGTGTGCTGTAGGTATATTTGTGTGGGTGTGTGGATGCTTATATGTACACATGTCTGCACATACTTGCAGGGTCAAGAGGTCAGTAGTGGTTATTCTCCTTAATTACTCTTTGCCCTTTATAAAGGGTCTTTCATTGAGTCTAAAGCTCACTGATTTGGCTAGGGTGACTGGCCAGTGAGCTTCAGGGATCCATTTGTCTCTTACCACCCCCCCCCCTTCCAGTGCCATGTACACTTTTGTGCAGTGTTGGAGATCAAGCCCAGGGCTTTTTCATGTGTGGCAGACAGGCACTCTGCCAATCCAGCTGCATCCCCAGCTTCCTATTTACAGGATTTCCAGCCATTATTTTAGGAAGTACTTTTTCAGTAATGTAGTAAAGATGGAACTATATTAATAGGTTTAAGGTTTTTTTTTTTTTTTAACTAATGTTCATGGTCATTTGGCAGGTTTGAAGTAAATTAAAACTTTTTTTTTCCATACCAGGGGCCTATTTATTAGTATCCACGACAAAGGGCATATTGCTTCAGTCCTCAGTGCGTGGCCAGAAGAGGTTGTCAAGGTAAGTTATCAGTGACTGCACTGAGGTAGTCTGCTCTTTTTTCTGTCTCATCAATCAATCTAATTGCTGTGAGCAGCATCGTCAGATTGTCACCTAATTAATATCTCTGGTTTATCTACAGTATATTAATTTTATTATAAAGCTATTTAGATACTGTTTTCCTGTCTAATTTCTTAGTGTTTCATTCTTTGTAAAATCATTAGATATATAAACGTATATTATTCAACATATAGGGTGTATAATTTCTTTTTACCTTTTTAAAATTATTATTGTTCATTTTTATCGTATTTTTATTTATTTATTTTCTTAGGATGTAGATACAGGGAGTTTTAGTATAGAAGATGTCAATAAATTTTTATATGAATACTACGTGGAACCAGACTTATAATTTACCAGAAAGAAACCACATGTTTATATATCTCTTTAAGCAAACTTCTTTATTGTAACTGTGTTTTCTGTGTTTAATTATCCACCAAGTTCAAGGCAGGCAGAAGAAGTCTGTCAAATCAATCCTTTTACCATTAAGGGCTGTGGGATGTCCTTCTGTATGTGTTGTTTTTATTGGTTAATGAATAAAGCTGTTTTGACCAATGGCTTAACAGAGTAAAGTCAGGTGGGAAATCTGAACAGAGATATATAGAGTAGGTGGAGTAGGTGTAGCTGCTGAAGGAGAAGGACACACTGGAACCTTACCAGTAGACCACAGCCTCGTGGTGATACACAGATTAATAGAAATGGATTAACTTAAGATGTAAGAGCAAGCTAGCAATATACCCAAACTATAGGTCAAACAGTATTGTAATTAATATCATTTCTGTGTGATTACTTGGGTCTGGGCATCTGGGAAACCAAAAAGCAGTCTGTGCTTACACTTAGTTAATAAAATTTAAAGTATAATAATTTTTGAGGGTTGTGTATGCATGTGTACTTGTGATCTGAGTGTGGGCGCATTCATTCCACAGCCTTGGTTATGGGCTCTGAGCTCTGCTCAGGCTTCTGTGGCAAGTGCTTGCCTGCAGAGACATTTCCCTGGCTTGATATTTACTGTAACCAGAAATTTTGAGAGGATTTTAAGAATTAACAAGGTGGTTTCGGAACAGTTCTGGAGTTCTAATCGGTACTTTGCCATCCCGCTCTTAGGCAGCATTAGCTGATCTCACAGGAATTCACTAATAGTCTACCTCTGTCCGTGGGTCTCAAATCCCGAGTCCCTTTCAAAGCTTAAGAAGGGGTTTGGAATAGGACACTAAGTCAGTGCTTGATTGGAACGGCATACTGAAGAGTAAGTTATGGTCTGTGCTGTGTACTTGGACACACATGTAGAGAAGTGACTAGCTAAGATATAAAGTTCACGGTAATGTACATGCTTACTTTTAGCCCTGTTAACTCTTTAATGTTGAAATATTTCCAATAAGGCATACGCTAAGCTAAGATATAAAGATCTCCAACATTAAAAATGTTTCAATATACGCTTATAATTTTATAAATATACGCCTTCATAATTAGGTAACGGGACTCGATGGGAGAGGAGCCTAGGGAATAAAAGCTGAACATAGACGTGCTGTCAAGTGAATGGCAATGTATATTATTTAAAATCACCTTTTCAAAAACATTGAAACTGTTCAAATTATACAGCTTCAGTGTTTTAAATTATATAAATCACTCAGATTATAGGTAATTTATATGAAAAAGTTGCTATCTTTATAGAATGCACATTAAAACATCCCTTAGTATAGGCAGGCCAGCTGGGTTCCTCATGTTGAGACTGCATGTATGAGAGTGTTTGTTCAGCAGTGCGTACAGGTGCTTCCGGCTGTGGCAGCACATTAAATAAAAGTGTCTATTGAATATACACCGTAATTATTTGGACTCTTAGGAGTGCTGTAAACTTAAAAAGGTCGCAGTGCTCAATGATAGCATATCTATTACTGTAAATCAGAACTGCAGTGAACGGTATGTGGCTACCTTCTCTGCAAGAGCATGAATGTATTGGCCCATTGCATGTAGGGGAAATTGTGACTCCTTGCAATCAGACAGGGAAACATTTTCAAAGATAGAGTATATGAAATATACAAAAGATATTTTAAATGTATTTACTTTTAAAACAATTTCCTAATAGTTCTCTTTATAGTCCACAAAACTCTAAAGAGGCATGAAAGTGCATCTGCATTACGGTGTGGTGGGAAGAGTGCAGTGCTGAGCGCAGACCAGGTGGCTGTCTGGGCAAGGTTGTTTAGCTTTGCGTTTTCTGTCATGACCTGTAAGTGAGGGGAGGGAAAGGAATGTGCTCCATTAAAACACTGGGACTTTCTGAGGGTAGGAATGGAGCTTCTCTCCTTCCTTCCTTCCTTCCTTCCTTCCTTCCTTCCTTCCTTCCTTCCTTCCTTCCTTCCTTCCTTCTTTTTTTCTTCCTTTCTTTATATTTTTTTAGAATTTGAAATACAAGTACTGTGGTATGTTCTTTATATATCATGATTTCACTTCATGTACCCATGGATCTATCTAGTTTTCTACTATTTATGAGCTGTTTACGGTGTGCTAAATGTTGTTCCAGATACTGGGATAGCAGTAGTGAGCAAACAGAGCCACGCTGAAAGCACATATTTCTTATTTTTAAAATAAGAAATAGAGGGGCTGGTGTTGGTGGAGACAGCTCCTTCGTTCCCAGCTGCCCAGACCTGAAATAATCACACAGGAACTGTATTAATTAAAACATTGCTTAGCCAATCGCTTAGGCGTATTGCTAGCTACCTCTTAAATCTTAAATTATCCCATCTCTATTAATCTGTGTATCACTGCAAGGTTGTGGCCTATCGGCAAGGTTCCAACAGATTCCCATGGGCATCTTTCTCCTTCGGTCACTACATGACATCTCCTGACTCCACCTACTTTCTCCTTCGGTCACTACATGACATCTCCTGACTCCACCTACTTTCTCCCAACATTCAGTTTAGTTCCCCACCTACTCTGCCCTGCTTAGGCCCAAGTGGCTTCTTTATTCATTAACCTATAAAAGCAACACATATACAGAAGGACCTCCCACATCAGGCTGGAATGAGGGCTCAGCATTTAAAAGCACTGACTGCTTCTCGAGACCCCAGGCTGATCCCCAGCACCAACAGACATCCAGTCCAAGGGAATTCAGTGCCATTTTTTGGGCTCCATGGGCATCAAGCATGACTGTGATTCACAGATGTACACACAGGCAAAACACCCATACACATGCAATAAGTGCATTAAAAATAAAATAAGTAAGAAATAGAATCTTAAGTCCATTGCTATTCCATGGATATTTTGACAGCAGCGTTTTAGATTTTTTTTAATAAATTGGGTTTTCTTTTAACTTATGTTGTAGTCATGAATCATAGAATGAATATATTGAGTGCCTTAATTCTAATGATGATATTAAATTCTGTAAAATAAGTCCTCTATATGAGTAACGTGTGGTTCATTATTATTCTGAGTAAGTAGAAATAAGCTAAGCAAAATTAATCAGTTCTAGGGAAAGGTCATCAGGCAATTAATTAGTGTAGCCGACTATACTGAATGTGCTCCGGAGATAACAGTACAGTGTCAGGTATTTCCAGGAGTCAGAGGCCAGAGCATCCGGGAGCAGAGGTGTGACTTTCCTATCTACCTAGTGTCGTTATGGACACGCCTGTAATTGCACTGAGGGGCATTGGCTAGTCTGACAGCTGCCCTGTGCTTCTGGTTGCAGTTTGAGCTCTAATTTCCCATTTGTTCTCTTGATTAAAGAGTAGGTTATTTGGGTTGTTTGAATTTCTGTTTCACACCTCTTCTTCTTTTTACAGTAATATGATTAATCACACATACAACCTTGTATAATGTTCAACATATATCGATCAAACCTATTTCTTCTTCCCTAATGTCAATGAATAAACACTCACTTATGTATATTTAATTTATGCTTTCTTGTAGCTCAGTGTTTCATTGCAGGGCATTTATTTATTACCTTTAGGACTAGAGAGCAGGAAAGATGGACTTGTCTTTTTTTTTCTTCCAGGCCATTGTGGTGACTGACGGAGAGCGTATTCTAGGCTTAGGAGACCTGGGTTGTAACGGGATGGGCATCCCTGTGGGTAAACTGGCCCTGTACACAGCCTGTGGAGGGGTGAATCCACAGCAGTGTTTACCGGTCATTTTGGATGTGGGAACAGAAAATGAGGTACGTGTTTTGAGTGTATAAAACAGCTGGCGGTTTTAAAAAAGTGGTGCCAACTTCTATGTATTATATTTCATGAACTTCATAAAGCATACTCATTTTTTAGGTTACCCCACTTCTCTCAACTCTGCCCTCAACTTTTATAAGAAAATCACTTTTTTGTGTTTTTCTCATGTCTATAGTATGATCTATGGTTTATCTGCCTTAGTGGTCTCAAATGCTTTGATAAGTATTGATGCTATTATTATTTGAAGCAATGGATAACTCAAGATTCCATAATTTCTTTGTAATTGTTATCTTTATGTTGTGCAGAAAAATAATTCCATAGGTCTTATTAAATTTAATTAGCTAGTAACCTTTCTGTTTAAAAGTCTGTTTCGAGTCTGGAGTAGATGATTTGGAGTTAACTTTTTTTTATTTCACATTAATATTTTAGAAGAATTCCATCAGTAACTTAAACATCTCTTATTTTTTTATCATGTACAAGCAAAATTATATTTAACTGCTATGCCTGAATGCTTAATTAACCTCTATCCAAGGAAATATTTTGATTTAAAATGTGGCTGGCTACTCTTATATTTTCTTTTTCAATTCTAGTAGAAATGACTTAATTATCAAAGGTAACCTGCTTAAAAATACTGTTTTAAAATTCTATGTGTATATTGCTATTAAGATTTTATTTTAATTTCCATTTATTTTATTTATTTTTTAATTCTTTTTTTTTTAAAGATTTTATTTGATATGTATACAGTGTTCTGTCTGCATGTACACTTGCAGGTCAAAAGAGGGCACCAGATCTCATTACAGATGGTTGTGAGCCACCATGTGGTTGCTGGGTCTTGAACTCAGGACCTCTGGAAGACACTGCTCTTAACCTCTGAGCCATCTCTCCAGCCCCTTTCCATGTGTTTTAAAAGAAGCTGGGATGATATAAGGAAGTCAGATAAAATAAAAACCACAAGATCTGTGGTGTACCTGAAACTTTTAGGTGTTACTGAGGAGAAATAAAACTGAAATAAGTATATAATCATTTGAACAGTTTTAAAGCGGGGCCTTTAAAATCATTTATACGTTTTTATTCATTTGTGTGAGTATTTTGTTTGCATGAATGTGTTTGTACCACATACTTGCCTGGTGCCTATGATGTTAGAAGTAGTTGATAGATCACCTGGAACTGGAGTTTGAGGTGGTTATGAGCCATGGTTGTAAACCACAATGTGGGTGCTGGGAACTGACTCAGGTCCTCTGCAAGAGCAGCCAGTGCTCTTAACCTCCAGTCTCCACCAAGACTGTTTCTTGCAAGATTATCAATATCATGTGGACATAGAGAAGCTTGATCACTGGAATCTACAATAGAACTTCTTGCATTGATAGATTACATGAGTTGTCAGAAACAAAAGGTTTCATGAAAGTGGGTCTTAGAATTGTCAAGTTAACTGGTTGCCTTGGACTTTTCACATTATCTGCTTTTTAAAATGTGTCTTATTTACAGAGAAACCCTGTCATGAAAACCCTATGTGTATATAGAACATATCTGCCTGCTATTTAATTTTTAACTTCCATATTTGTCTTTTGGTGTTAAAAGTGTTGTTGTATTCTTATTTTTTGCATATGTATATGAATGTGATGTATCTCGGTGCTCATGTATGTGTGTGGGAACACGTGTTTAGATGTCCATGCATGTGTGTGGGAGCATATATGTGTAGGTGCCCATGTATGTGTGTAAGCATGTATGTGGGTGCCCATGTATGTGTGTGGAAGTATATTTGTGTAGGTGCCCATGTATGTGTGTGGGAGGAGCACATATGTGTAGGTGCCCATGTATGTATGTGGATGTGGAAGTCAGGTTGAATAAAGGTTTCATAATGCAGAGTATTCTGTCGCTTCCTTTCGTGATAGCCTATAAACTAGAGTAATTTCCAATTCCTCTCTTTTCCTCATTTTGTTTAGGTGAGAATACAAAGCAGTGGGTTCCATCATTGTGTCTTCATACGTATCTGACATAACTTGGTCTCATTTATTCCCCTCCACCACTGTCCTCCCATAACCCTGCTCTCCTCTGGCTGGTTCCTCTTGAAATTGCATTTTGTATATATTAATTTTTGTATATCTTAATAAATCTTAAAATTAACTATTATAATTATTTTTCTCTTTTTTGAATGTGTGTGTGTGTGTGAGAGAGAGGGCAGTCTGTAGGAGTTGGCGCTTTCCTTCTGCCCTGTGAGTTCTGGAAATGAACTTGGGACATCTGGGTGGTGGAAAACGCCCTTACCCACTGAGTCGTCTCAATCACACTTCTTCACTTATGTCCTTCAATTGTCAGTGTGGGAAAGAATTGGAGAAAGGCAGAGGGACACATTTTTCCTCAACTGTGTTTTTCTTTCTTTTTTCCTCTAAATCTCATATTTGGAGTCTAAATATATTCCAGACTTGGAAAAAGTATTTTAATATTGGCAGCCATTAGTAGCACATTGGCAGTTTAACCTCGGCTACCCAGAAGCCTGCCAATGTTTTTTTTTTTTTTTAAGAGTTTTTATGCATTAAGGAACAGCTGGGTTTTACAACAGTCCTGGGTTTAGGTTTTATATTTTACATTTATGTGATTTAACATGTTAGCTTCCATTGAGCAAAAAAAACCCTAACTACGTGTTCAGCAGCACATTGCAGGTGTGATGTATGGTCAAAGCAAGGGCATTTCTCAACAAGAGAGAGTGCTGTTAATAATTATACCAGGGCGGCAGGTGTGCACTTGGCTGTGGTTTCTATTGGCTTTAAGTAAACCCTTCTTCAGAAGATCTAAATAGTTAAACCATCTTTAACATTACCACACCTGAAAGAACGCATTTGTTTGTAACAAAGTCTCTCCAAACCCAGTGGCTTAAAATCATTTTTAATAATGCTATGGCCCCGTGAACTGTGGTCTGGATGCGAGGACATGTGTACTTTTCTCCATGCAGATTCTCATCATAAATTATCTACATCATCTACACAGTACAAGGGTTTCCAGCTCAGACTCGATCACGATTTCATCCTAGTAACGGGAATGGGTCTGAAGTTGGGGTCCTCTCGTCCAGATCAGTTCTCGATGAGACTTGGGGCTTGCTTCCTAACTGTGGCTCTTTTCATGTGTTCTCACGCCAGACTCAGAGTGGTGAGTCAGGGACAGAATAAATGACCAACATTCCGAATCAAAGTGGGAGGACTAGGAGTCCTATGGTTCTAGAAGGTCCACAGTCAGCAAAGCCTTCCTGGACACGAAGCCACCCCTGTATGGCCCAGATCCGTTTCCTCATAGTGCGTTTCTGTAGCTCGTTGTTTCCAGGGTTTTGCTTTTGCCCTCCTGTGAGTTCCTGACTCTGCCCTCTGAGATATCTTTCCCTTTTCCTAAGAAAATCATTTAGAAGGTTTCCAGAAGCAGTGCTTTATGGTTTCCAGTGCTCAAGTCTTACACATGTGCTGGTAAATATTCCCCTGGGCCTTTTGTGGTTTTGATTGTAAAATAGAGTTATAGCTATATTATATATGTATATATCAACCATCCACTACAAATATGATGAGATACATTTGTTTCTATGTATTGTTCTTACATCCTCTGGCTATATTAAATTAATATAAGGGTTTTGTAGATTACTTCTTTTTTCTATTTACATAATTATGTGTATGCAGATTCAAAGTGCTAGTTCTTCCCTTCCCAGTCTACACGCTTGTCTTTTTCTTGCCTTATTGTAATGACTAGCATCTCTAGCATAGTGATGAAGGAAAGGGATAAGGACAGAAACTCTTGTATTGTTCTGAATCTGAAGATAATTTAGTCTTTGACTTTAAAATATGTCGTTAGGTATGTTTTTTTCATAGATATTAATTTGTTGAGAATTTTTGCTACTAATGGGCATGTTTACACCATATTATATTTCAATTTAACAATTGATTTATTAAAGTGTTAAGGGTTATTTATGCCAATACTTGAACAGAATAATGCTGTCTCAGGTTCAACAGTTTAAGAGTCAGCAAACTATAAGGTTTAAAAAGCTTTAGAAAAACCTGGTCAAGGCTAAAAATAGTCTCTCTTAAGGAAGTCAATAGTCATATAACAAGTATACTCAAAATGTTTGAAGATTTCATATTTTGGGAATAGAAATCTATGAAAAGAACTGTTATTTTTCTGTTTATAAGCTGTTGTATATCTTTAAAACTAACTATTATTTCTGTGTGTAATCAGTTTCATCTCCAGACTCTGAGTGGAGCTTTTCTAATGAGCATCACTGTCATGTTTTAATTACTTTTCTTTCCCCAGACTAACCCAGAGTGTTGTAACATTTAGTAACTTTTTTTCTTATTCTGGATCTGGACAGTATGGACTCTGTGAAGCATTAAGTAGTGACTAGGCTAATTATGAATCAGTATGCTAAAATTTTATTTCTTACTCTATCTCTTATAGAGATGATGAAACAGGCTAATGAAAAGTAAATGACTTTCTCATTGCTAATTCTTTTTATGGCAACTCTTTTCTTAACACTAGGAGCTGCTTCAAGACCCATTGTACATCGGGCTGCGGCAGAGGAGACGGAGAGGTCCTGAGTATGACGAGTTTTTGGATGAATTCATGGAGGCAGTTTCTTCCAAGTATGTGCAGTCTTTATTTTATCTGTTTTTGACTTGAATTTCAAAAGCCTGAAACAAAACTACATGACTATTAAAATCTCCCGAGTTTGATCCAGTGTGGTTTAATAATTAGATTTGATATGAATGAGAGAAAACTACCCCTGTCCCCGCTAGAACTTTCCCCGACCAAACGGTAGCATCACTGTGTCTGTCCTCCAAAGCTGCCTCTGTTCCTGTCCCTGAAGGAGGAGCCATTGTCTCTATGGAAATGCATGATGATCCCCGTCCGTTCTGCACTGACCGCACAGATCGCATCTGAAGTGCGTGCTGATGGAAACGGGGCCTGGCCAGTGGCAGTAAATACAAAAAGGAAGCCTTTTCCTCTTTTACATTTTTGGCACTTTTTTCTGGCTGCTGGTAAAATCTGCTCTTCACTCATGTTTGTGGCTGATATTGGACCCTCTTGTGGTCGGAGAAGGAAGAGGTGGGGACTGAGCGTGAGCTATGCAACCCCAGAGCCTATAATAGAGGGAGAACCAGGCTATCAGTTTGTGCATGTCTGCTTAAATCTACAGGATTTGATTAAATGTACTACTGAATTTTCATCTAATGTAATGTAGTTAGCATTTGATTGTGGGCCTGTGGCATCTTTTTCCTTGTGAAAAAGATTCTGTGGTAATTTTAGTAATATACTCAGGGAATTTTGTCATGCCAGCCGACAGTCATTCATTGTGTTAGTGTGCAGCCATAAAACCATTAGTGTTAATATATATATGTTAAATGTGTATTTATATATTTATTTAATATATAATTTGTAAATAACTATCATTGGGATCTCATGTAACTGGAGTTGTCTTTTTGTTTCTTAAAATTTAAAATTGTAACAAACAGAAGAAAATGCTTTGTTCATCAGTCTGTATCGCATTTAACTATATTGGCTTGTTCATCATGGGGTTAATGCAGAGTATACTTTTAAATCGGTGTGACTGCTTTTTAAAAAATGGTTAATTTGTTACTTTCCTACTTACACAGTAAGCTATATTTATACATAGAAATAGTTGAGAATAGTTTAAGATCAAAATTAACTAATAGCATTCATTTCTACTTTTTATTTATATGGAACTTTAGATGTTTTATTAAAAAATCTTATTTTAAGATTTATTTATTTATTTTGTTTATAGTATTCTGTCTGCATGTATTCCTGCAGGCCAGAAGAGGGCACCAGATTTCATTACAGATGGTTGTGAGCCACCATGTGGTTGCTGGGAATTGAACTCAGGACCTCTGGAAGAACAATCAGTGCTCTTAACCTCTGAGCCATCTCTCCAGCCCCTCAAAAATCTTATATAAGGTTGTGATTATCAACTTTCTAAATAACAGCATAATCAACAAAAGGAAATGAAACTTGCAACACATTTTGCTTCACTGTCAGTGTGTGAAATCTACCTAGTAATAAATCCACCTAAATAAGACAAGTTCATTATTTATTTATTAAGCAAGTCCTAAGCTCCTAATTGATGATGCATAGAGAGAAGCCTTATGGGAACAATGAAAGCTTTCTGGAGAAACTGAGAGAGGCACCAAGTTGGGATGATCTTTTTCAGTGTAGGATCAGAAAAACAACTTATAGTTTTAATTTTAAATTGGGGCATTATGGGGCTGGGGAGATGGCTCAGTGGTTAAGAGCATTGGCTGTTCTTCCAGAGGACCCACGTTTAATTCCCAGCACCCACAAGGCAGCTCACAACTGTCTTGTAACTCCAGTTCCAGGTGATCTGACACCCTCACACAGACATAGACTCAGGCAAAACACTCATGCACATAAAATAAGATCATTAAAAATCGGAGGATTACTTAAGATATATGAAAAGGAAATGGGGATTAATAGACTCAACGGTAGTTTTAATGTGGAAAGCCTTTCTAGCCAGGCATACTTGCTCATACCTGTAATCCTAGGAATTTGGAAACTGATGCAGAAGGATTGCTGTGAGTTCCAGTTCAGCCTGCACTATATAATGAGACTGCTCAAAAACAAAAATGGGGAAAATGCGAATATATCCGGAGGAAGTGAGTTGTATTCCGGATCCTTCTCAGAGAAGAGTAACAGAGACTTAAAAGTATCATTTTGATATTGTTCCTTCAGAAGCTGTCTAGAAGTGAAACCAAGCTTTGCCCGGTTAGATAATGGCTAATGAAGATTAGGTCATTTTACAAGGAAACATGAGTTAAATTCACGGTTGGGGTTACCGGGTCCCAGACTGTGATGTGATGTGATGTGATGTGTTGAGTGCTCTGGGGACTAACGCTTTAGGAGGGAGAAGCTGTGGTGCAGCACGGGCCCCACACCGGGGAATAGCATTTGGGACCCTAAGTGCTACTGAGATTGTTAGCAGCCACTAATTTCCCCATGTCCCCACTGCCTAAACCTTTCTGATTTCTTAACTTACTGTGTTGCAGTGATGGGGTGGGTGGAATGGTATCAAATCGTCTTTGTTTGCTCTATGGTAACTCTTCCTGTGTAGGTCAAGGACTGGTAGATGTTGTGACACACTTAATGAAGCATGAAATCAGAATATCTCAGTTGAGAAATCTGTCACAGGATAGATCTGTGGTCTTATTCGGACTTTTCTGAGCACCTGGTTGGGGCTCCATTTATTAATGCCTTCATAGAAGGGGAGGGAGTAGGAGCATCTGATGATGTTTCAGGTCTCCATATATCACTGTAGACCCTGGCCAAAGTCCTCAAAGTGCCTGAGCACTTTCCCCCAGTGTAGCTACCTGATTAAGCATCGTAGATCTCTCGGAAGAACGGGGAAGGGGGGGGGGGGATTACCTTCATGCATTCTTGCCAAAGTATTGCAAAATCTTGCCTCCTGGAAACTAGGCCTCTTCTGCCCATGGCTTGTGGGTAAAAGATTAGCTCAAGTTTGGATATTGCACAAGCAATTGCAACTTTATTGTGTTAACTGCTATCAATTGTGTAGCTGTTTGCTTTGATTTCTATTGGTGGCAAACACTGAGTGGCAGACTCTAGGAAAGCTGTATCCTAACTGTGCACAATCTCACACACACACCGTTGTTGCCCTCCGAATGCCAGCCGCACCCACCAGACTTCTTCCTGGAGTCCTATGATCCTTCTCACTGCTACCAGTAGATCAACTTGTCTGTCCACCCTGGCCTTCTGAGAGCCAGGAGTAAGCTTTTCAGTAATTTGGGGGCATCTCATCAGCATATTCCATGTGGCTTTGGTACTTGGTATGGTTTTTTTTGTCATTGTTATAGAACCTAGTCATCTGATGTGTTTTGTTTTGTTTTGTTTTTCTGTATGTAATTTGTACATTCCAGAATATCCTTCTCTGAGTCTGGTAATCCCTGCTTCTGACATCCACGACAGTGCTTCTGGAATCTCGGCTTTATTTAGTATGGGCCATTGGTTTGGGTACGCATCTAGCAATCACCTTTTTTGGGGGGTGGGGTGGGATTTAGAGACAAGGTTTCTTAGTGTAACAACCCTTACTGTCCTGGACCTTGCTTTGTAGACCAAATTGTCCTCGAACTCACAGAGATGTGCTTGCTTCTGCCTCCTGGGTGCTGGGTTTAAAGGCATATACCACCACTGCCTGGCTATCTAGCAATCATCTTAATACTCACTTTGTGCCATCTCTAGGGATTCTTGCCAGTTGTTGAATTCTGCATCTCAGGAGACTGTCAGGAAATCACTACCTAACATTAGGGTTCATCTGATCAAACACCCTCTTAAACTCAGTTGTTTTGTTCCTGACTAATACAAGCTATCTAAATTCGTTCTCTGGGATACAGTTGTTCTCATCCTTTCTGAGCCCCAGCATGCACTGCGTGACTTCTAATGTGATAAGATGCTCTTGTAGACCTGAGAGAGGTCTGGAGGAGATTCAGGAATCGACGGGGGCTAGACGGATGCATACTGTCTCCTGGAGGGAAAGTCTCTATCTTAAAAAACAAGATTGCTCTCGTAAGGTCATAAGTGGTGTTGACTCTGAGGATTCAAGATTTGGGGAGCTCAAGCCGGACATCCCTCCCCATGCAGTAAGAACCCAATCACTCTACTAAGAGTTGGACGTAGCAGATTTGCCTGCGTGGGAATCTTGAATGCTCACTGATGGCTCAGTGCCCTGTTCTCATCATCAGAGTCTTCTGCTGAGAAACCACACAAAGAATTTGAAAGTCTCTTTGTATATGCAATCAAAGGTCTTTGGCCCCCATGTTGACAGCTGTTTGCCCTCGAGTCTTGTGTTCTTTTCCTATTTTCCTTTTAGTGTGTTTTTTCAAAAACTCTAAAGTAACATTCCAGTAAACATTCTCTCCTACTGATACAACAAGCAGGTCACCTTAGGAGAGCATGTTAGCAGTTGGACTGCTACCTTGTGCCTGGATTATTTACTATCTGTGACAGGATTCTTATGGCTATCAGTGGCTGAGTTAGGTCAAAGGACCTATCTTATCGCCTGGTCATTGACTAGGTTGCCTAGGACGCATATTCTGAGAGGAAGCTCAGGGTTTAAGGGTTTTGCAAGAGGGCCTTTGAGGTTAACTCCCAGAGAAGAAAGACAAAAGGAGAGTGTGAATGGTTCTCCAGGTACAACAGCCTCCACTTATTCCTCAGAGAACTCCACCGGCTATGGTTGTTGCTCTTTGGTCTGCATTGGCCTATCCTGTATGCTTCTGTATCAGGGAGTAATTGGATGTAGGTAATCCTGGGAAAGAATAGGCCATGCTCTGTGGTGAAGTGGGTCTGTGGTGGAGTTGTTCTCAGTGGCTGAGGTGATCTCTGGCATAACAGTGGGCAATCCGGGTATCATTTCATGTGTCTAGTACAGTGACTGAGTTAGGAAGTGTTAAATGGCCTCAGTGTTAGCTAACATCTTTGGTAGTATAGCACAGACTGCTCCTCCGGACCTGTCTATTTGGGGCTGAAGAGATGGCTCGGTTGTTAAGAACACTGGCTGCTTTTCCAGAGGACCCAGTCTCTATCCCCAGCACCCACTTGGCAGCTCACAACTATCTGCAACTCCAGTTTCAGGAAATCTGCATGGCCTATTCTTTCCCAGGATGACCTACATCCAATTACTCCCTGATACAGAAGCATACAGGATAGGCAGTGCAGACCAAAGAGCAACAGCCATAGCCGGTGGAGTTCTCTGAGGAATGAGTGGAGGCTGTTGTACCTGTAGAGCCATTCCTCACACAGACATACATGCAGGCCAGAACACCAGTGCACATAAAGTAAAAATAAATAATTTTAAAAAATTGTCTGTTCAACAGTTTTATTTCCTGACCTTAGTAATTCCAGATTTGAGATTAAAAATAAAAAACGTACTCAGAATATAGGTAAAGAAAAGCTTTACCCTCCAGACTGTCCTCTGAGCATCTTTGTGACAGAATTCCGCAGCTTTCTTCTGTGATCTTCTTCACTTTTCACCAAGTGCTCTTTTGGACTTTTTTTTGGGTTTTTCCTGTTCATTCTCCTGAAACCTTAATATAAACTATTCATGTCTGCCTCTTGGTGATCTCGTCTAATTGGAGATCTTTTTATTTGTCACTCTTAAGTCTGGATTTCTAGCTTGAACATCTCACAATTCCAGAATGTGCAGCTAGCCTTCATATTGACATTTCTACTGGAATCTGAAGTAGACCAAGAAGGACATCTGCTCTTGAACCAGCTTCTGCTTCCCCTTTTCCGTCTCAATAAAAGACAACCTACTTTTCCTGTTCCTCAGAGTAAGAATTACCTCTCCATATGTAGCCTGCCTGCAAAGCTTTTGCTACTTCAGTATATCTAAGATTTAACCATCTCTTTTTTTTTTTTTTTTTTGCCTGTCACTTCATCTCTCTTTGTGGGATTATTGTAATTTTCTACCTGGCTTCACAGCCTCCCCACTTGTTGGCTTCCAGTGTACTCTGAATACAAAGGCCAAGATGGTTCTATGTTGAGTAATTTCCTTGCTCAGAACTTGGCAAATGTTACCATTGCCTTCCTAATGAAAAGGGGCTTTGTACTAACACAAAAGTTCTGTGCCACCTGGCTTCCTGGTGCCTTCCTGACCTTGTTGCTGTTTTCCCTTGCTTTCGTTAATGTGGCCTGCTGTTCTCTTCTAACTGAAGTGAGGTCAAGATGTATCAGGTCATCTGCTTGAAATTCTACTGTTGTCTGTCTTTGCCTGGTTTCCCACTAGAATAGCCGTCCTTCCTTTGAAATCTCCAGAGATCTGTTTTGCTCAGTGAACCTTGTTGAGACTAATGTGCTTAAGATGTTACCCTCAACTCAGGTTTTTCATTCTCTGCACCAAACCATACCAGATTTGTTCTTATCCAACCTTTTATGTTCAGTGTAGATCCATATACCCTGAAAACAGAGCGCTTCCTCTTTCCATCACTGCTATTCCGAGTTTCTTAGATGTCACTGGTGTGTCGTAAATACTCAGTTTGTGAGATAGATGATAGAATTGATGTGCTTCATTTATATAACAAGAATAAAGGTATGACTAGAGAAATTCTGATGTTAAGAAATCTTTTTTATGTGACTTCATTTTAAGAAATAGTAAAGTGTTCTTATATATTACATATTATATAAAGTGTTATATATAACACGCTGCGAAGGTTATATTAAAGTTAACACAGATATGAGCCTGTCTGTGTTTGAGCTTGTTTTGTGATTGTACTTCTTAGGTCTCTCTTTTCCCAGAGTAGTTAGACAAGTAGCAACAGCTTCTACAGTTTTCCCTACATGGGATTTCTCTGAAGATGATGATGGTGATGATGATGATTTTTTTTATTATGTATACAATATTCTGTCTGTGTGTATGTCTGCAGGCCCGAAGAGGGCACCAGACCTCATTACAGATGGTTGTGAGCCACCATGTGGTTGCTGGGAATTGAACTCAGAACCTTTGGAAGAGCAGGCAATGCTCTTAACCACTGAGCCATCTCTCCAGCTTGATTTTTTTTTTTTGAGACAGAGTTTTTCTGTGTAGCTTTGGAGCCTGTCCTGGAACTCACTCTGAAGACCATGCTAGCCTCGAACTCACAGAGATCCACCTGCCTCTGTCTCTCAAGTGCTGGGATTAAAGGCGTGCACCACTACTGCCTGGTGAAGATTGTTAATTAAGTGAGTAAAAGTAAAGATTACCTCAAAAAAAAAAAAAAAGTCTGGATGACTCTTTTAGATAGTCTCACTCTAGCTCAGCCTGGCTTTAAACTCACAATCCTCAGATCTCAACCACCTGCCTACTGGGATTATGTAGGATTATGGTATACAGCTACTAAATTTTTTTTTAAATATTTATTTATTTATTATATATATGTGTGTATGCCTGTAGGCCAGAAGAGGGCACCAGACCCCATTACAGATGGTTGTGAGCCACCATGTGGTTGCTGGGAATTGAACTCAGGACCTTTGGAAGAACAGACAATGCTCTTAACCTCTGAGCCATCTCTCCAGCCCCCAGCTACTAAATTTTTAAAATAATAATAAAAAAGAATTGTTCACCAAGGATCATTTTTTAAAAAGTTGTCCTCTAAGTGTTTAAAATTAAAAGTCACTGGCAAGCACTGGGAATGCCTGCAAAGATCCTTACAGTATTTAGAAAACTTCCTCAATCTTGGCTCCTCATGGGTTTCATTTAATTTGTTGTGTATAACATTTAGGACAAATAATCTTTGTCTGAAGTCATGCCACCTTCTGTTGTCCAAGGCCGCTTGTTCGTTTCCAGCTGCCCAGACCAGAAATAACCACACAGAAACTATATTATTCGCAATACTGTTTGGCCAATAGCTTAAGCATATTTCTAGATAGCTGGTATATCCTAAACTAACTCATCTCCATTTATCTGTGTATCATCATGAGGTTGTGGCCTACCGGCAAAGTTTCAGAGGACTCCGGTGGAGGCGTCTGTCTCCTGCAGGCAGCTACATGGCTTTTCCCTGACTCTACCTACTCTCTCTCTATCTCTTTCAGCCTGGCTTTACTCTGTTAAGCCATTGGCCGAAAGCAGCTTCTTTATTAACCAATGGCAATAAAACATATTCACAGCGTACATCACCTTCCACATCAACCTTCACCTACTGCAGGGTGTGATGATGGGGTTTTTATAGGCTGTCACTTTCTTTGCCTGGTTGAAATGATCTGAACTGTAAAGTGATAAAATCACTTGAAATTTCTAGTTGTTGTTGTGCTTTGTGGCCGCCGCATCACTTGCTCTATGGTAAGAGTGCCTGAGGGTACCGTGATGTGGGAAGAGGGATTGGAATTCAGCCTTGCTCAGTTTCCAGCTCTGGCTGCAGTGGAAGTGCTCACCCTACATGTGCTTTTGACGCTTGGAGCAGGCAGTTCACAGCCTTTGATGCATTATGAGTCATTTGAAAGTGTTAATTACCACATTTATACATAATTAACCTAGAAAATTTCTCATTCAGCATGTTGTACTCTTTCTATAAATGCCAGCTTTCCCTTGATGCTTGAAGTTTTTCACTGAGATCAGGAGTCAAATTTGGCAAAACAATTGACTCAAGAGGAAAAAGTTACTAAGCTTTGCTTTACATTTCTTTTTGTTGTTGTTTATTTATTCATATATATTTTTGTTTTTATACCCAATCAAAGTCTCCTATTCCTCCCCCACCCCATCTACTCCTCCTCTACTGTTTGTCTTCAGATACAGGCAGGCCTCCCATGGATATCAGCCAGCCATGGTATATCAATTTAAAGTCAGACTAGGCACCTCCTCTTTTATTAAGACTGGTTAAGGCAATCTGGTAGGAGGAGTGGGTTCCAAAAAAACAGGTAATAGGGTCAGAGACTTAACCTGCTCTCACTGCAAGGAGTCTTACACAAAGACTAAATTACATACTTTAACATACACGCAAAGGGCCTAGGTCAGTCTTACACAGTCTCCCTGGTTGTCAGTTCAGTTTCTGAGCCCTCATGGTTAGTTGGTTCTGTGGGTTTTCTTGTGGTGCCCTTGGCATCACTGGGTCCTACAAGGGCCCTACCATCCTTCCTCCTCTTCTGCCGGATTCCCTGAGCTCCACCTAATGTTTGCTGTGGGTCTCTGCATCTCTTTTCATCAGTTGCTGGTTAAAGCCTCCAGCATGAGGTGTCACTTGTATTTTGGATCTTAGACCTTCTGACAGGTGTAGGATGGAATCTCACAGCTGTTTTGATTTGCATTTCCCTGATAGTTAAGGATGTTGATTAAGCATTTCTTTAAGTAATTCTTGATCTTTTGAGTGTCCTCTGTTGAGAATTCTCATCTAGATCTGTACACCATTTTTAATTCGCTTATTTGTTTTTGTGCTGTCTAGTTTCCTGAGTTCTTCATATATTTTGGATATTAGTCCTCTGTCAGATATGGGTTTGGTGAAGCTCTTTTCTTCTGTGGTCTGTCATTCTGTCCTTTCAACGGTGTCCTTGCCTTACAGAAGCTTTTCAGGTTCAGTTTCAATTTGTTAATTGTTGATCTTTTTTAATTAAATTTTTATTTATTTTACATACTAATGGCAGTTTGCCCTCCTTCCTCTGCTTGCATTATTTTCCCTCTGCTGCTTCCTCTGCCCATCCCCCATCCACTCCTCCTCTGTTTCTGTTCAGAGGGGGGCAAGCCTCCCATGGGTGTCAACAAAACGTGGCATATCAAGTTAAAGCTCCTTATTTTGCATTAAGACTGGGCTAGGCAGCCCAGTATGGTTCCCATAAGCCAGCTCAAGCTTTAGGGACAGGCCCTGATCCCATTGTTAGGAGTCCCAAAAATAGACCAAGCAATATAACTGTCACACATATCTAGAGTTTGGTCCCATACAGGTTCCCTTAGCTGTCGGTTCAGTCTGTGGACTCCTATGAGCCCAGGTTAGTTGTTTTCTCTGGGTTTCCTTGTGATGACCCTGACCCCTCTTGCTCTTACAGTCTTTCTTCCCTCTCTTCAGCAGGATTCCTGGAGCTCAGCCCAGTGCTTGGCTGTGGATCTCTGCATTTGTTCCATCAGTTAGTGGATGAAGGCTCTCTGATGACAATCAGGGCAGTCACCAGTCTGATTACAGGAGAAGGCCAGTTCAGGCACGTCTCTACTACTGCTAGGAGTCTTAGCTGGGGTCATCCCTGTGCATTTCTGGTGGTCTCTCCGGTGCCATTAGGGAGAAACCTAACTCCCAAATGCGCACCCCTATCAAGACATCTCTTTCATTACTCTCCCCATCTGTCCCACCCCCAGTTTACCCAAGAGATAGCTTCTATTTCCCTTTCCCAGGGAGATCCATGCTAATCTTAGTGCCTGTGCAATTGGTGTTCTATTCAGGAAGTTGTCTCCTGTGCCAATGCATTCAAGGCTATTCCCCACTTTCTCTTCTATTAAGTTCGGTGTATCTGGTTTTATCTTGAGGTCCTTGGTCCACATGGACTTGAGTCTATTTGCATTCTTCTGCCATCCAGTTTGACCAGCACCCATTTGTTGTTGTTTTTTTCCATTGTATAATTTTGGCTTCTTTGTATATCTCATACTATTTGCTTTATATGTTTTATTTTTCTGTATATTATAGATTACCCATACCATGTCAATAATTTAATTTTTATATCACATACAAGTCTAATGAAAATTCCGTGAAGAATTCTTGCCTGTTTAATTTCTATTGTATCCTCTGAACTTGGGTCCCAGTAAACATTTTTTTTTTCAATACAGTGTTTCTCTGTAGCTTAGAGCTTCGAGCTTGTCCTGGAATTAGCTCTTGTAGATCAGGCTGGCCTGGAACTCAGAGAGATTTACCTGAGTGCTGGTGTGTACCACCACCACCTGGCTCCCAGTAAACAATTGTTGTTGAAATATTTGGTTTATCTGTGGTGTATAGTCAACTATGGTTAAAGCTTTGAAACCCCAAACAAGTCTAGGTAAATTATGGGAAAGAATGGCAAGAAAGTTATTTGGGGTAAGGAGGAATAAATACCATAAATTCATTTTCTCTTATGTCTTAGCCTACCAGTTTTATCTTTCATTAAGAAAATATCCAGTGGCTGCTCCAAGAGTTGGCAATAAACAGAGAATTTGCAGCATATCTCTTTCAAGTCTGCTTCCACACAACAAGGAATGGCTCCATAGGCTGTCCAGATGTCCAGCAGCATCCTACTGCCTCCCAGCTGGTCCCGATCCAGTTATTTCCCTTATCCACAGTCTACTGTTATGTTGAACAAACGTAACAATTTAGGGCAACTGAAGAAAAGAAAAAGATTTTATTTCACCATTACTTATTCCCTTTCCAATTCTCTTCCTTTGTTTAAATTGATGGTTCTCACTCCTCCCAGTGCTGTGGCCCTTTAATACAGTTCCTCATGTTGTGGTGACCCCCCCCCATCATAAAATTCTTTTGTTGCTACATCATTAATGTAACTTTGCTGCTGTTATGAATTGTAGTGCAAAGATCTGATATGTGACCCCTGTGAACAGCTTGTTTGACCCCCAAAAGGCCATGACCCAGTTGAGAACTGCTCTTTTGTATAGTTTCAATCTTAAGTCTTCATTCTCTCTTAAAAATGCTTTACATTTTCAAATTTCCTCAGTGTCTGAGATAGTTTTATTTATGCTGTGCCTTTGAAGGATAATTGCATTAACTAATTGTTGAGTAGTGAGTGTTTTCTTCCTTTATTCTCTTGCTTACATGACTTCAGAAAGGAAGGCCAGTGTAACCTTGCCCTTCTTCCTGCATGGGAAGATGGGGTTCCCGCTGCAGCTTCCTTCACGATCTGCTCTGTCTTCACTCCTCTGCAGTGTGGCTCTGCTATGTCTACATATGTTTTTAGACGCTATTTGTCCTCATTTCTGTATGTTTCCTGTATGTTTGGGATCTGTGGATTGGTGTTTGTCATTAACTTCGTAAGCTTCTCAGCCACTGTTGCTTCAAATACTTTCTTTTTTTGTCTTCCCATGTGCAGATGCCACACCTTTGTGATTGTCCCACAGTTCTTAGCTATTTTGCCACTTTATTTCTTGCCTTTTCTCTTTGTGTTCCAATTTTCAGAGCTTCTGCTGGCTGTTTTTCAGGCTTACTTATTCTTTCCTCTGCTGTGTCTGGTTCACTGATGAGCCCATCAAAGGCAATTTTCAGCAGTATGACTTTGATTTCCATGTCTGGTGATGTTACCCATATGTCCCTGCATGGCGTCGATTTCCTTGGAGTTAAGCTCTTCATAGCTGAGTCATAGTCATTTTCAGTTCACGGTCTGACTGTTCCAAAATTGCTGAGCATCTAGATCTCGTCCTTTTGTTTTGCTTTGTCTCATGTGACTGAATATCTTGTATCATTTTTGTGTGATTTGTTGAAAGCTGGTGTTTGGAGTCACTGGAGCTAATCTTGCTGACATCTAATCTTGCTGACAGTTTTGCTTATCTGGCTTGGTTAGGTTATATACTGTCCCTCAGTGCCCTTCTTTTTGTGTCTCTTACTGTCTGCCTTTGGATTTTCCTTGAGATTTCTTGTATAGACTATGAGACTTGCAGGTCATTGAGCTATTCTCTCCTGTTATCCCAGAGCCCTGTTGAGGTGTTGAGCAGGGACTATGCTGTTTAGCCCTATTTTAGGTCTTAGTCTTTCGGTGGATTTAAGCTGGGTATTTCCTTGTCCATGTTAGGAGCTACAAAAAACTTGAGTTGAACATTTCTCTTATCCTAGGTTGCTTAGATTTTGGTAAAGCCTCAGTAAATAATCTTGGATGAACGGAAGTCTCCTGAGGGAAATCCTTATGAAAACAGTGTTCTAGCATTTCAGTATGGACACCTCCCACTTCTGCTAGAGGTACCAGGGGACCTTTTTTCCCCCCTCAGATCTTCACAGTAAACATCTAATTCATGAAAGTTTTGCTGAAGGCAAGATCCCCTGATAATGTTTAACTGCTCCTGACTTTCCTCTTTGCTTACCTTTCATTTTAGTTTAGACAGCACAGCAGGTTATGAGCTCAGACAGCAGTGGGTCATGAGCTTAGACAGTGCTGGGTCTTAATCTTAGACAGTGGTGGGTCCTGAGCTTAGACAGCGGTGAGTCATGATCTTAGACAGCAATGGGTCATGATCTTAGACAGCAGTGGGTCTTAATCTTAGACAGTGGTGGGTCATGATCTTAGACAGCGATGGGTCATGATTTTAGACAGCAGTGGGTCAAGATCTTAGACAGCGGTGGGTCTTAATCTTAGACAGTGGTGGGTCATGATCTTAGACAGTGGTGAGTCATGATCTTAGACAGTGGTGGGTCCTCAGCTCAGACAGCGGTGGGTCCTGAGCTTAGACAGCAGTCGGTCATGATCTTAGACAGCGGTGGGTCATGATCTTAGACAGCGGTGGGTCATGAGCTTGGGAAGAGCTGTTAGTCTTGGGTGTTTGGGCTTTTCTGTATAACAGAAGCAATGCCTTTCAAGGATTTTGTGTGTCAGAACTGGCAACCCTGGCCCTAGATTCAGGAGTCTGTAATTCATGAACATTGAGAAGCCTGATGGTATCCTGAGTTGAATTCTAAATCTTGTTCTAAGTTTTAGTTTCGTCATCCAAACTATGCCCTTGACTTGTTGTGTCCTATATGAACTCTCCCTGTGTTGTGTTAGAGCACTTGATGATCCGACAGTTCTGCTTCAAGGCAGCCATATCTGTGATCTTCATCGGCCTGTGACTTCTCATGTACTCATGAGCTGAAGACTTAGAGTGAACATGTGGGTGCTGCTTTGCAGGGGCGACTTCTTTAATTGTATGTTTATTAGCTTGTTCTGATTAAGTAGGAAGCTAAAGCCAGGATGGCTAGGGAACTGATGCAAGATTCCAGAGAGAGAAAGTCCCTTATACTATACAAAACAATTGTAGTTCAGAGTCAGTATTATATAGAGTGCCTTATTGTAACCAAATAGGAATATAAAAGCATAAATGGTGTTATAGAAAGGTTAATATAGTGTGTGTGTGTGTGTGTGTGTGTGTGTGTGTGTGTAGCTGGGCTTATTTTAATTATTTGGCTAAAATTCCTTAAAATTTATATTTTAAGTAATAAGTGTGGCCTATTTTCTTGTGAATGAGTGTTGTCTTATACATTCATCTCATTAGAACCTGAGCTTTAGCCTCACAGAAGGAAGAAACTAGATTCTGGAGAGGTGGCAACGAAGATGAAGAATTTATTTCCTTATTAGAGGATTAACAGCCCCTATCCCCCAACTTCACCTCCATATAGCAGCAAATCAAACAAGATAGGGATTTAAAAGTTTCCATTGGGACAATGAGATGGCTCATTTTGTAAGCACCCTTGGTACCAAACCTGAGGTTGATCCCTAGAACCCACACAGTAGAAGGAGAACCAACTTCTACTATTGCCATGACAGGTACACTCCCCTTTAAATAAATACATGTAAAAATTATAAATAAGTTTCCATTATAACTAGGTATTTTATTATAGAAAATGAATTCTTGATTTTAAGATTACAAGACATTTGCCAAACAATTGAAAAAGTACTGGGAACACATATTAGACTGGTTGGAGGTGTAATAGAGTAAGGAGCTGCCAGGAGCAGCATAGATGATACCGTATACCATCTGAATAATAACACAGGGCCTGAAATAGCTTCATGTTCTCTTATTTGAAGGGTCTTTTCCAAAGTGGTAGTGACTTTACATATGTGGCACTATAAAAATCATTTATCTGGATATATTAGGATAATTTTATCTCAAGAGTCCAAGGGAAAACCCAGTCCTTTCCTTTTTAGAAATAATGCTTCATAAGCCGGGCTTTTTTCTCTTAGCCCAGCTACAGTTTCTATTCTTGTGAAATTAAAACTTTCGCTTTAGTGATACATGAGTGCTGTTTGGTGACATTCTTGTTTTATGAGTAGCAGTCAACTGCAATTGACTCTTCCAGGTTCCGTTATCATTAATATAAAGTCCTGAACAATTTAGGACTTTGGTTCTATTTTAACAGTTGCATGGGCGGGGTCTTTTCAACTCTTTGGGGCCTTAAAAACTACTTTCTAAGTAAGAATGAGACCTGGCCCATACTGTTCCTCCCTTCTTGTAGATTCCCAGTTTAGATCAGCGTGTGAAAAGCCCCATGGGGGAAATTGTGTTTCCTTTTGCTTAGAGCTTCCAAAATCATTTGGTCAGTATTTGCAGAATCCTACTTAATGTACTGTAGCATCCAGTTCTGGGCACCCATGTCCTCCCGTGATTCTAATTATTGAAAGATTGAAGCACAAATAATAACTCGGAGAGAGAAATAGGGGTTCAACCCGAAGATCTAAAAAGCGAAATAGCCAGCCACTGGCTCTTACCTTGACCTCAGTCCGAAATGGCGATCCTGCCTCCAGGAATCCCTGAGTCTGAGTGGTGTCTTTCCAAACCCCCTGTTTTACAATCCTCTCTAGGGCCGAGATTAAAAGCGTGCACTACTGGGATTAAGGGCATGCACCAACCAGTTTCTATGATAACTCGTGTGGCTACTGGGATTAAAGGTGTGTGCTACCACTACCTGGTCTGTAAGGCTGATCAGTGGCACTATTTTACTCTGTGATCTTCAGGCAAGCTTTATTTTTTAAAATACAAATGAAATGCCACTATAAAAGATAGAAAAATCACTTTGATGAGGGGACAGTAATAGAATAGAATTTGCCTGCTATAAATATCAAGCTTTTGCTTATTTCTTAGTGATCTTAGGAAAAAAGAGATCTTGAACTAGAGTAGGTCATTTACTCAATCAGAAGGCTGAGGTTGCCGTGTTCTGGCGCGTTAGCTAGCTGACAGCTCTGAGAAAGAATGAAGGGTGGTGATCAGGACACAGAGTAAGTAGAAGCAGATGAGTCCGGATGAGGAGTGTGTTCTAAAATAAGCAGTTTCTGTGCTGCTGAGCCGATGTGTGGCAGCTTGCTGGCCTTGGACTCGGAAGACAGGACGGGGCTTGGGTTTTTTCTCTTCCCACCACTTGTTGCAGACTGTGAAATTTTTATGTGTGCTAAACTCAATGAGGCATTTTCCTAAAGCCTACAGAGAAATGTTTCTCCAGTGTTACAGTCAAGATTCTTTAACACACACACACATATAGTTCTATGTATAGAATATTATAAACAAAACTCCAAGAAAACACAAATCATAGAGACAAAAGATTTCGGAATACATGCTGATTCGCAACTGAAAAGTATTCCCACTGGAACAGTTTATTATCACCGAGTATTTCATTTGGGATCATATAGCCTGTTCTAGAAGGATATGGCTGGTAAACACTACAGGACACTCAATCACAGTTTCATAGATCACCACACTTAATCACAATTATGATAAATAAAAGATCACGCTGGTCAAACAATAACTAATATTTATGTGGCAGAGGTGTTTGAATCTCTCCACCCTGTGCTGCAGTACTAATAGTTTGACTTCAGAGATGAAACTGAAGGATAGGAAATTGAATAACTCTCCCATTGCTGTCAAGACAACCAAAGCAGATCAGACAGCAGAGCTTTAAGTGTAGCAAAGTCACTCATGATCTCATTGTATGTTTTCATCACACCTGCTGAGAGGTGTCCCTTAAGAGATACACTGTGGGAGCTGCTGTGAAATAAGTAACAAGTGTGGGTTGATTAGGGGAGGTTCAGCACCTTTGAGGAAGAAAACTGGGCAGAGGGCCCTCAGACTGACATACACCCAGCAAGATTTCAGACAGCAAGTAGAGATTTGTTGACCACAAAGATCCTTTTTGATGAGTTCCACAATGGTAGGAATGACTGGCTCCATTCCTACTGCTGAGCTTAGCAACTGCCTAAAGGCTCCTCAGGAAGGTGGCTGGGGCTGGAATACTGTGACTGATCTTACATGCATCATGGCATGGGATTATAAACACATGCTATCAACGGTTTTTTTTTTAATGGTAAATTGTGAGGGTCAACCTTAGGTTGTCATGCTTGCATGGGCTCTTTACCAACTGAGCTTTCTTCCCAGCATTCTCCCTGTCTTTTTCCATAGCTGTTTCCTATTGCTTTACATACCTGCCCCATCTCTACATACCTGCCCCATCTTTACATACCTGCCCCATCTCTTTATATATCTGCTTCCTATCTTGTTGCATACCTGCTTCCTGTCTTGATATTTCTGCTTCCTGTCTTTTGCCTTCACCTATCATAGTGCAGGGTTGGGATTTTAGAATTTGATCTTGATTTCTTCTTCCTCATCTTCTACTTCTTTTCACCTAATATTGTCCATTCTGTATTCCGAACGTTTCTCAGATCCATGTATCTCTCACTGTCTGCATTCTCATTTCCAGATGGAGGCCTGGAGTTCTGCAGCCACCTTCTCAGTGAACTCCCTGCATCTACTCTTGCCAGTCCCCAATACACATATACCCTGATTATGATGCCCTAGTGTAGATACTAATTGATCATGCCACATTTCTGCTTCCTTCCTTCTGTTGGGGATCAAGTATGAACTTCTTTAACACAGATTAAAGGTGCAACATAATCCAATCCTGTTTACCTCTCTATTCTTAATGTTTGCTTTGTTTCCTTCCAAATTCTGTGCTTTTAGTCACCTTTAATTGACTTCACTTTCTAGAAGGTGCCGTAGATTTTGTTAATTCTAGCATTGAACGTGTTTCCTCTGCCTTTGGAATTCTTTCTCTTACTAAGTCCCCTGGAAAGTAACCTTGTGGGGACCTTCTCAGCACACTTTGCCCCACTCTGTGCCTGGGTGCCCGGCTGCCCAGCGCTTCCCAGCTGTAGCGGTCATCACACTTCCTGTTGATTGCTCGATGTGAAGGGGGCATGGCCAGAGAGAACCTGAGTCAATTTAAGATCATCTAGCTAGCACTCAAGACGGCTCATCATCTGAAACTAAACGTCATTGCATTTTACTTATTTTTTATTGGTGGGGGGGGAGAATGCTCATGTGGCACAGCGTATGTGCGGCAGTCAGAGGACAACTCACAAGCATCAGTTTTTATCATGCCCGGTTCTGGGGACTGAACTCCAGTCATAAGCTTAGTGGCAAGTGCCTTTTGTTGCTAAGCCATGACACTGGACTTTTTATAGTCTGAAATATAAGAAGTACTGTTCTCCTTCTGAAGTCCTTCAGTGTGATGCTATTACATCTCCTAGTACAGCCTCTGCAACGCCCTGATTTATTCCTCCTTCACTTTTTGAGCCCCCCCCCCCAGGGCCAAATTTAAGCCTCCATTATTTAATGCTATCTTCCTTAAGCCTTTGCTGGGCTCTCTGTGTGCCACTGATTGTTACTGGATTTGGATTTTTGCGGTGCTGAGGATTGAACCCAGGACCCTGTGCATGATAAAGGACCTCTCTGCACTGAGCCTCTCAGTCCCATTGATTGCTTTTAATGGAAACCCCTTTTAAGACTGTTTGATTGTATGCTTTGTGATCCCAGTCAGCAGAATTTATGTTTCCTGCTTGCTGCTAAATTCATTAAGTATGTTTAAGCCTCAGTTCATTATCAAAATGAGTCATTCAAAATAACCCCCCACTACTGAGGGATTCATCATTATGATGTACTGTAGGCCTCGGACACTGTGTGGTGCCATGCACGTAACACATCCTAAACATGATTTTACCCCATCTCTCAGAAGAAGTCCAAGCATGCATGGTCAAGTTGGTTGCATGAACTCTCAGTATTTTAATATTAAAGAAAAACTACTGTTTTCAACAACATTTGCCCATATACACTTCACCATGCAGGACTTGGTGTGTTGAATGCACACAGGTGCCACCTTGCTGGTGTGATGAGAGCGTTCTGATCCCCGAATTCAGACGTGTGGTGAGGATGTAGCTCAGGGTCAAAGTGCTTGCTTAGCATGTGAGTCCCATGGCCTGCAGTCAGCCCCTACCTTACCCCTCTGAGCGGTATGAGCTCACTAAACGCTCAGTCCTTAGTCATGAGGAACTCCGGTGTCTTCATCTGTAAAATGCATAATGACAGTGCCTTCCTTGCCGAATTGCTGAGAGAATTAAATTAGATAATCCCCCTGAAATGTAGACCATACTGTCTGGCGCTTAGTCAGTTCTAGCCACAGCCATTAGTCATTGCAGTGAGGTGGTTTCCAGACTTAACATGGCCACAAAGAACACATACTCCAGAATTTTTACATGTCAGTTTTAGGATATTTTGTTAGCTTTTAAAACTATTTATACCTGCTATATCATGCCAAATTTTGATCGTAAAAAGTAGGTTCTTTTCCCAGTTATGTAGAGGTGAAATGGCCAAATCTCGAGAGTTCCATCGCTCCTCATTTCATAGTGACTAGGCTGCTTTCAGCTAGAACAAAATATCTTTCCATGACTTTATTTTTATTACATGGTGCAAGATGCACATATCCCAAGATGAATTCAGAAAGCCTCTTCTTAAATCTCTAGAAGTGAAATCAGAACTAACTACCAGGTAGAAAAACTACAAAGTTAAAATGGGTGTGTGGCATCTTCCAGAGGATGATTCTAAAACAGGCTATGAAAATGATAAGGTGCCCTATGTACCGATTTACTACCTAGGATCTTTCCCAGATTACACTGCAGAAGCCTTGTAGATTTATAGCTTCATACACTGTGTCCTGAACACTGAAGGCAAACCACACTGAAGGGACTCAATTTCAACCACAGAGAAATTGTAACAAGCCCCAGACCACCAAACCAAGTAAGTAGTAGATCCGGGAATAGAACTGAGAAAGCCCTGAGGCCTCCTCACAGACCACAGGCTTCTTCTTCTGAACATAATGATAGAGAATCTGCTGCTGTTAGCCCCCCGGACTATGACGCACCACAGGAGCAAGCCGTATGAGGGCATTGCCCAACAACACAGTTCTTGGTTTCCGTAGGCTCCTTAGAAACCAGAGAATTACAAAGTAGCCATCACAAACATTGCAGGATGCTGACTGATACTTGTGTTTCGGGTACTTAGTTGCTACCACAAAGTTTACTTCCCTGCTGCCATTTTCAAAAGTGACAATTCATAACTGTGGAAATGTTTCTTTTTAGTTCTTTATAACATTTTCATCATTTTATGAAGAGCTTTCTTGGGATATGAAAAATGGCACCAGATGCATGAGGACAGTTGTTTTGTTCATGGCTTGTTCCCACTCTCCCAGTTTCCCCCAGCCCTTTTTTTTCTGTCTGCCCTCAGTACTTTCTACAGCACCAAAACAGTTCTCAATATGAAGATGTAATCTTTTGCCTCACTTTCTCAGGCCGGAAGTGCTTCTGTCATAACCATGTCATCTGAGAAAATTTGTATTTATTTACATTTCACCATTTTATTAAGTTGTAAAAGAGGTTTTATGACTTGGATTATTTTCTTTGTGAAGGCCATTCTTTGAAGTTCCTGCAGTAGCTTTATCTAAGCTGTCTTGATTTAGCTTCAGTCCGGAAGAGTAGTTTTCAACCTGTACTGTATAGGATGGCGGTGATTTTCTCTTAGTCATGGAGGATATTATCTCACATTTCATAGTTACTTTTGTTACCATTAGATATTTTTGGAAGTCTCTGTTATAGAGGACTTATTACTGATCATTGAACTGAATACATATTTATCATTTCAAACAACCCCCATAACAAATCTATGAAAGATCGTATTCATATCTTTCTTGATAGGAAAACACAGGCAGAAAAATGAAGATACATAGTATGCAAGGATGCCAGAGTTCAGCGTGGGAGCTCTGACTCCGAGCCCATGGTCCAGAACCACTGCAGCAGCCAAATTAAAAAAAGAACAAAGGGGTAACTAGTCATATTCAATATTAAAGGTATTTGAGAACAATATAGGGCCAGTGAGGTAGCATTTTTTATGGATACACACTGTTGCAGACTAAGGGTACTCTCAGGTGTCATTGTTATGCTTTGTCATCATGTGTCCCTGTGTTCTTATCTGTAAGATGGGAATAACAGTGACAGCCGTGCTGTAGTTGTGAAGAGTAACTGTGGCAAGATACTTTCTGTCATTAGCAGTAGTGGAGAGAAGCCAAGAAGCAGAAGCCAGCTCACCTCTGTATCAGGCATGGTTTAGGAGGTGAAGGGAGAGGATGGAGTAGGAAACGGTGCTAGTGTAACTGAGGAAATGGTGTAGAAAATAGATACTTTCATCATTAAAAATGTATGGCCTAATAGTCAAAGGTAATAACAGAGCTTGAAGTTAATCATTTCCTAAATCCATGATGGTATTAGAAGGAAGTTTGGGTTATAAATTGATGCACATGCAGGGGATGCCATAGGCATGCTCTCCAGAGGTGAGTCCATATGTAAAAGCATCAAGTACTCCAATTCCATAAAAACCTGAAATTTCTGTAGCAAAATCAACAGAATCACTATTTTAGTTTCATTTCTGTTGCTGAAATTAAAAAATACTCTTGACCAAAAATCAACCTGGGAGGAAAGGGTTCCTTTGGCTGACAGTTCCAGACCAAACTTCAACCTGGGAGGAAAGGGTTCCTTTGGCTGACAGTTCCAGACCAAAAATCAACCTGGGAGGAAAGGATTCCTTTGGCTGACAGTTCCAGACCTCAGTCCATTATGGAGAGGAGTCAAGGTAGGAATTCCAGGCAGGCCCACCCGCTGCTCCACACAGCATTGTCTCTGACCAAGGCACTGTTTCCCAGCCAGAGAGGTACAGACGGCAGCACTGAGGTTGCTGGTTGCTGGCGCACAGAGCAGTTCACACGCAACCAGTGTCCATGTACAGTTCACACCAGCTGCCCAGAGCTGCAGCTGCCCACATCATTAACAGTCAAACAGTCCCCACAGACACGTCCACAGGCCACTGACCAGATGGTCTCACACCATATCAAGTTGACAGTCAAAGCTGTCTAGAACAAATGCCATCTAAGGGATTAAGGGTGCAGTGTAGTGACTAGGAAAGCTATTCGTAGGTATCTATCATAGAAGATACTATTTTTAAAATATAAAAACTTCTTGTTAGAACAATAAATAAAGGGGCAACAACAATAAAAATGAGCCAAATAACATACAGTTTCCTACAAAGAATTAAAAATTTCCAAGATACAGAAGATACAAAGAAACAGAAAGCAATATTGTTTCATTAGTAATTAAAAATTAGAAAAACCCTCCCATTTTCTACTACAGCAGCCCTTGAAGAGCAGCCAGGTCTTTGTGCCAGGGTCTTACCAAGGCCGCAGGTGACTGAGCCCCTTGGCCAGGTGAGGTAGTCACTGTAGTGGACACCTCACCAAGCACAGTAGCAGGTGTTGCAGTGAGATCTGAGAGGTGCGGTGTGGCAGGGAACTACTCAAACTCCAAAGGCCGCCTTGAGTTCGTCAGTACATGGGTGAGCATGAGCATCCTCCAGGAGTCAAGCGGAGCCCAGCGGTCTCCTGGCTGTGAACAAAGTCGATACCAGAGAGGATTGAGTCCCTTCCCTTCCCTGTATGTAACAAAACCTTTGTAGAGGAAGGGGAAGGAAGAAGGATTGATTCAATCCCAGCTTCACCTTTGAATATGATAGTGTTTTTAAGAGGTAGACCATTAGGGACAAATATAGATAATAGTAATGTTAGTAAACATAATGGATGAAAATGATGGCGTGATGGATCCTACGGAGATCTTAGTCATGGTGGTCGGAAGAGGTGGAGGAAGAGGGAGCTCCGACAGTCTTCATCTCTGCTGTGATGTTGGCAGCTGGGGCTTTCAATTGTCCTCATAGTAGAAGGAAGCGAGAAACGAGGACAAATGCCAGTGCTTTGTAGTGAGAACTGTGACACTCATGACAGAAGCCATCGCTTCATGGAGATGGTCCAGAAAGAATAGGCGTAAAGAAGGAAAGATGTTTCTTGGTGAGATGTAGAGACTGGTATGGGGTTGAGCGCTCATGGACAAGGGAGACGGCACGTGTTGAAGCTGTCTTATCTGAGTGGTTGTGTCCCACCAAAACCCATACACTAGGACTAAACCCCATGTGGAACTCTGAGGAGGTGGGCCTTTTGAGGGTCGGTCGTCATGCCTGGGTCTAGTGCCCATGTGCAGCGTGTTAAAGGGAAGGACTGTGTCGCTGCCTCTGCCGTGCAAGCACACAGCAAGGAGATGCCATCTGTTCGGCACATGTTAGAATGTGATAGGTCGTGAGAGAAATTAATAGTCAGTTAAAGGTTCATTAATTTGTCAGTTGGCTTCTAAGAGTAGCTAGAAGCATGGTTTCCTGAAGAGCAGTAATCCTTTGTTCATACGTAACATTTCTTTTATTACATTTTATATACCTTTCTTTAACTCAGAAGATTTTGTTTCTACTGAGTTTCAAATTCCTTGAGGATATGGATCATATTTTGGACTGAATTTTTGTCATTTGGAATTATTCCACAGTACCAATCCACTCCCTTTTTTGTGGTAAGTGTGATGTCAGTCCTTGATGATAATGTGTTATACATTTATGCTAAGCACCCAGAAAGGACTTTTAAAAGAAATTGGTGCGCCTTTTCATACAGGCTAGGTTTAAATGTCTACTTAAAATGTCATTTCATTAACTTTTAAAATGCATGTTTTTGCCTCATAGATATGGGATGAATTGCCTTATTCAGTTCGAAGATTTTGCCAATCTGAATGCATTTCGTCTCCTGAACAAGTATCGAAACAAGTATTGCACATTTAATGATGATATTCAAGGTAATCACTTTTCACTGTGTATGAATCAAAAATAACATCTGGTAGTCTCCAGCTGATGAGAGAAATGCAATGACCAGTTTGAGCAAAGGCAGGAAGGGTGTACACAGGGAAGACGTCTAGAAAGATCATGTCACAAAGTGATCTAGCCGTGCAAGACACACAGGAACTCGGCATGCAGCTCTAGGCTCTTTGTTCCCTACCCCTCCATACACATCAGAAAAGGAGGGACAAGGTTAAAACCCGTATTTACACTCAGGTGACTGTTCTCAAACACTGAGAATATACTGAGGGACTGAAGTTGCAGATGGCAGTGATGTAGCCAGCAGGTTTGTGGAGTGAGGCATTGTAAGAGGGAGGGAGATGTTGAGCTGAGGAGGTGCATGTTAGGGATGCGACAGGTTACAGACAGTATACTGTTATTCAAATCAGAAACTTCCATATTTTCACAACTTTGGGAGGTCAGTAACTTTCAAAATTAATCTTTTGTTCTGAATGTATTGTAATCTCTGAAAAGTTGTCATAGGTGGTGAGAAGATATATGCTTTAAATCTCATCTGCACTTAACAATTTCTATAGTGAGATATAAATTCTTCAGTAATAAAGCAATAAATTAAAGCTTAAATAAACAGTATCACTGTACTATTTAATGAAATTATAGAATTATGTTCTTGTGCATTAAGGTATACATACAGAAGTCCAACAAGATAAACATATGAAAAATAATAACATCTGAAATTAGTTCACAGCTTTTTATTCAGATCCAGTAAATGTTAGATACCTGTTTAAAAAAAAAAACAGGATTTATGTTGGATTTTTTAGTCATAATTTCTGGTTCTCTTTCACACTTGAGAAAGCACCCTAGAATGTACCATATTACATATACACAAGCTCCCAGAAATGTTGAGAACATCTCCAGCTATTATGACCTAATAAAGGAAGTCTGTGAAGATGGACTGCACGTGGTTTAAGGATATAAATGTAATTCCCCGTAGCCCTTTTCAAAGCCTCACTCCAGGAAGTGCTATTTCTCCGGTTTTTGGGACAGGTTCTCACTCTGTACACACAGACCTCAGGCTCCCAGTGTCCCGTGGGCTGAGATCTGACGAGCCGCCAGCCTGGCACACGAATGGTCTGCTGAATCCTAACTGGTAGTTCAGGCGCATCCTTCGGCTGTGGGCCTGTGTCTAAGCCGTGTGTGCTTTTCTATTCAAGCTCTTGTTTTCTGACCCTCGCTGTGCTCCCTCCTGGCATCCAAGCCCTATATGAAAGCCTCAGGAACCCGTTTGATTCGGGTTAGGTAAAAGGACAAACAGGTAGAGGGTGTTACTTAGTTCTAGCAACTTGAAGGCCATGATGGCTTCCATCTCACTGCTGTGCTTGTTCTTCCGTTTTGTCTTGATGTCTCCATAGCGTTCGGCACTGTCATTGTCCCGTGTCCAGCTACTTGTCTGCTGTCACTGCACCTGCCGATTCCTCCCCACTGCTTTGGCTCTTCCCTCGTCCCTTTGGCTATCCCATGGTGGAGCACTTCAGGCCTTCCCTCCTTGCTGCAGTACTGTTCTCCTAGGCCCTGTTCCACATTCTCACATTCATCTTGCAGCCTTAGTTCTACGTTTAGGATTTCTTTGAACTCCAGGGTGGTATGTTCATCTGTTTATTAACAGCTCTTCTTGGATATCTCAGAGTTACCTCATTCGGAAACCATTCTAAAGCAAACCCATTTCCTCCCCAGCCCAACTTTCTTTCCCTATGGCCTCCTTCCCAGTAAATCATTTTGGTCAAGTGCTTCCTGTCACCAAGCCGCCCTGACGCCATATCATAGAAGTCAGTATCTTCCATTGATTTATCTGTTGCTGCTGGTCTAAGAAGTCCATCCTTGTGCATGCTTGCTTCCTCATCTTGCATAGTTCTTGGATAGTCACTTTACAGACGGCTACAGATTTTTTGGAATTGAGTATTTGGAGGGTTTCAGAAGGAAATCCCGAGTTTCCAGGTGCTGAGAAGTGTGAATGTGAGCCATAGAGAGGACGTCTGATGGGAAGGTGCTGCAGCCCTGACTCTAGGGTCCCCTGGATGATGATAGAGTCGCTTGATGCGCACACATGCTGCTCTTTGCGGTGCAGGCTGATGTCTGTAAGTCACTCATCGATTCACTTCGAGGCAGTCTCTATAGCAGCCTCCAATGAACGGGTGGGCAAGCCTTTTGAGGGCTGGGGGGCGTGTATCAGTGGTGGACACTTACCGAGCAGATACAATGCCCTGGGTTATCCCTAGCATTTCAAAAACAACATAGCAAACCCACATCCTCTTCTCCTATAATATTTTATACCTTCACGTTTTGTTTCTCACAGAATATGTGAAAGGATGTATAAGATATTAAGACCAACATTACATGATTGAGAACCATTATACAGAATTAATGGGAATCAGAGTTCAGTTTAAGAAGGTTAAATCAAGCAAAACAAATTTTTTATCTATCAGGACCAATAATTAAGGTTAGGGCCTGGGCCACATGAGAAGTAAAGTCTAGAAATTAATGCAGGAGTCAAGTCAAGGTCCAGAGAAGTGTGTGAGGCATGCTGAGGATGCTTGCCAGCGTGGAGGCAGTAAAACCACTGATTTCCGCCATAGCTGCCTGCCCTCACAAGGCTTGCTTATTTCCTCACAGGGATTTCAGAATAATACTGCCCTTAGGAGGGAAAACACAGGGTTGAGAAAAGTCATCTAATTCCTTGGTAGAGAACGCCCTCGGGGAGTCTTCCAGTTTTGACGGGAAATGAACAGCCACCCTGAGCATCTCTCCCTCTGAGAGTTGCATGCCTGTGACGGGTGTTCTCCCCCTATTTCTCTTTTATCTTTTGAACCCTCTGATTTTTCCCTTTATACCAAAGGATGTTGCCCATGAAAAGAGTTGTGCAGGTATTTCAGCCTGCACTGCAGATGAGTGCTTTGCATCCTCTCCTTGAAGGGACTGTTTTGTTTTCTTTTGAAACAGATGTGTTATTTAAAGACACTATTTTATGAAAATTATTTGATTAAAGAAAAACATAGCTAACTATACTAGCAATATAAAATAATCTTAAATGATCCTGGGTTTGCTTTAAAGTCATGTTGTGCTTTAGGCCATCTCCTCGGGGGAGTTTCCTGCCTTTGTAGCTGTCCTCTCACTCTGTTGCTTTCTGCTGGCAATTGCTTTCTGTTTGTATTCTCTCAGTTAAGAATGTGTGTGGTCCTCCATATCAACTAAATGAATTCCACTTAAGTTTTTTCAGTATAGCGTTATTTCCTGCCCTCCACTATGTCTGCTGCTTTTTAGTCGTATCCCTGTCCGTTTGTTTTGAGTCTGTTTTCTGTCCCTTTAGTGCCGTTTGTAGGAAGAGGAATGCTAGTGTGGTACATTCTGCCGTTTTCCACAGGGAGCCTCCCTGCCTTTGTCCTGCAGATGCTTCTGCTGCTCTGGGTCCTTCCTACCCAAGGCTGTGGGCATCTCCCATACCCCGAGCTGCGTTTCCAGCTGCATGCTCTAACCCTGAGCTCAGCCTATGTGAGCCCACCCTCTTCCTCAACAATCCTAGTGGCATCTGATATATTAATAGCACATATGGATTATAGTTATTTCATTACAAATTGTTCTTGTTAGTTATATAACATAATTTGTAGTTATAATTTGATTTAACAAATCACTGCACCAGTGTATCAGTAAAGGTCTGATTTTATTGTTGTTGTTTTTGAGACAGGCTGGCCTTGAGTTTTCCATCATCCAGCTATAAACTGAGATTATCATGCCAGCAGTTGAGGTCGTTCTTTGGTAAAAGATCAGAGAGATTTATAGCCACAGCAAATCTTCTGTGTGTATTAAAGACATATTACTTGCAAATTTATACCAGGATAGAACAGCTCTTATCCACAGTATTTGGTAGTAGGAGCATTGAATTTCATATTTTTCCTGATGTTAGAATATGTGTTTGCATATATATATAGAGAGAATGAGACATTTTGAGGCTGGGATCCAAATCTAAACACAAAGTTCCTTTGTGTTGAGAGTATACCATATGCACACAAGTCACAAGTGATGTCACACAGCATTTCAGCACTTGCGTTCTAGCTACTACTCAGATCACGTGTGAGATGTGTTGTCATGTCATGGCTCAGAGCACGCAGAGTTTGGGGACTGGAGGGATGGCTCAGCAGTTGGGAACATTGGATGTTCTTATAAAGGACCAGAGTTCAGATCCCAGCACCCACCCGGCCACTGCAACACCATCTTCTGGCCTCTGTCGGCACTCATACTCAGATGCAGACACATACACATGCATATTCGTACAATTTTTAAAGAATCATTAAAAATCTGAAGGTCTGAAAGAATGGGAATTTTATGACACACAGCCTATAGAACTTTGTAAAAAATTAAAGAAAGCCCGGCTCTTTAATATTGCGTTAGCAGTGTTTAGTCCTGTTTAACACCAGCAGTCTAAGGCAGGCCTTCCCTCTGTGTGACTGAAGTTTAATTTTAATATAAGAATTAAAACAATCATGTGATTTATTTTACAAACACATTTTTATAAAATTTTAATTTTCTGCACTTGCTTTTCTACAAAGAAATTTAAAGTAGACACAGGAATCATGTTCATGGGCTGGAGAGATGACTCAGTGGTTAAGAGCACTGGCTGCTTTTCCAGAGAATCCTGAGTTCAATTCCCAACGCCCACACTGTGGCTCACAACTATCTATAGTGAGATCTGATGCCCACTTCCCGCATAAAGGTGTATGTGCAGATAGAGCATTCATATACATCAAAAAATTAAAAAGATTAATCTTAAAAAAGTCAGGTTCACATTAAAGTTTTGGTAATGCTAAACTGTCTCTTTAATTTTACCATCTGATGCTATAAAGAAAAGACTAGACATTCTGTTATGTCACAAGGAAATGCTGTGGAATATACTTAAAATGACTTAGTATCCAGCACAGAGAGAGGAGGCTCGTGCTCCCTATTTAGCCATGTCTGCAATAAAGCATTTTAGTGGAGTGAGCTGGCATCACCACATGACAATGGCACATTATACTTAGACAGCACAACCTCTTGTGTCTGTCTCCACGTGTCCAATCCCATGAAAAACAAAGCATAAAACCGAATAACGCCAAGTAGTGATGCTGGTCATGTGCCAACACTGACTTTTCCGCTAGTTAAATCCTGTGACATTGGGACAGTCAGTAGGTGTCTTGGAATCCTATGATCCCAGAGTTGGAAGTGAGCTTACGATTCCTCACATCTAACTTTGGACTGGCTTTCGTCAGAAGAACCCAGGAAGAGATAGCCTAAGACGCTGCTTGTGAGTAATTAATACGGTAACTTGACATCTGTTCCTCCCTAATTTCATCTGTTAACAGTTCTCACAAGTATATCTTGGTGCATGGGACAGACATCATGGCATATTTCCTATATAAATCAGCCATATTTTGTACAGAATTTCTTCTGTTGTGGTTTTGGAGATTTAACTCGGGCCCTCTGTGCACTAGGCAAACATTCTGTGCTGAGTCACATCGTCAGGTCTTAGACTTCCATTTTAAATTATGCACAAAACAGTGGGTTTGCGCAATGTGTAACAGTTCGTGAACATTTCAGTGGTCGTACTTGCATCTACTCAGGTCTAGATTTTACCAAGTAAGGGTATTTTAAGTTTGGCCAGACTTTGCTGCTCCCTGGAGTGATATTGCAACAGTAGACTGTTTCCTTGGTGGTGTAAAATGTCATAAAGCTGGAAGGCATTGCAAAAAAAACCCTGCAGTTTTATTTCAGGAATCAAGCTGCGTAGTCATGTTAGCGCAAGAGCACCACTGCATATCTGTGTACGTGGTGAAGTCCCAGGATTAGAACGGTGCCATTTACATTCTTGTGTGTGATGAGAGCAACCGTACCCTACTGTACATGCATTCTCTTATCACCTAGGGTTCTGATAGGAGTTATAGGTAGAAAGACAATTAAAGAATATAATAAACAAGATTTCAATTGCCATTATTGGCTATTTTCAAATTTAAATATTAAATTCCAAATACATCTGAAACACCACTGCCACTACCCCTTCAGCAGCAAGCGCTTACTGTGCGCCTCCTTTATGTGGAGGGATCACCAGTGGATTTCAAAGCCCCAGGAATATTTAGGTGAAAAACTTCAATATTAATTACTCTTCTGTATCATACAACAAAATCATTTTACAAATGAGCAAAACAGATTACAAAGTAACATTTCTAAATTCTTCCAGATAGGGTGAACTGAATTCCACATCATATCCAAACTCAAACAATTATGGTGGCATATGCCTATAATCCTAGCATTTAGGAGGCTGGGGCAGAAAGATTGCAAGTTTGAGGCCGTCCTGGGCACACACAGAGTTTAACTTCTGCCAGGGCCACATGAGGCCCTACCTTAAAAGTCTAAAACCAGATTTGAAAACCAAATATAACCCAAGCCCATGCTGTTACCCACCATCCTGGGGTCCCCCTTTGGGAAGTTTTCAAGGATTTAAGCTGTGGTCCTAAAGTACTGATACCCTAGCCTAAGATTTCTGTCACATATGCCAGCATGGAGACAAACACGTAGGTCCCTGTGACCTCGTCATATGGTGATGTGAAGATGCGGATAGAAGCTTGGAATCCAGCAGGATCCATCTGAGGATTGCTCAAGGATATTTATCATTGTTTTAGGAACAGCGTCTGTTGCGGTTGCGGGTCTCCTTGCAGCTCTTCGAATAACCAAGAACAAGCTCTCTGATCAGACAGTGCTGTTCCAGGGAGCTGGAGAGGTACCTGCCTTGTGTACTGCTTACTGCGTCCCGACTGATAAGTGGCTAGCTTTAGCTTGGTACTTACTCAAGGACTTGTGCTCTCTTAGTGTTACAGTACAGTAGATGGAAGATTCTGCGAGCTTTAAGGCAACTTAGCCTACAGTAATCTTATAGGAGACTTTGGAAGTGTAAAACATTTTGACAGTTCAAATTCGTGAGATTATCAAATGTTACTTTGACTTTGTTATGCATGTTTAAGGCTTGATACCCAACGAAGTTACCAATGTGTGCTGTGTGCTACATATGAAAACCTCACTGAATTTTAGTATACCCATCCCCCACTGTCACAGTCAGAAGTGTTCACAGCCCCACACAGTCCAACCTGTACATATATAACTGTAATTGTTTTTTAAGAGAATCATTTTGAATTAAAGATACATAGTACATCAAAACTATTCAACATTATAACCAAGACATTTTTAAATAATTGGAAGAAATTGTGTAAGACCAAACTGCATAGTTACTTGAAGTCATTGACAATACTTATTTAAAAGAAGAAAGCTAATTTAATCTCCCAAACAGAATAAAATAATAATTTTCTTGTGAGAAAACTCTTAAATCTCTCTATAATTACACAATTCAAAATTGGAAATACTATGGCTAATCATTTTGAAAAAAATTAAACTTAATATGATTATAATCAAAACAACTTGTTACATGGGTAGGAATGTGTACATACTGTTTTCATTTTGCTTATTTTGAAATTAAATTTATGAGTTAGAGATACGTGAAAACATTCAGAATATAATCAGAGATTCACTTTCAAACTGAAATTACAGCCCAACCTACCTAATAGTCCTGATATGTTAGTTCTATTCTGGTAAGCCTCTCTGCATTTCTAGAAGTTTCTGGTGAATGACACAGCAGTGTTCCTGGTTGGATGACTTGTGGGCCCTGGTTTGTTCCTGAAAAGATGAGGTCTGTAGCATGTCACAGATTATCTAGACTTCACCAAATTCCAAATAAGATTTTTTTTTTAAATATTGGAAGACATTTTGCAGTGCTTCCTCTGCCTAAATTAAGAGAGCGAATAAATGCTGGGCAACACATATTTGCTTTCAGTCTTATGTTGCTGTCTAATTAAGATCCCATCCAAATGAGCTTGCTTCTTTTCCTCAAGTTCAGTTGAAGGAGCAGCTTCCTGACAGTAGGCCATGTGGTCCTGTGAGCCAGGCTGACAGTTGATTATGTTAAATGTAGTGTTTTCTTGTTGTGCTGGTCCTGACTATCTACAGTCAGACATACTGACAGTCAGGGGTCACTGGCTTATCTGTGCTGCTTAGCAAACTGTGCCATAGTGGTTGTGTTGTAATTAAGTGGAGTAAATAGTGGTCATTTTGCACACCCAATGTGACAAAAATGCTTAGCTCCTAGTGCGAGTTCATGACTAAAGCTCTGAAACTCAGTGGACCGAGGGCTGTTTTGCAGTTCTTCACTAATGGACACAATGAGGTGACGTGTTAACCTTGGCAAGACATGCAGAACAAGTTTTGAAGTCTTTATTTTTATACCTTCTTTTCAGGCTGCCTTGGGGATTGCTCACCTGATTGTTATGGCCATGGAGAAAGAAGGTTTATCGAAGGAGAAAGCTATAAAGAAGATCTGGTTGGTTGACTCAAAGGGGTTGATAGTTAAGGTAAGAAAGAGTCACTGTATGTGCCTGTCCTAATGACCGTTCAGCAGGCTGCTCAGTGTTTTCAGTGTCTCTTTAAGAAGCCGTTTTGGAAGATTAGCATTTATGGACTTGGGAGTTCAGTCAGTAAAGTGCCGACCATGCAAGAACAAGAACCTTAGTCCCCAAAACCTAAATTTCAAAGAGCTAAGCGCAGTGTCACAAGCTTGTAATCCCAGTGTGAGGAAGCCTGGGCTGGTGGACCCCTGAGCTTGTTGACCAGCTAGTGTAATCTGCTGGGTAAGTTCTAGGTCAGCGAGAGAACCTGTCTGAAGCAAAGAAATGGTAGATGGCGGACAACGAACTGTGCCTGAAGTTGTCCTTTGACCTCCACATATACCCTTATATACATGTGCGCCTGCACACCCAGACAGTATGCACATACACACACAGATAGACACAAAGACACACACACGCTAACAAACACAAATGATGGTGCCATTCAGGTGTACTGATCTACTCCTGGATGAAGAAGAAAACCGTCTCAGGAATGGCTTCCACTGGGAGTGAATCCTCACAGCCCTGGATCCTCAGTCTGCTGGGATCAGCTTAGCTTTCCTCTGAAGCAGTTGGCTGCAGACACAGATGAGACACCTACACAGCACACTTTGGGAAGAGCTCTCTGTCACACACAGCAAATTAGGAAGAAAGGAGAGAGTGAGGGAGCTGCCCACATACCTGCTGTTTGCCACAGTTGTTGAAGTTGAAGGGATCGTGAGAAGGACTTAGTAGATGGGCTGTTGGAACGAGCCCCAGTTTTTCTTTTATGTGACAGAGGGCCTCCTTTGTGCGGTCATTGTGAAAACCTAGTGGTGACACCTGGCTGCGGCATGACTTCTGCCACCTGGTGTGTCACTTACTCTTCATTAAACTACTATAAAATACACACAGATCCCCTTTTATGTGATGGGTGATACGCTGTGTTTTCTGCAGCACAGCGAGGAAATGACCTGAAAGTGACTTTCAGGAAAGTCATCCTCCAGGTATCCGGAGCTTTCGAAAGTTGATATTGCTGAACCGATTTGTTTCCATTCTTGAAAATCCGTCCTAAAATTAGTATGCTTATATTGTTATAGGTGTGAGGATATTATTAAGACAGTATTTGCAATAGTGATGTTTCATCATACATTAATTATAATGGTGATCTCTTATACTTCCAAAATGTAGTAGTCAAATAGATTACGGAACAGCTGCAATGTGACATGTATGTTTAAAACAAATGATTCAGCATATCAGATTAAAAAGAAAATGAATGTTTTTATAGTGCTTGATGTAAGTATATGATATCACAAGATACAGAAGACAAATATCATCTGTATTTAACTTTACAAGGTTATTACTACAGTTGTTATACTGGAGTCCAAGCCCAGGGCTTTGCACATCCTAGGCAAATGCTAGACCTCTGAACTATACCCCTTGCTCCTAAAGCTTACTTTGTTTGTAGGATTTTTAGTCCAGGTTCTTAGCAATTGTAATTCATAAAAGCTATGGAAAAATGTTTAAAATAGTCATACATTGACAAATTTTGCCTTATAGGAAGAGAAAGTATATGTAAAGCTATCAGCTTAAAGGTGTTGAATGTAACTTTCTTTTTGGAGATAGGATTTTTCTCTGTATCCCCAGATAACCCAAACCTCACTCTGTAGATCAGGCTGGCCTCAAACTCACAGAGATCTGCCTGCCCTGTTTCCCAAGTGCTGGGATTAAAGCTGTGCACCACCACTGTTTGGCAACGGCAAGTGTAGCCTTCTTTTTTTTTTAATATTTATTTATTTAATTTATTCGTTTATTTATTTATTATGTATACAATATTTTGTCTGTGTGTATGCCTGCTGGCCAGAAGAGGGCACCAGACTTCATTACAGATGGTTGTGAGCCACCATGTGGTTGCTGGGAATTGAACTCAGGACCTTTGGAAGAGCAGGCAATGCTCTTAACCTCTGAGCCATCTCTCCAGCCCAAGTGTAGCCTTCTTGACTTAAAGATTTGTTGCTTTCAAGAATCAGAATGACTGTAAACAGCGTATACTGTGGTCACATCACATGCACTGTAGTTCACTGCCTCAAATTTCCCACTGTCCAGGCATTGTTCTAGATTCTAGTAAGTCTGCAGTAAGGCACTTGATTTCAGGATGCTCACAGCATAAAGGGAAAATCACGTTAGCGGCTGCAGGACAGTGGGAAGATGCTGTTACAGAAGTGCTGCCATGGCGCCATCGTGCAGAGGGAGACACTCCTCCCTGCTGTAGAGAAGAGGAAAGGAAGACCAAGGCACCACAAAACATGGGCATTTCTAAAGCTTAGTTGAAGAGTTCCAAGTTACTGTAGAGTCTCCGCAGAGATCTGAAATTCATCCCAGTAAAGGAAACTAAGAGGAAGCATGGTGACAGTCATGGAGAGTCCTGACAGAGGTCTTCACACGTGTAACTAGTTCACACCTGACAGCAGTCTGCTGAGTGAACAGGGGAGGGCTGTGGAGGACTGGGCAGCTGCTAAAGAGTAAGTTCTGTGAGAGACTGGGTATAGAGTGGAAGGGAAGCGCATGAAGGAGACATGGCGCATGAGTCCTCAGAGGGTGAGCAGAAAGGCGGCCTTCTCAGTCCTGACTGCATTGTGTAGGACGGCCTGAAAGAAGGTACAGGGAGAAAGAGAAACAAGGCTGAAAGCTCTTGCAATAAGTTAGAAAATTTAACAGAGGTTGAGTAAGAGAAACTTGATTCTGTAGATGTTTAAAAGAAAAGTCTGGCATACCGAGGACTTAGGAAAGATGAAGGAGAGGTAAGGTGGAGGGGGGACTCTAGTTGGACTCCCAAGACTTCTAGGTATAAGGAGAATTAAGAAAAGGTAATTGGAGGGGGAAACCGTGAGAGGAAGTGACACAAAGCAAGCTCGGGATGCCTGTGGAGTCTGCAGTGGAAATGTCCCTTCAGCAGTTGGAGATCCAGGACTGACATTTCAGAGAAGATCTGAACTGGAGAGAGGAATGCAGGGACCATTTACACACATGCTAGATGCCACATAAAACAAGTCCTAGGAATGTATGACATTCAAGAACCCGCATAGTGGGAATCCATGACTTTAGTTTCCTGTGACATTTTAGTGTGAAAGCCACACAAGTATGCATAGCTGTCAGCATAATTTTAACATAGGTCTGTGGAGCTGAGGCTCTGGGTTCCATGGATCGCAGTACTCAGAATGACTGCAATTGATGGCTAGACCCAACCGGCAACTTTTACTTATGTCCTTTACCTGCCAAAATTAAAAGGTGCATATATTGTACTTGCTAAGATGAAATTGCTGTGAGATGATGCTCTTGTACCCTGTAAAGATTTGTTACTCCTATTAGTTTAATAAACACTGAAGGATACACGGGGCAACCAGACTATAGACTGAAGTTTTCTGTCCTGCCCAGTCCTGCAGCTGTTCAGTCCCAACAAAACACACAGAGGTCTACATTAATTGTAAACGGTTTGGCCTATTAGCTCAGGTTTGTTATTAATTATCTCTTACAATTAAGTTAACCCATAATTCTTGTCTATGTTAGCCATGTGGCTTGGTACCTTTTATCAGTGAGGCATTCTCATCTTGCTTCCTCTGTGTCTGGAAGCAACTGCAGACTGAGCCTTTCCTCTTCCCAGAATTCTCCTAGTCTGGTTGCCCCACCTGTACTTCTTGCCTGGCTACTGACCGATAAGCATTTTATTAAACCAATACAAGTGAAAAATCCTATATTTAGACTAGGAGAATTCTGGGAAGAAGAGAGGCAGAAACACAATTGCCAGCCAGAAGCAGGGGAAGCAAGATGAGAATGCTTCACTAAGAAAAGGTACCAAGCCACATGGCCAAATATAGGTAAGAATTATAGGTTAATTTAAGTTAAAAGAACTAGTTAGTAGTAAGCCTGAATAATAGGCCAAATAGTTGATAATATAAGCCTCTGTGTGTTTCTTTGGGACTGAATGGTTGCAGGACCCGGTGAAGCAAAAACTTCCATCTACATGGAATTATGTTTTAAAATGCCTTTGTACACTTAATAGCCTGTACACTGTTTAATATAAAAGAGACATACTAAGATTCAATTAATCAATACTTCATGCCATTAAATAGCTCAAAATCTTATACTGATTTTTGTTGGGAAACTAATAAATTGTAGACAAGCTAGAAAATTAGCTTAGTCTTGCTTTCAAATTTACGCAACTATTTTGTGTGCTGGTTTTCATCTTTAGTTTAGTCCTTACACAGCTCCTGAGAGTCAATAATAACTTTATTAGCTTATAGTGGGCTTGCTCATAATGTATTAAAAGAATCATAAAGTTTAAAGTAGAACATTTTCTTGGTGTTACTCCTTCACACTTTAAAGACTTACAAATCCTCATAGCTAAAAAGGCATGGCAACTTGTCTTTGAGTGTTAACATAATTAGACTTAGTTTTTATTGTAGCATGCTTTCTATTTATATTTTTAATGTCATGGCTGTAACCCTTCCTACCACTTGCCTATGGCCATATGTGCAATAGGAGTTTGTGCTATAGATTGTCAGTAATATAATGTGATATAATATAATAATATAATACATTAGACTAGTATAGTTGGCATCAACTATTTGGTTACTGATGGTACCTTACTATAGTATTATTTAGCAAGAAATAATCGGTGTCAATTTAGTCACTTAAGGCGAGTACTTGCTAAAAATACATATAAAATTCTTCTCAAATGAAAACGAGAGAGAACAATGGGAGGGACGGATTGCCAGCTGAGTAGTCTCAAAGTGACGCCTGCCGAGTATTGTCAGGACAGGAAGCCACAGCACAGACAGGGCCATACTCAGCCTCTTGTTTCAGTGGCTTTCACTAATAAGTCAACGCACGCTTAGAGAGAGCCCTGCATGAACATACGTCCATGTAGCAGAGACTGGGTCTGGAGGTGATTTTTGACTACAGTTTTATTTTCTTCTGTTCTAAGTAATTGACTTCACTGTGTTTTTCCAGTTTACAGTAGAAAGAGATCATGAACAAAGGTATGCTGTGTGCAGTAATCATAGCTGGGATGAAAGACCGGAAATCCCTCCCACCAAATGCTTACATGTAACAGCATATGCAGAAAAAGAAAAAAATGCCCATATATTGTATGTGTGTATGTGTGTTTGTATATATGTGTGTGTACACACACACACAAACACACACACAGTGCCTAGCTCTCTAGACTAATTCATTGCTGGGAAGTGCCATCTTTCTTAATCAATTGTCTTATTTCTACCTTGTGTGTGTGTCATTAATCCAGTTCCTTGGAAGCAGAACCTATTTGGGCCCCAGACTCTACTCTCTCTGCCTAAAGCAAAGGGGAAAAAGGAGGAGACGGTTTCCATATCCAGATGAAGTGACTAGCATAGGAGTATGTCCAAATCAGCCTTTTTTCATATTGAGGTGGGGATGAGCCACAACTTGAGAAAAATAAAAGTGGAAGTTTACGGCAACAGCTGCAGCGTCAGCAGATACAGACAAGGCTTCCCCATTCCGGTCGTTTCTTGTTAAGCATGGAAAATATTTAGCAGGCGATTTTTTTTTTTTGGTCGTTTGGTTCTTCTTGTGTCCTGTAGAGCCCTTCAGCAATGCTAATATTACTGTTCCATGATTCCTGGCTGTCTTTCAGTGTTCAGTCAGCATTTGTAAGTCACACCAGGAAAAAAAAATCTATGGGGACTGGGCTGTAGGAGATTTATGCTTCTTACTAGTTGGGGTGTATCCTGCCAAGTTTGGGCTTCATGGCCAAGACCTGCCAGTGGTTACTGTGATTAATAAAGCAAGCTGTCTGCAATAAAACACACGTCTCTCCATTTTCATGGAGATAAGTGACAAACCTTTTGAGAACTATTTACCGTAGGAGTTTGGAGATGCTTGGTACAGTGTTTATGACTTTTTATGATTTACTTCATATTCTAGGGAATTTAGAGGGTCTGAGTACATACATGTTTTTTCATTAATCTTGGGCTGTTCTCACAGCAATATTATCAGAAATCTGTGAGTACAGAGCTGTGTGTTCATGTCTCCGTGTTGGATATCCTGAACATATGCCTTTGAAAAGCCTGCCTGTAGGGTTGTGATGGATCGTTTAGAACAGTGATTCCTGAAACCAGCTAATCATTTCTCATCACCCAGGGGGAGATGAGGCAGGACGGAAGAGTGGAGGAATCTTGGGGACAGAAGGTATGGGAGCCTCTCTCCCAGGCATCCAGTTGAAGCCTCTCCCAGTGGAGAAGCAAGAATGCAAGCGCAGTGAACTGCATTGCCTTGTCCCGACTGTAGACTAGTTTTCTAGAAGTCTTGCAGGAAACCAGAAACCCTTTTTATAGGAAAAACACATATACCAAACTTTGTATTCAACCCAAGCATCTGCCATTTTACCATATCAGATTATCATTCTGTCCAAGGCAACTGGAACCACTCCAGAATCTCATTATCAAAGGAGAGAGACGATGAAAAATGAGATTTGCCTAAAGGGTATCAATGCTTAATGTGAATACAATTGTGATTTGACCTTAAGGAGCCTATACTTACCTACACCTGGGTATCTGATTTCTCTTGCAGAAGCCCACCTCATGCTCTCAGGTGTGGTTTTCTTTCCAAGTTCCTCTCTTTCCCCAATCATGTTTAAGCTCATAAAATATTTTTAATAACATCTCCAACTGTGGGTCAGGGAGATGATGGCTCAGCAGATAAGGCCACTTGTAATACAAGCCTGGTGACCCCAGTTCAATTCCCAGTTCAATCTGTATAACAGTAGAAAGAGAATACCAATTCTCACAAGTTGTTCTGTGACTTCCACACATGTATTATAGTAGTATAGCTAGCACACAATTATCCACCACACTAATAATAATAATAATAGTAATAAATACCTTGACAATCAAATCTTCAATTTTGCTCCAGAATTGGCTAGTTCTGAAATTTCTTTCTATATCAAAGCCGTGAAGGCTGCCGAGAGTGACAGTGTGGAACTGTGTCTCTGCTCCCTTACCACTCTTAAAGTCTTTTTGAAAGATACACATAAGGCCTCACTCCAGGTCTAAGTTAGCATTGAATTAGCCCTGGAAGCCGAGCTGAGGAGTCTCTTTTTCTTTAGGTTACTGGTGTTCTCTCAGCTTTGGAAAGTTCAAATCCAGTTCATCTGTTTGGCCGTTGTCACCAATCCAGCCAGTTTATTGGTGGAGAAAGCAAGAAGCGAGAGTATTATAGGTCTCTCAAGTCCTGCAGTGGGTGCAGGGGCCGATGGACCCCAACCCCAGCTCTGCCTGTGGGTGCAGGGACGACCGATGGACCCCCAGCCCCAGCTCTGCCTGTGGGTGCAGGAACGACCCCCCCGGCTCTGCCTTTCTTCTGAGATGAAGGGTCTTCTGTATCAAACAGAGCTTTTCTTCATTTTCCTGAATATCATAAAAACTTTCAAAAGTGCCCTGTCTCAAAAATCAAAAAGAAAAAAAAACTTTCAAAAGTGACATGAATTTACCGTTTGTCAAAATGCATCTTGCCCCCTTTTAATGTCCCTAGATAATGAATTGTCACAGACTGTTAACATACTGACTGTAGTTTACAGAGGTGAGAGCAGCAGTCAGAAATACAGTTAGATGTTTATTTTGCCATCCTGGATAATCTAGGACATTGCACTGCATCAAGAAGATATGGGTTACATTAGATTTATGTCATTTTCAGGTTATGATTATGATATTCCTAGCTTCTTTTTTCAGGTTTCTGGTTATATTTAGTATACACTACTCCCCTTTTACATGTTAATTCTAGCAGTAATGCAAATTATACTAGTTTGAATATGGTTATCTAAGTTGCTGACAGAAATCACCCCTAAGAATTTATATTACTTTTATTTTCATATATGCATGGTTATTTTTGATTTGTGATCAAAAGAAAGGGCTTTATTCCTATTTTTCATGGTTCATAGGCAAATTTATCTAAACCTGTATACCTGCAGCAGTTTGCAATGTTTTGCTCTGGCACTGCCTGTCAGTGGTTGCGCTGTCGCCTGGCTCCGACAAGAGAGCCTGAGCAGCGTCCTCCACTGTCTTCAGTGCTGGCTCCTTTCCTTTTGACAGAGGACAGTGTGTGTCTGAGGCAAAGGATGGAGAGTCATCTGAGTGATCAGATGGAGATCCTCGTCTTTTGTAGGGCATAGACATTGGCCCAGGAGAACAGTTTAAAATCACAAGGTTCCTAGCTTAGCTTAGAAAGGACAAGATGTTACGACTGTCATGTGTTCTCATGTACACAAGCTGTTATATGTTCTCATGCACATAAGCTGACATGTGTTCTCATGCACATAAGCTGTTATATGTTCTCATGCACATAAGCTGACATGTGTTCTCATGCACATAAGCTGACATGTGTTCTCATGCGCATAAGCTGTCATGTGTTCTCATGCACATAAGCTGTCATGTGTTCTCATGTACATAAGCTATCATGTGTTCTCATGCACATAAGCTGTCATGTGCTCTCATGCACATAAGCTGACATGTGTTCTCATGCACATAAGCTGTCATGTGTTCTCATGCACATAAGCTGTCATGTGTTCTCATGCACATAAGCTGTCATGTGTTCTCATGCACATAAGCTGTCATGTGTTCTCATGCACATAAGCTGTCATGTGTTCTCATGCACATAAGCTGTCATGTGTTCTCATGCACATAAGCTGTCATGTGTTCTCATGCACATAAGCTGTCATGTGTTCTCATGCACATAAGCTGTCATGTGTTCTCATGCACATAAGCTGTCATGTGTTCTCATGCACATAAGCTGTCATGTGTTCTCATGCACATAAGCTGTCATGTGTTCTCATGCACATAAGCTGTCATGTGTTCTCATGCACATAAGCTGTCATGTGTTCTCATGCACATAAGCTGTCATGTGCTCTCATGCACATAAGCTGACATGTGTTCTCATGCACATAAGCTGTCATGTGTTCTCATGTACATAAGCTGTCATGTGTTCTCATACATAAGCTGTCATGTGTTCTCATACATAAGCTGTCATGTGTTCTCATACATAAGCTGTCATGTGTTCTCATACATAAGCTGTCATGTGTTCTCATGCATAAGCTGTCATGTGTTCTCATGCACATAAGCTGTCATGTGTTCTCATACAGAAGCTGTCATGTGTTCTCATACATAAGCTGTCATGTGTTCTCATACATAAGCTGTCATGTGTTCTCATACATAAGCTGTCATGTGTTCTCATACATAAGCTGTCATGTGTTCTCATACATAAGCTGTCATGTGTTCTCATGCACATAAGCTGTCATGTGTTCTCATACAGAAGCTGTCATGTGTTCTCATACATAAGCTGTCATGTGTTCTCATACAGAAGCTGTCATGTGCTCTCATACATAAGCTGTCATGTGCTCTCATACATAAGCTGTCATGTGCTCTCATACATAAGCTGTCATGTGCTCTCATACATAAGCTGTCATGTGCTCTCATACATAAGCTGTCATGTGTTCTCATACATAGCTGTCATGTGCTCTCATGCACATAAGCTGTCATGTGTTCTCATGTACATAAGCTGTCATGTGTTCTCATACATAAGCTGTCATGTGTTCTCATACATAAGCTGTCATGTGTTCTCATGTACATAAGCTGTGATGTGTTCTCATGTACATAAGCTGTCATGTGTTCTCATGCACATAAGCTGTCATGTGTTCTCATGCACATAAGCTGTCATGTGCTCTCATGTACATAAGCTGTTATGTGTTCTTATGTATAAAAATTATTTAAGGTTGTGATACAATATGGAACAACAGCAAAAACAAAATATAATGACAAGGAATTTAAGAATGAAGAATTATATGAAGTAACATAGTAGATTTATATTATTGATTATCTTTAAAAATTGTGTCGACACCCTTCTGTTCTTGACACCAGGATATGGCTGTGTAGCCCAGGCTGGCCTCCTACTCCTGCCTTACTCTCCAGCATGCTGAATGGTAGGCATGCTCCCGTAAGCTCAGCTAGACACTTTGCTGGCTGTGGATGTCTGATTAGTGACTCTCCTGGAAGATAAGCACTTGTCAGGACAGAGTCTCCTGGGCGTTGTCGTCAGATATCCAAATGAAGAAACTCATCTTTAGATTAAACTGTGCACCAAGAGAACCCTAGGCATGGTGGCAGAGATGGCAGGGGGATTATCTGACAGTGTAGACCTTAAATAACTAAATATGTAATAAGTCAATAAATATGTAAAATTGACATCTAGGCACTCTACTGAAGATTTTAGCATTTCCATTTTTCAGGTGGAAAGTAATTTGAAAATGCTGACGGGCAGACAGTACAATGTTCAGTGTTCTCTGAGTGATAACTCAGCATCCTTCACGACTATGCTCTGTTGTGATAGCTAGAGCTCATTGGAATCACTTTCCTCTATTGGAGAAGGTAGTGCAGTTAGACAGGTTCCCTTCGCTGTTGTGTCAGCTGGAAGAGCAAATCCCTGACATGTAGCTCACCCTGAGCTTTGGGGACCAGTTTTCATGATGCAGCGTTGCCTTAGGAAAGGCTGCTGTCTTCACTGCCACTGCCAGCAGTCAGGTTTGCCCACAGATAGCGGTTCTACCTGTTACTCAGCACCTGACGCTGCTTGTCTCCCAGACTAAAGCGTGCCGTGTCCACCTCAGCCAGATGACCGCAACCACGTGTTTCCAGAAGAGCCTTGTGACTGCCCTTCATTATCCTCATTCCTCATCCTGTGTCAGTTTGTAGTGAGGGTACATCATTAGTGACTGTTGTGTTTAATGCAGAAACTCTGGACAGATGGTGAGAGCTGAGGTGGATCCAGCTTAGTGTTTGACCTTGAACCCAGAGGAGGTCACGCTGAAGCAGTGTGGAGTCCTGTAACGCTTGTCTCCTAGGGCCTCGGAAGCACGGACTGCGTCCTTGCTTTTATGACTGCAACTGAGTGTGCACATTTCTCTGGGAGTAGTAAGCCAGAATTGTCTCATGTTCTGTTGAGAATGTTTGCAGCTGAAAGTTACTGATCCCAGGAAGTACGCATTTCCAAGCCAGCATTTTATTTGGTATCTCTACTGGAAATTTCACTGTGTAAGACTCAAACCAACTATGAATTTTAGTTCAGACTGCTTCCAAAAATTGTTCAGAAATAGTTTAGATAATAAAAACTGTAACTGTCAAATGATTCCATGTTTTTCCATGACGAGAATTTCTTTTTTCTTTCTAATAAGGCAGGATGATATTTGCCAGCTACCAATACAGGAACCGAGGGGGCAGAGAGATTGCAAAGGCATTCATTTTATTAAACCATTTCAAGGCGAGGAGCCATCAGCTCCTAAAGTCACTAAGACTAGTGTTAGGCTAACAAAGGCAGCATTAAAGACGCTCTGCTGCTGGGGCCCAGTACCGTGCTCTCAGTGGTCACATCTTGAGGACACACACCATGGTCTCTTCTCATTCATCTTTGGGTCAAAGTGGACAGCGCTGTTGATGTTTGCCCTGTGGCTCTAAGCTTTCTTCAGGTTGAGTCCACATCTGCCCCATACTGCTCTGTGGCAGACTACAAGCAATGACATTGGTACAAGGGGACAGGTGGATAGATTTATCAGTTCTTAAGACTGATGCAGGAATTGTCGTTCTAGTCCATATTTTAATGACCAGGGCGAGGCATATGTTCCCGTTCAGAAACACAGGCAAGGAAGAAACAGAAACCCCCAACTTGATGGATCCAGTTAGGACCTTTCGGACGTTCAGATGCAGGATGGCACTCACACGGTCATCCTGGTCCCCACTGTCTGGTGTGTGATGTTGCACTTGTTACAAGGTAGATTTTGTGCTCAGATTCTGAGCATATTTAGCGCAGGCCAGGATAAGCTCTGCTGTTCCATGGTTAGGTTTTATAAGTGCATTTTTAAACTGGGGGTGGGGGGTCATTGAGCGGCACCCCATGGTGAGCATGTTGAACTGTAAGCATCTGTGTGGTCTGCTTTTGTGGATGGTCCTACAGAGCTACTCAGCAGAGAACACAGACACAGGAAGGTAGGACAGAGTTGGGAACAATTGGGTTTATTACATCTCTAACTCATTCGAGAGAAATTCTTTGATATGCCAAGTGCCTCTGTTTTCCTGTTGATAATGAAAACCTTGTGAGGCTCTCTCTCTCTCTCCACGCCAGTGCTGCCTAATGTTTGCGATGGAACTGTGAAAGCGGAACAAATTCCCTCTCACGACGTTAGCAGAAGTAAGCACATTCAGCAAGATTGCCCCCTAGGACCTCTGGTCACACAGAACTGTAAGATTGCCAGTATTATAGTCTTTATGTTATTAGAAAGTGGCTAAAAATCTTGCTGCAAACACAAAAGAAACTAATCTCTAGTAATCAATTTAAAATTCATTTATGGGGGCTGGGGGTATAACTCAACAGGGTTGCTAAGATTATCTCACTTGATTATAAGGAAAGAAGCAGCCTGTTCATGAAGAGGAATAAAGATTTGAAATCATTTGACAGTTATAGATTTTAGTATCTAAAACGTGTGAAGCCTTGGACCCAATCTCTACTACCAAAGAAGTTTCTGTCAACTGAGTTCTTTCAGATTTAGGATTAATCACAAAACACAAGTGAACAATTAGGTGGTTCCTGATTAAAGTAGAAATTAGAATGATTTTTCGAGTAAACATGACTAATAAGATTGTGGATCGCTATTGCTAGCAGTAGGTGTGAAATGGAAGCTTCAGTGGACGAAGGGGCTTATTGTCATGGTGTCTTAGACATAGAGCGTGTTGATACATGGAGCAGGGAGGATGGGGAAAACCAATGGTGCGCTCTTTTCTGGGAAGCCACCCAATCCAATGTCACATTTATAATGAAAAGCAGTGGTACACAAATAGCAATTTGTAGCAGACTAGGAGAAAATGTTCCAAAATTATAAAGAGCTGGAGATGGGCTCCTTTCCTATTTGCAGAAGTATTTTTGTTTTTAGGTTTTATTTTTTTTTTAATCAGCGTTGATAAGGGTTCAAGTGCTTCCCAAGTTTCCATCATTTCTTTAACCCCCAGTGACCTGGTGAGAAGCCGGTTCCTGCTTTACTTGATTACAGAGAAGGAAGCAGATATAAAAGGGGTTCATATGTTTTAAATTTTCTAGTATTCTGTATATTGCTTTTAAAAGCAAATAAATCTGGGCTGGAAAGATGACTCAGTGGGTAAAGTGGTTGTCACACAATCATGAGGACCTGAGTTCAAACCCCCAAAACCCACATAAAGTACATGGCAATAATTCCAGCAACTCATCTAATACGGCAAGTGGAAACAGGAGATTTCCTGGGAGTTGCAGCTCTGCTCACTGGTTCATGAAGTACATGGCAGTGAACAGGGACTCTGGGACAAGGTAGAAGGAAAGACTGGAAGCCAAACTTGTGTCTGACCTCCCATCACTCTGTGCCTGAATTCACACATGACCACACACACGCTTTAAAACAAGGGGATTGCATCAGCTTCAGGCCTGATGGTTAGCATTCAGTCTCACATACAGCATTTGGAGAGCCCTTCCTCCAGGGCAGTCCTGTGATGTACTGGAAAGGCAGTCCCAGAAAATGCCTGTCCTAAGTTGTGGTCACTTCAAGTCTCTGAACCTGTGACTTCATGTGTAAAATAACAGTGATTATGCTTGGCCTATGTCTCCAGGCTCTCGTTGGATTTGTTTTGCCTACTGCTGTGTCACCATTGTCTGGAACACTGTCTGCCATGTAAATATTTGTTGAAAGGACAAGTGAAGTAATACAGGACCTTTAGAGAGGGCTTCCAGCGCAGCTGCTACGTGTCGGACACAGGGTGGTGCGCGCGTGCTCACCGCTGAGTGTGGAATACGTGCTGCGCCTTTGAAGCGGACTTTTGCACTACTTCTACTTCTCATTTGCTTTCTTAGGGACGTGCTTCTCTCACAGCAGAGAAAGAGGTGTTTGCCCACGAGCATGAAGAAATGAAGATTCTAGAAGCCATTGTTCAAAAGATAAAACCAACTGCCCTAATCGGTAAATGCTTTTTCCTTCCTTTTCCTTTAATTTGGCCTATTTAGCGTTATTTTGCTTTTTAAAAATTCTAACCTTTGGAATCCAGAAAGAAAATGCACTTAAGTAGCGGGGTCCTCATAGGCACTGAGATGTAGCCAGTCTGCCTTCCTAGTATTCCTGATTTGGGCTGAGGTGTGTGGCCTTTGTGCTGTGTCGTCTGCTAACATCTGCCACAGTCGGCCCTTTTCCAGGCAGACAGCCCTTCCTGAATGTCCTGAAAACCCCCCTCCAGAGCCCTGGTCTGTGCCATGAGATGATTTTTAGGGGTCATCAGTGTGAAGGGGGTGTTGATGAAGAAAGAAAGGAAAGGCCAGCTGACATCTAGTGGGTAGAGGTCAGTGAAGTTGTTAAAATGTCCTGTGGTGCACAGGGTAGCCTGGCCGTGAGGAACCACGCCCACTGTGTACTAGTATGCCATGAGAAACCATGTCCACTCTGTACTAGTTATGCCGTGAGAAACCACGCCCACTGTGTACTAGTTATGCCGTGAGAAACCACGCCCACTGTGTACTAGTTATGCCGTGAGGAACCACGCCCACTGTACTAGTATGCCATGAGAAACCATGTCCACTCTGTACTAGTTATGCCGTGAGAAACCACGCCCACTGTGTACTAGTTATGCCATGAGAAACCACGCCCACAGTGTACTAGTTATGCCGTGAGGAACCACATGCGCGGTATATCAGTCATGCTGAGATCCAGGAGCTATGGACAGGACTTCTCAGGAGACTTCCTAGGCTTGCACCTCTCCTGTCATTCCTCCTCAGGTACTCAGGCACGGTGTGTGCACAGTGCAGTGTGTAGTGGGCATCTGGGCATGTGATGTGCACCTGCCCTCCCATCCCAGCTTTGGGAAGTGAAGACAGGAGGACAGGACAGGAGCACACCTGTGCTATATGAGACCTGCTTTGAGACCTGCTTTGATGGTCCATAGAAGACATGCTTAACATGTTCAAATTCTGTGCTTAAGATCTTGAAGGAAGTTATTTCAGTTTGTTTATATTCCCATGTATGCATGTCATTTTTCAATCATAGTCTATTCTTAGAGTGTGTTTGCAATAGCTGTCCATGTAGATGGTCCAGAATCACAAAGAACTTTCCTGAGCTTTTGATGTGTTTTATGCAGTGCATCCTTTAAGCTTCCTACATTTCACCTTCCTTATGTTAGCTGCTCTATTCTGCTTCCAGTGAGTGTTGATTTCACAATGGGATAAGATGATTAACATTGCCTATAAAGACACAATACCATAGTCTACTCAAGATTGCTTAGAGAGAATATTGGATTTAATGCATTGGTGGTTTAATTTCCTGATACAAATGCTTTGACTAGGAACTCCGTATTGTAAGTCTGTTGTCATGCCTGTGATTTATGAGGGCACTTGTTGAGTTAACCCTGAAGAGATTGGCCCTGAGCAATGTTTTTCATCACTAGACTTCAGTGTACATCCTACAGTTTGTTTAGGGCCTGGTAGAAAGGAGCTGCTATATCTCAGTGTTTGGGGACCTGATCCTCTTGATGAACTGACCAGTGACAGTCCTATTCCCCCATTTCTTCCTTCTTTTTAGGAGTTGCTGCAATTGGTGGTGCTTTCACAGAACAAATTCTCAAAGATATGGCTGCCTTCAACGAACGACCCATCATTTTTGCTTTAAGTAATCCAACCAGCAAAGCAGAGTGTTCTGCAGAGCAGTGCTATAGAGCGACCAAGGTGGGCCATCATGTGTTGGTTAGTTACAGGAAGCCTAGAAAGCCCACAGCATTGATCATGTGCTTTTGATATCATACTTAAAACTAAAGCTAAAAGATGCATGAACAGACCCAAGGCATGAGTGACTGCCTCCTCTTCCTCAGTGTGGAGTCACTCTGCGCATCTTCAATAAATAAGTCAACTTTGTATGTTTTAGTGGTAACTTTCCTTGAGTGACTTAGAAAGTAAGACTTAAATATAAAACATGAAAGGGAAAGAACTTAGTCTTGGATGGTTCTGGAGCTGTCTTCTTTAACTAGCTGTTCTCAAGCACCGAAGCATACAAAATGAAACCACAGTTTAGTTTTTGCTTAGCTAAATTTCGGGTTTGGATTTTGATGCCATGGGTGGAGATCTGGGCAGCTATGCTGATACCCAGCCAGGCTGTCATAGAATCCTTGGTGCTCAATAGTTTGCTGTTTTAAAAATAAAAAGTTAATTTTATACTGTGCTTGTACTGAAATATATTTGACTGATAGGTTGGCAAAAAGCCTTTAGCGCTCCTCAAATACTTGAGAATATCAATAACAGAAATGAAGTTAGTTTTATGCATCTAAATCCTTTATTTATATAAAATAGTGTAGAGAGGGTGAACATAGCACAAAGTTGTGATGCTGTGCAGAAGCCAGAGCTCGAAGGCTCTTCCTGTAAGGAACATGCCGAATGCTCATCACAGGAGCACTGAGTGCTCATCACAGGAGCAAGTCATGTTTTGACAAGAGGTTTCTCTCTCTTAGCTGGGACGGCATCAATATTCTAAGTAATTTTAACCTTTATCTCATGTACGGGTTGATTTTTTTCTTACATTCTTCAGTAGCTTTAAATCCTCAAGGGATGCAAACCCAGCCTTTGGAGCAGATTGTGGTGCCGTACCTTGCACACAGGAGGTCCAGGATAAGCAAGTGTGTAGTTAATTATTTTGTCTCTATGCAGCTCAGCAGTCCTTGTTAGCATAGGGGCTTCTGCCATACAGATACATACTGGTCAGAAATAGATCTCAACTTTTTCTTGAGATCTTGCCGAATGCACTGTAAAACATTGAAAATTACCGTGAGACTGAACAATAGGTAAGTCTAACCTAACATACCACTTCCAATTTCTAGGAACCTGTTGATTTAGTCCTCAGAAGTCTGTAGTTAGAAGCCTCTCTAATGTGGTTGTTGGGCCTGTGGTTGGACCACTGCAGAGGACAGAGTGGTAGCCTTAGGGAATCCTGTGCTATGCCCACTCCTGGACAGACTGATACAGCGCACAATGGCAAGCATCCCTCCTGACCCGCGGGCAGCACCGACACCCGTTAGACTGCCTGCGGATGGCCGTTCTCTTCGTCATTGGTGGTCTCTGTCTGTCTGTGTTGCAGGGGCGTGCGATCTTTGCCAGTGGCAGCCCTTTCGACCCAGTCACTCTTCCAGACGGACAGACTCTCTTCCCTGGCCAAGGCAACAATTCCTATGTGTTCCCTGGAGTCGCTCTTGGGGTTGTTGCCTGTGGGCTGAGACACATCACGGACAAGGTCTTCCTCACCACTGCCGAGGTACTGGGAGGAGCTGGCGCATGCTCAGCTCCGTGCTTTGTTTAGTATCATGGGTGTCTGTCAAGTGTGAAGAACTCTTGGTAAAGAACTAGGAGTGGGCAGCAGGTCCATATGAGCCATAGTGAGAATCGGCCTCAGTAGTTGTCAGGTTTTGTTTCACAGAAGGAGCCTTTAGGTAGTGATGAGCTTTTATGAGATCAGTGAAACAGAAGTATTTTCTTCCCCAAATGGTGATAAGTAACACTTCTCCACTGTGAGCCTTCCTAAAGGATGACCTTTGGAAGTCTGACATAGTATAGTAGAAGTGGCTGTCATCGATGTTTCAGTGCAGAAAGTAGAAGCCGCACTAGTATTTAAGCAGAAATGAAATTAAAACGGGGCATTACGTGTTTATATGATCACTAAAGGGGCTGCTGAGATGGTCCCGTGGGTAAAGATGCTTGCCACCAGTACTGGAAGCTGATTCAGTGTTCAGGACTGACATAGTGGGAGAAAAGTGTCTCCTGCAGCTTGGTCTCCGACTTCCACATGGGTGCCGTGGCATGCAAGTACCACCCTCCCCCTCGTAAATAAGTAAAACTGTAATGAGACTGCTTTAGGGAACTGCCACAGGAGATTCTGGTTCTTCCCTAGGATTTCAGGAAAGGCCCCTCTCAGAACCCAGGAAATCGTGTACAGTGAGAGCCGGTTTTACCCAGCTGCAGGCTAACAAGTTAGCCCTGGTTTCATAGACACTGGCAGAGACAGGGAGCTTCTGCTCAGAGATGAAGAGCTTTGTTTTCCAAGCTGCAGCGATCCTGTGACTGCTCCCTTTGCATCCTGAGCCTCCTCAGGATGGTGACAGCGGGTGGCCATGAGTGAGAAACTTGTCGGTTTCTCTCAGCAGATTAAATGCTGTATGACATCATAGCTGAACTGAGCCAGATGAAACCTGATTGGTCTAAAGCATGTATCCTGCAAGCATGCAGTTCTTTGCACTGTGAGGAGGAACCCCAAGAACAGGGGCAGATTCCAGTTACTAGCGGGATCAAAGGGCACAGCCAGGCTAGCACCTGCCTCCCTCTGCGGGCTAGATGCCTGGATGCTGTAGCTTTCCTCAGGCATTCCTTCGCAGGGTCAAAAGTTCAACAGCTGGTGTGTCTGTTTTTTAACTCAAAAATATTGTGAAATTCAAATAGATATCTAATTACTAAGAGCATTTTAAGGTTTTTACATAAAGGAAAATATAACCTTTTCTTTTAGGACAAAACAGATGAACTTGAGTCGCTTTAGCCTGTTTTGTTCCTGTAGCTCTAGCGCCCCCTAGTGACAATGTCAAGTAAATACTTTTTTATTTCTCATTCATTAATAGTGATGCACTAAAGGCTAAGGCTTTAATCCCAAGTGGATCTCCGTGAGTTCAAGGAGAGTCTGGTCTGCATACCAAGCTTCAGACCAGCCAGAGTTATGTGGTGACACCCTGAGCCAAATATTCTTTTTTCTTTTTGGAAGGAAATCAAAGTAATTGGGTGTGGTGGGTCACTTGGGAGGCCTCGGTGTTGCATTTCAAGCTTTAGAATAGTCTTGGCTGTGGAGAGCTCCAGGTCAGCCTGCGCTGCACAGGGAACACCAAAGCCAGACCAAGGAAGAGAGAGCAGCGCTGTGCTCAGCGGAGCTCTCCTCACTGCGAGTTTTCTCTCGGCTGCGTCTTGGCCTCCAGTTATCTCATATTTTATACGACACTCTCTCCCCTGCTTGCTTTCCTTGTCTCTTCATCTCCCTTCTAATTAAGACCCTGTGTGTCTGTGTGTCTGTCTGTCTGTCTGTGTTCGTCCACACATATGCAATTAGGGGTGTTTTCCACTTTGCTTTCCATCTAGTATTTGAAGACAGGTCTCTCACTGAACCCGGGACTTGCTGGTTTGGGTGGGCTGGCTGACCAGCAAGGTCCACCCATCTGCCTCCCGAGCACTGGGGTCCTTAGTGTAAGCTGCAGCTCCTTGCCGCCCCTCCCCTGCTTAGGGGCTGAGGTCTGCCTCAGGCTGTCATGCTGGTGTGAGCTCAGTCATCTCCCAGCCCTTGGGCAGTTACTATTTAAACACTGACACTGACTCTTCTTCCTGTTTGGTGTTTGTTCTTGAGAACCACTTTAACTAAAGAAGTCGCTCTCTTTAAAGCCATTCTCCAGATGCCAGGAACAGCTAGTGCAGTGCTAACATGGAGTAGAAGCCGTACGTGCACACTGTTGAGTCCAGCAACACCAGACACAGTGTAACAGGAAGAACAGATCCGGTGCTGTGGATGCCCATTGCCAGAGGGCCTAGAGAAGGCTGTCTGGATGGTCTGGTTCAGCTAACCAGAGAACTGAAGTAACAGATGAACTTGCTTTATTTGACAAGCCCAGGCTTATCACTTTTAGTATTATAGCAAAAACAAACACAAAACAAAACCAAAACATAAAAAAAAAAAACCAAAAACATTGGTTTGAAAGTTCTGGAGACATGGCTTGGTGGGTAAGAGGACTGGCCATTTTCCCGGAGGACATGGGTTCAATTCTCAGCCTACATTGATGTGGGATTCCCCTCTGTAGGCTGTGAATATGCTTTATTTCCATTGGTTAGCAATTGGGCCTATAGCAGTGCAGAATAGAGTAAGGCTGGAATTCCAAGTAGATAGAGGAGGAAAGAAGGTGGAGTCAGGGAGATTTCCATGTAAGCATTGAAGGAGACAGACGCTATAGAATCGAGCCTCATGGTAAAATATAAAATAATAGAAATGGGCTAATTTAAGATGTAAGAGCTAGGTAAAAATATGCTTAAGCTATTGGCCAAACAGTATTGCAATTAATATAGTTTCTGTGTGATTATTTCGGGTCTGGGAAGCTGGGAAACTGACGAGCATCCTCCACCTACGCCACATGGTGCCTCACAGCCATCTGTAACTCCGGTTCTAGGGAGTTTGACATCTTCTGTCTTCCAAGGGCACCAGGCATGGGCACATGCAGTGCTTAGACATGCTTGCAGACAAAACAACTCATATGTAAAATATAAAATAAAAATTTAAATGCTAGTTTGGTTACGTATGAAACTGGAAGTCTCATAGATTGGATCAGATCTGAAAGGTTATTTCTGGATTCCTAGGATTTTGTCTTTTTTGTATGTGTGAGTAGTGTATGTGGATGTACTTAGGCAGGTGTGAGTGCATGTGTGTGCACAGGTGTGTGAAGACAGGCTCTTTCTCTGAGTCCAGAGCTCACTAGTTGGCTAGACTGACTGGCTAGGGAGCTACGGACAGAGGTGTGTGGGTGGGCGTGATCCTCTTGTCTCCGCCTCTAGTGCTGGGTTACAGGCATACACCACGGCAGGGGGCGGGGTGAGTGTGTGCAGGTGCTGGGACTGAGCTCTGACTCTCATGACTGTGCAGCAAACATTTTACTTCCCAAATCATCTTTCCAGCCTCTGTTCCTGAATCTTCTTTTTAATTATAAAGAGATTTTTAACTTTCCTGGTGCTGGTAACCAACAATGCAGCTCAGTTCAGTCTCCACAACCTGTGCAGTGTGCAGCATTACATCAGAGTTGTGTTTGCACTAGCATGCATTTGACTTGGTGTGTGGGTAGGAACCCTTTGCTCTCTTCAGATATTGAAAATTCTACTGTAACACAACAGGGCTAAGTTCCCTCTGAGACTTTGGTCTTGGACATGGATGTAAACGACACCGAGTTGCACCACTGTACACAAACAGGGCCTGACAGTTCTGCTTTGTGCAGAGTGTGTTTGTCTCAGAGGGAATGAGCCACTCCATTGTTTCTGTCTGCTGTTTGGGGTAGTTCTTGTGTCCTTAGGGATTTAGTGATTTAGAGTCTTTAAAATTTTTTTTTTCATTTTCTGTGTTCAGTGTTTTCCTTGCTGTATGTAAGTACACTGTGTGTAAGTACACTACACTGTGTGTAAGTACACTGTGTGTAAGTACACTGTATGTAAGTACACTGTATGTAAGTACACTGTGTGTGGCCTTGTGCTCATGGACCAGAGGATCCATGGACCTGGAGTCGTAGACAGTTGTGAGTTTCCATGTGGGGGTTAGGGATTGAACCCTGGCCCTCCAAAAGACCAGCTGGAGCTCTCAGTCTCTGGGACATCGCTGTAGTGCCAAGGCAGGTTTTCCTTTCCTTTCCTTTCCTTTCCTTTCCTTTCCTTTCCTTTCCTTTCCTTTCCTTTCCTTTCCTTTCCTTTCCTTTCCTTTCCTTTCCTTTCCTTTCCTTTCCTTTCCTTTCCTTTCCTTTCCTTTCCTTTCCTTTCCTTTCCTTTCCGTCTGTCTTGTTTGTTTTTGATTTGTTTGTCATTGCTGTTGTTTTTGAGGCAGGCTCTCAGTGTGTCACTGACTGGCCTGTAACTCACTATGCAGACCAGGCTAGTTTCCTAGCTTCACACTCACAGGATTGTCTGCCTCTGACTCCTGAATGCTGGGTAAACGTGTGCACCAGCACACCCAGCTAGGTTCTAATCCCGTTTGTAGGTTGGGAGTTCCCTGACATTCCTCACTAGGCCTTACATGAGGAAAACCACACAACCCATGAGCTGTCCCTGCCTGAGCTCTGCAAAGGAGTGGCTGTCAGTGTGAGTGACTGGTTCCTCCCCCTGCTTTGTTTTGTGGGAAATGGCACAGCCACTCTGGTGGTAGGACATTTAATGCCTCTGGCTAAAGTTTGGGACCCGGGTCACCATCTCGGGGCAAAGGGAAACTTGGGTTTACTACCATGTAACAAAAGCAAGAAATTAATTAGTTAAATGAATTTATTATATTATCAGAGTTAATATTTTCTAAGTCTGGGTGTCTTAGTCATTGTTCTATTGCTGTGACCAGATACCATGACCATGGCCAAGGCAACTCTTCTAAGAGACAGCATTCAGTTGGGAGCTTGTTTATGGTGTCAGATGGTTAGTCCATTGTCATCATGGCGGGGAGATCAGATGCTGAAAAGTAGCTGAGAGCTACATCTGCTCTGGAGATAGGCAGGCTGGGGAACTGGGCATGGAGGCATGGGCTTTTGAAATCTCAAAGCCCAGTCCCAGTGACACAGCCCCTCCAAAATGTCCACACTTCCTAATCTCCCAAAGAGTTCTTTAGCAGGGGGTCGATCATGTAACTATTTGAGCCTATGGGGGTCATCCTTATTCAAACCACCACGCCAGGTTATCACTTTTTATATAATAAAATCGCACTAATCCGGTACTAGTTGTACTGCTTCTCCCGCTTTGGCTTTGCCTGGTTGTTCCTGGTGAGAAGTTCTCAGCCCCGCACAGTGCCTGTGTATTCCATTTCTCTTTTCTGTGCAACCCTGGCTCAGGGCAGGTTGTCACAGCATCTACTCCACATATCTGGGATCTCCGTGCTGTCTGCAGCGCCTGCCCTGTGTGTGTGTGTGTGTGTGTGTGTGTGTGTGTGTGTGTGTGTGTGTGACTCCCAGTTTCTCCTCAGCCCCTTAGTCAGGCCTCCTGGCCTCGCCAGTGAGCCTTCTGTCACCGCGGCGATTAGCTCACGTTTCTCCTGCAGCCCAGGCTGTCTCCTCCAGTATCTCCTTTTGTTCTGCATGTTACCTGACTGCCCTGGAGACTTCTTTAAGAGGAGCCAAGCTTGTGTTTGTTGGTGGTGCTGTAGGTGGAGCCAAGCAAGGCCTGTTGGTGTGCTATCTTTGAAATAACTGCCTGGGGCAAAGGCAGGAGTATCTCTGTGAGGTCAAGATCAACTTGGTCTACCTCTCTAGTTGCAGACCAGCCAGAGCTTCATAGTGAGGCCCCATCTCAAAAAGAGCGACAGCTCATTCACTTAGGATTATAGGATGAAGGTTTTCTGATCCCAGAGCCATGACACAGGGCTTAAGACACATCCAAATTTGTCTCTGATTCCTGTCCGTCCCCCCATTATAATAGTAATCTGGATAAGTAATAAAAAATAAGTAAAATTAAAGAATATTTAAGATTCTAACAGAGCTGGGGTGTAGCTCAGTGGTAGAGTACTTGCCTAGTGTCTACCAAGCCCCAGGTTTAATGCAGAGAGAGAGAGAGAGAGAGAGAGAGAGAGAGAGAGAGAGAGAGAGAGACAGACAGACAGACACTATTTGTTGCCAGTGAAGGTTTTCTCTCTCAACTCTGCCCCAGCATTTCTGCTCAAGGCCCGGCTGTGAGCTGACCTAGACTGACCTGTGCAGTGACTTAATTGTCACTCTGTCTGGAGCTAGGGAGTAGCTTAGGGGGAGAACTGGGGAGGTTGGCTAGGTAAGGTGATAACCAAGGGTCTGGGTAAAAGTTAAGTCCCTTCGCAGGGTATAACTGAGCAAGCTCTCTTCTTAGCCCCTGCGTGAATCCTGAGTGATACTGGGTCTGCCCTGGCTAGCTGCCCTCGTCTTCATCCGTTCCTCTAGGAAATATCCAGTATGTTATGGTTTACTGTGAAGGACTGAACCAACAGGGAACCTGGATTCTCCTCTGTTTCATTCTCGGTGTGGCCACAGCGGCTGCCATGACGTAGCTTTTCTGTTGATGGAGGGGCATCTTAGGCAGTCACTTCATGTGATAGTTTTCGCACATGGACATTCCCTTAGTTATCTGTATATTTACCATGAGTCCTGTGATGTCTAATCATTTTTACTGCTTTTCTCTTTTAAAGGTCATATCTCAGCAGGTGTCAGATAAACACCTGGAAGAGGGCCGGCTCTACCCCCCTCTGAGTACAATTCGAGATGTCTCATTGAAAATTGCAGTGAAGGTAAAAACCACGTAGCCTTGTTGTTTTTCCTCCCTAGATATGTGTTGTTGCTATTTTACATGCCTGCTCGCATGTGCGCTCATTGTGTAGGACTCAAGGGAGTGAGGCCTGGTGAGGGGAGCGCTGGGGGAGCTGCATGTCATCCTCAGAGATGGCTGGAAACATGGGGCTGGTTGTAGATTTGCCCTCCATTTTCCTCCTGCGACTTACATTTCATTCCAGCTGGTCAGGCTTCTCCGGTTCGCCTTACTGTAGCTCTGTATAGTGGTTTATAGTTCCACAGACTCACTGGAGTGACATTTACACCTGCAACCTCCTGCCATGTCCCTGTTTAGGACTTAGAAGAGCGGTTCTCAACCTCCCTCATGCCGTTACATTTTAATACAGTTCCTCAGGTTGTGGTGACCCTGACCACATGATTTGTTACTGTTAGGAATCGTGGTGAAAATATCAGTGTTTTCCCGTGGTAGTCTTTCAGACTGCGAAGGGGTCGCCACCCGCGTGTTGAGAACCACTGACTTAGAGCGTGATGAAAGACAGTGTCGGGAGACATAGGGCCCCTTTGGCAAGTTATTAGTCCTGACGATAAAATAATCAAACTCTGAATCAAAAGGGAACTCAAGGGGGCTTCACTGGGATTTGAGGAAAAGACATCTGGGCGGGCAAGCTGTGCTCTTAGTGGGAGGCGGTGCTGGATGAGAGAGGAAACCATACCTTGTCATCTAGGGGTCAAGAAAGCAGGCAGACCTTTAATCCCAGCACTGGGGAGGCAGAGACAGGCGGATCTCTGTGAATTCAAGGCCAGCCTGGTCTACAGAGCAAGTTTCAGGACAGTGAAAGATACGCAGAGGAAAAAAAAAGCAGGCAAGTTCAGCAGAGGGCATTAGTGATCAATTACATGTGTGTGTCCTAGTGGGGGTGCGGGGAGAGTGCAGTGTCAGGGCCAGAGGAACAGGTTCTGTTTTCTCAGCCAGAGCTCAGAGAGGAGGCAGCCTAGCAGTGTTCTGTCAGTAGCTGCAGCCAGGAAGAGGCTCCTGGGGTGAGCAGTGACCCCTTGCCTCAGTAAGGGGTCCTGACCCTCCATCTTGTAGCATGTCTGCGTTCACGTGTGCTGTGTTTCTTCCCACCTTCTGGCTTCATCCTGGTCTTCGTTCTTTAAGAGTTGTTGTTTGGGCCATCTTGTAAGTCTCCCTAAATCCATCATGCTGGCCTCACCATGGAGAGGCGACAGAGGCAGGGAATAGTCACAGAGAATGGTGTTTCCGATGGGATGGCATGGTGGCTGTGCACTGGGATCTCAACACTCTGTTCTCTAGAAGGAAACAGCCTCAGGCTGGTTCACGTAGTCTGAAAGGCAGCATCCATCCCTGCCTTTCCTGGTAATCCTTCTCTGACAGGAGTGACACACACAGAAGACACACACTGCTGGAGTGTGATCACACACACTCTTGATGTTGGCTGTTAGCTTATTTAACCCAAACACCAGTTTCTGTATGTATGTGAATGAGTGTGTCCGTTTTAAATTCTGTCAGACTGTTGATAGTAGGAACTGAAATGTTTTATTTTCATCAAAGCTATATAATCCTTTTTTGTTGCTGTTTTTTTGAGACAAGGTTTTTCTGTAACCATGTAACCCTGGCTGTCTTGGACCTCACTTTGTAGACCAGGTTGGCCTCCAACTCAAGAGATCCAACTGCCTCTGCCTTCTGAGTGCTGGATTAAAGGTGCGCATCACCAAAACAAACAAACAAAGAAATAAATAGATGGAAAGATTTATTGTTTTGGAGTTTGGGAATGGAGCAAGTCTTGAAATCTCAAAGCCTGCCCAGTGGCACATCTCCTCTAACAACGCCATTCTTTTAAGCCTCCCCAAACAGTTCTAAAAACTTGGGACTAAGTGTTTAAACATCTGAGCAGCCTATGGGGACCATTCTCCTTCAAATGACCACACATGGTTTTTCAAATTGTAAGGAGGTGCTTTTGATGTTTTTCCTCTTCCTTACCTGGACCATAGGAGGTAGAGCTTAAAGCTGAGCGTTAAGGTAGGGTCCATCCCCAATGACCTCCAAGCCTGCTAATGTTTTATTAGCTGCCTAACATGGGAAAAACAGTGAGGACAAAGAACTCAAAAGCAGCTGTGGGGACAGATGAGCAGCAGCAGGACTTGGCCAGGAACCAAAGTTAAAATACGGCTTTTAGGATGGCCCTAATCCACTTCACTTCTGTTCTTAAAAGAAAAAAATTGGACAGCAAAAAACACCATAGATGAGCATATACAGAGAAGACTCCAAGGACGCAGCAGGAAGGCAGCCACCAAGTCAAGGGCACAGACCTGAGAAGCCAAACTTACTGGCATCTTGACCTGGGGTGTACAGCCTCCACAGAATATAGACAGATGATAGATAAATAAACAGACAGACAGACAGACGATAGATAGATAGATAGATAGATAGATAGATAGATAGATAGATGGACAGATAGATGGATAGTTTTTTTTTTTAAATTTTCTGTTTAGTTTAAGCCACCCAGAATGTGGCACTTGGTTGTGTCAACTATGGCAAACTAGTACAACCACATCACTAAGGCAATCCCACTCATCTGTGCTAGAGAAAATTTCACTGCCTTTCTGAAGTACTCCTGGTGAAGGTACCAGCGTAGAAGTTTATATGTGGGCCAACACCAACTTGATCCCTAACAGTTTGTTTAAACTGGATATGGTTGGCATTTTCAACCTCTGGCCACTAGGGGTCAGTAGCACCTGCACAGTTTCAACTGCGCAGTCAAAAGTAAGCAAGTCAAAAGGTAGCTGGACATTGTTAGGTCTTCTTGCATACCAAACTTCCTATTTGAACTTCAGTAGTTTACACTATCCTAAGTTTACCTAAATAGCAGCGTATACGAGCCACATGTTTTCGTTTATCTTGTTGATTGAGGGTGTAGTCTACAAAATAAGCACTTCAAAAAACTTCAGCTAATGGTGGGAGTGTCTGTATTTTATGGAAAAACAGCCTCATATTTTGTTCTGATCTATATCAGTTTTTAGTTTTAATTATTTGTGTGCTGTACAGCATGCTATCATTTTAGGTTTATTTTGATAAGTTAAATGACAATGAGGTAGCATACAATTAGAAGAGAAAGTAAGAAAGCAGGGGCAGTAGAGGGAATAAAGACTCATGGATCCTGAATGATGTGGAGCCCGAATCTGTATTACTTAGAATACTGGGCAGTCACCTCCACAGAAGCTGAGCACTCAGAGTGGAGAGCCAGTTTCAGGGAGGAAGCTGCTAGAAGGGGCTGCAGGTTTGAGGTCCCCAGGTATATCCAGATGTCTAAGTCTGTCGTGGAGATGGAGAGGACAGAAACATAAAGAGGGACAAGAAAGAAATATCTGCTTGTCCTCTGCAAGTGGTGAGTGGGGCGGCAGGCGTGGCTGTGGGTGCTGAGAGAGTGCTGTGCACGGGAGAGTGAGCTGGAAGATGCTCTTGCTGTGACCGGAAGGCTGGAGAAGCACAGAGAGACTGGGACTTCAGTCCAGGCTAACCAGCAGCAAGGCATGTCAGGACTGTCTGAGAAAACTGACTCTGTTCACGCCTAAATCTCTGCTACTGAGGCTTTCCCTGGTTACCAGTATCATCCCCCCCTTGCTACCTGTGATTTATAGCTGCATGTTCACTTTCATCTTGCTTTGTGTGTGGCTTTTACTGTAGTACAAATTAAAGATTAATTTTTGAAATGGATAAAAACTTGATTTGTGTTCAACATCACCTTCTCACTATTAAAACAATGACTTGCCTTCCTTGTTTCTAGATTGTGACAGATGCATACAGAGAAAAGATGGCCACTGTGTATCCTGAGCCCCAAAACAAGGAAGAATTTGTCTGCTCCCAGATGTACAGCACCGATTATGACCAGATCCTACCTGATTGTTATTCTTGGCCTGAAGAAGTCCAGAAAGTCCAGACCAAAGTCAGTCAGTGACTACAGCAGCTAGAATTTCTACCCTTGCTGATAAGACCCTGAAGTTTTCATAGTTTCTAAGGTTGGAATCTTTATAATGATTCACAGCGTACTTAGAATAAGGTGATGTAGTTTAACAATCAGACCGTGGACGTCTATTGAACTAGGGTAAACCTCACAGTGCAGTTTTATTTTACTTACTGATTATTTATGTTTTCCGTTTTAATTATTTTCTTTACAAATTCTGTTCAAAAGCTATTGTACCTGCTGCTGAGAAACTCGTCGCTGGTAACGTAGGAAGCCAATGGAAGAACCAAATTAGTAATCAGCTAACATAGTGGAACTTGATCATATCAATGCCTACAGTTCTTTCTTGGCCATTTTGTTAAAATCTTTTAAAAAGTAAACCCAAACTTAGGCATAGCTGAACTTTTACTAAACAGAAACACTACTTGGCTGCCTAGAGAAAGTTCTTCTCAGGACGTTTATTCCTGGCCTCTGTTAGCCGTGTTCTTTTTGCACAACCGAACTCTTTCACTCCTCCAGGGAAGCTAATGCTGTTTACAGTGCCTGTGCAGCCTTAGGTCTAAACAGTCTTCTGCTACTGTTACATCCCAGAGAGTAAAGCTCTCATCGCTTTGGTTTTGAGTCCCAGGCCCTCCACAAAAGCTCTTTTCCTCATCTCTGACCAAACACTTTGCCCAGCTCCTGGCCCTGCTGAGAGACTGGGATGTTTTGTTAGCGTGGCCTGGACAGTGAGAAAGACCACAAGGAGAATCCTTGCAAAGGAGCTCCGAGGAGGCCTGCTCCGAGACAAGGGTGTCAGAAGCAAGACCATGGTTCCCAGATAAGCTAGGGATCCATGAGAGTCGCCTGCCCTAATGTTCCTCTGGTTAGCTCAGGTGACTGAGAACTCACAGTGTGAGTGACTACGTCTCCTATGTCTAACTCTCTATCAGATACCAAAATACGTTAATTTCTAAACCTTCCGGTGAGGGAGAATAACCATGTCCCAGGCTGTGTTAATTTACTGGAAAAATTGATGATGGATCCTAGCTCAGGTTCGAGAACATTCTGCATATCCAGAAACACTTCTGGTTTTGAAGTGATGCTGTAAAGCCTACATGGTGTTTCAGACGGCCCCTCTGTAAAGTGGGCCTCAAAGGTGAAGGCTACCCAGATTCTTTCAAATGTGAGGTGAAAGAGTGGAGAGTTTCTAATGGCAACTTTGGTTAAGAGTTTCCTCCGTGTATTTGGGAAAGATTCAGAATTCCTATCAATTTCTTGTCTGTTTCCGTGTTGTCAAATAGTTTAACTGAATGTATTTACCTATGCAAAAGATTATTAAAGCATAGAAAACATGAATAACATTGTAAATAATTGTCATTTTTCTTAATATATTGCTGCCATTTACAGTGATATTTCTGGGTCAAATGAAAAGTTATTATTTTTTTGTTTTTGTTTTTATTTTTTTGAGACACAATTTTCCCATGGAGCTCTTGCTGTTCTGGAACTAGCTTTGTAGACCAGACTGGCCTGGAACTCACAGAGATCCCCCTGCCTCTGCCTCCAGAGTGCTGGGATTAAAGGTATGCACCACTACCACCTGATTTATTAAGCATTTTAAAAAGAAGATTTATTTTTTATTTTGTATGTGTGTGTGAGCACGTGCACATGTGCTTTTGCTCTGGTTTTCCCTGGTGCCCACAGAGGCCAGAAGTAGGTGTCAGATCCCCTGGAGCTAGAGTCACAGGTAGTTGTGAGCCCCTCTCCCATGTGGGGCTGGGACCTGAACCGGAGTCCTCTGGAAGAGCAGCAAGCGCACAATTGTAACCTCTGACCCATGTCTACAATTCCAAGGTATTATGAAGTTTTAAAATATTCTAATAACTGCTTATTCCCGTGTGGACTTCCTTTAATATGTGTGTAAGCACGTGTGCTGGGTGCTGTGCGTGACCTCGTCCTGTCCTACGGAGAGATGGTCAAGGTGGCATTAGATGGTTGCTCCTACATGGCAAGCAGTGTGTAGCCGGTTGTTTTACTCTTAGTTCTTTGGGGGCCCAGCTCCCAAATAAACCACATGGATGTTGCTGCTTAGCTTGGCTTATTTCCTGCCAGCTTTTCTTATCTTAAATTACCCCATCTATCTTGCCTCTGGGCTTTTACCTTTCTCTATTTCTTTATGCCTTTATTTACTTCTTTCTCTGTGGCTTGCTGTATATCTGGGTGACTGACCCTTAATGTCCTCTTCCTTTTTTTGTTGTTCCTAGATCTCTTCCCATATTTCTCCTATTTATTCTCTCTGCCTGCCAGCCTTGCCTATCCTTTCTCCTGCCTCGCTGGCCATCCAGCTCTTTATTAGACCAATCAGGTGTTTTAGGCAGACAAAGTAACACAGCTTCAGAGTTAAACAGATGAATGCAACACAAAGAATGATGCAGTCCATCTTTGCATCATTAAACCAACATATTAATAATATCCCACAACAGCAGTGCATCATCTCATCTGCCGTATCCTGGTGGCTTCCTCATGAGGTTGATAGTTTAGTCACTTGTCAACCCTGCAGATCTCAGAAACAACGGAGGCAGGATCTGAGTCCATGCTGGCCGTCTTCCTGCCCTCTCCTTCCACTAGTCTGCAGTCTTCTAGTGCAGCGCTGTCAGAAGGGGATTCTCAAGTTTTCTAGTAGCATGATTAAAAACATTGGAATTCATGTTAATAACCAATATATCTAAAATGTTATTTCAAAATATAATTAATATAAGCATTATTGAGTTGTTTTGTTGGGTTGATACCAAATGTTTCAAAGGCAGTATGACTTTGCCCTGATCAGTCAGTCAGACTAGCCACAGGCTAGCCTTTTTCTCATGCACCTCCTGCCTGCTGTGTCAGCCGCCCAAGTGCTGGACTGCCAGTACACCATCCCACCCAGCGCGAGACTGTGCTCTTCTCTGGGGTGCCTTACTGCGAAGACATTTCACCCCAGAAACAATCCTTACATTCGGGACAGTCCTATATGACGAAGGCTACAGTAATGGCAAGGCTCTCTCTCACTATAAAAGCATTCTGCTGGCTTACGTTTAATGCGCTCAGGGGAGAGCCGTTTCATTTTGTAGTGCTCCCGTTTTTATCTTGTGACTTCCAGAGTCACCAAAAGGACAAGAAGATATGGAGCATCAATGCGGGGACTTCTCCCTGCACTGAGCTGGCTGTCCGCTGCAGTACAGAAACATGCTGTCCTTTTTTGGTCCAGGGCTGCAAGAGGAAGCAGATAAGATGACAATGTAGCATTGACTTTGCCATAAGTCAAGTTTTTGTTTATGTTTCTAAGGAAGTGAGTAAATGCATTCTAAAATATGTGGGGGGGGGGGAAGATTGCTTCAGTCATACCAAGATAAGCCCTGCTCCTGTAAGCAGTGCCCGAACTAACTAAAGCTGTTACCAATCCTGACCTAATGTAAATCCTACGTAAGTTTCACAGCTTCCCACCTGATTCTAGAAGAAATGACACGAAGTACTCGTTTAGAAGAAAAAAATGCTCCGTCCTCTTTGAAAAGAATGTTCAGTATACAATTACAAAGTAAAAATAATACAGAAAAAGCATAAAGGTATGATCCTTAATTAGAAGGGGAAACTTGGCATAGAATGACAGATCTGCCTTGTGTTATCACACAAGAATTAGAGAATAAATACTATAATAATGTGATTAAAATTTAGGGGAAAGGTAACAACAGATTTTTATCATAAACACAGGGATAAAGAACTAAATGGCTCAAGCCAGACAAAATCCCAGGATGAATAAAGGCGGTGTCAGTGAGTCCCACCCCTAGTAGGGGACCTGTTGACATCTGATAGTTGCTGGGAGAAGGAGACAGTCCTCTCTACTGGTGTGCTCCCGGTAGGTGGACCGCTCTCCAGTGCAGGCTCCACACCCAAGTTGTGTTTGGGCAGCACAGATGAACTCGTAGGTTTAGCGAGAGAGGAAAACAATCTGGATAGGTGGGTGGGGAGGCCGTGGGGAATCTGAGAGGAGCTGGGGGAGGAGAGTGAATGGGAAAGACAGATTTTGTGTGAAACTCTTAGAAAAGTAATGAAAGTATCATTTTAAAAGGACATAACCGAAGTCATTGGAGGCTTACATCAGTTAGTAGAAGAAAGATCAGGAACCTTAAAGGCTGGTCATTAGAAACTGTCAGATGAGGGCTGGGGTGGTAACTGGATGGTAGAGCTCTAATCTAGCATGGACAAGGTCCTGGGTGCAGTCCCTGCCAAACAAACACAAAATCAATCAATCAATCAAATAAACAAACAAACCCAAACCCCCAGATGACTGTACATCAGTATTTTGCAGCAGTCATGGAGACATGTAGAATTAGTTCTCAGCACAAGCTGGCCCAGTGCAGTGAGAATCCTTTTGCCTGTAGGAATGTAAATATGTCTCCTTCATAATGAAGGACACATTGTATACTTCATTCCTCTTTCTAGAGAAGGGAACCCTTGGTGTTTGGCGGACTCTTTGGACAGAATTTGGCCAGGTAGCCCAGGCTGACCTCAAATTTGCATCCTTCTAACTCTGTCTTTGTCTTCCATATGCTGGGATTATAGACCGGTAAGCTCAATAGTTGGCTATTTGAGGGACTTTAGAAAAATTTGTATGCATTGCTTAAACCCCTTTATGGATTGATCCAAATGCCTCTAGCTTTGACTGGGCGTGGACAGAGAGGGGTCTCTTAGGTGATGACTTACTGCAGTGTTCTTCCACATGGGCCTTACGAAGGAAAACTAAATTGGTTTAGTTTCTCTGACAAATCAGGATTCTGCATAAAACCTGGGTTTTGGAGTAAAACGATGTCCCTTCAGGATATAACTATTCTATAGAATTACAATAGGGCACTTGCAGTAAAAGAAAAAAAAAAAAAAAAAACTCCTTGAATTGGGTACCCTAGGAGTCCCTTTGAGTTTTGATCTCTCAGCTTAGTTACATGAGAACTCAGTCTCACAGGTAACATGCTTGCCTTGGATGGCCTGTTAGCTAAGGCACCCCCTGCTGCTCACTCAAGTGTCTTCAGCTTTTAGTGAAGATTCAATATATCAATAAATAATAAAAGACAAATACACTCTTGAGAAACTGCCTAACTCAGTAAACTTCAAGGAGACCTTGATTGTTATGAACAAGTATTATTCCCAAATAGCCATTTAAAGACTTTAACTTAGAATATCATTAGCAGCTGAGGAGGTATGGAGAAGCTGGGTCATTCAGGGGGCCAGAGATGCTCCTGGTAGCAGGAACTCAGGAACACTTCTCCCTGGGGCTGGGGCTGAGGCTGGCTGGTTCCAGTTACTTCTCTGAACTGTACAGAAGAAGGGACTGTTCCCAAAGCCATGTGTGCATGAGCGAGGTTGGTGTGTGTTCCTGTTGCTCTGGGCACACACAATAGCCGTGTGCTGTGGGTTTTGAATGAGATCTTATGTATGTACATATGTATGTAGACATGCATGTGCAAGCAGACATTTTAATGTAAAATCGGAACCTCTAACAACTGTCTGTTGGTAACACCCTAAAGTCCTGTTCAGTGCTAATGCTCATACTGGCCACGTTAGAGCAGAATACTTGAAAAAAATTCTTAGAAGTAGCTCCAGAGGCAGTCATGAGTTCAGAGACTTGAATGTATTCTGCTCGTTGAATTATGTAATAATCTAGTTTTGTTCCATATTTTACTCCATAAGTTGTTTGTTTTTCAGGAAACCATTTTTGATAACTTAATTGTAGGGGAAGTCCTCTGTGGGTCAACCGTATAGCATGGTCTCATTTCAAAGGACAAAGGGTTAATGGAGTTTAAAAGGGCCTAAGATTTGCAAATGTTGGTTTAATGATTGGTAGTTTAAGGAGATAGGTATGGTGTGTTTAGTTTTGGCAAACACGGAGAGATTGGAGATGTTAAGTCCTGTTTCATCCTCCTCTATGTAGGTAAGGTGTGAGGCCCCAGCTTGGATTCCATTGGCATAAAAAGGGATTGAAAAATGAGTGGGGGGGAGCTAAGGTCTTTCCAGACAGGGCATCGCCAGAGCATTCACCGACTGACTTGTACTTTGAGAAGACTCCTAATGAGCTACACAATGGAGCCAGTTTTATAGCCTCATGGGCACAGGGGACTCTGAGGAGGCATCGAGCGCTCTCCCCAGCCCAAGGGCCTGAGCTTCCTTCCATCTGCACAAACAGCAGGTATGAAGGTACTGGCTCCTCAGAGGCTTCTTCAGGTTCCTCAATGCATACAGCACTGGCAGCTATGATGTTTCATGGGGAGTGGGGGCATTCCTCTACACTAAATCCTGCCACTTTGGCCTCCTGAAGAGTCCAAGTCGTCAGCCTGAGACCCAGCAGGAGTGTGATGGTTCCCAGAAGGAGGGGAAGGTCCCCTGGCACATAGATGTCTGGGAATTCTCGGGCTAGATACCTAGCAACAAAATGATTGAGAAAAACTACTTTAGTGAGACTCTTTACAATGTTTCATGTATATGTTTCTCTGGATGTATATCTGTGTACCATGTGTGACTGGTGTCCTCAGAGGCCAAAGGGGGCACCAAGTACCCTGGAACTGGAGTTACAGACAGTTGTGAGCCACCGTTTAGGTGTTAGAAATTGAACCTAGATCCTCTGGAAGAGCAGCCGCTGCTCTTGATCACTGAACTTTCTTTCCAGCTCCTTATTAGGGTTTTTTAAAAATTATTCAACTTTCATTTTGAAAAAGGCTGGTGGGACTTTAGACTTACCACTGAAAATGTAGTTTGCCTTTTCCCCAAAGGTGATGGTGTGCCCTCCTTAGTGATCCTCAGTTCTCTCTCCCTTTTGCTATGTTTAAATGCATACTGGCATACAGCACTAATGTGTTATTCTGTGTATGTGCCCGAGACCTTATGGTGATCTCGGCTGCTGCTGTTAGCATCTAGTTTTACTGAAACACTTCACGTAGGGTTTTTAAAGTAAGAAATGTACTAAACAGGCACTCTTCTCAGTTTACCTGTGATTTAGATTTCATTCCCAGTGATGAGCTGGCGTATCATCTGTGCCGGTGCTGTGCAACTATGTCTCAGATATATGAATCTATATCTGCAGTCTGGCTTTTGACATGAACTGTGGGGCTTGGGACTTCATTTATTCATTTGTGTGTGGGTATGGGTGTCTTACCTGATTATGTCTGTGTACCACGTGTGAGCCCAGTGCCTGGAAGGCCAGAAGAGGGCGTCAGATCCAGTGGAACTGGAGTTACAGATGGCAGTGGCCTCTGGAAAAGCAGCCAGTGCTCTTAACTTCTGAGCCACCTCTCTAGCCTGGCTTTGGACTTGTTGAGCCAAGTTTCTCTGGTTAAATAGACCGTTTTATTAATTTATAATGAAATGGTATTCAGGTGCGACTTTACACAGCAACCTGGAAACAACATCACAGTTACACTGATAGAATTTGCTTCATTATCAGTCAGAAAATTCTAGAGCAGGTTTTCACCCAGAATTATACAGAGCCATTTGCCCTTTTATTTTGGTCTTATTAACATAAATACTTAGTACAATTACAAGCATTTTAATGGAGTCCTAGGACTCTGAACTTTTGCTTTCAATACCAAATAGTATCTGAAAAACATGCTCACTTTTGTGTTTTCTGAGAAACTCTAGGAACTGGCCCAGGTTCATGTGATAATCATTCCTCAGTCCATAGTCGCCATGGGCCTCAAGGAGTAATTCTTCAAAAGAATGGAAGAGGCGCAGGTCTTCACCGTTCCCCTCTGTTTCCACGCTCTCGGCGTGCTTGCAGGAAATGTGCTTCCAATTGGGGTATCTGATTGTGTGCCAGAATTCCTCACAGTGATCCTTGAAGCCCTCCACACAGATTATGCCAGGCTTTCCCGTCATGCAAAATCCAGTCACATCTAACCTCTTGCCCACTTCCAGGATCTTTTTCCTGAGGTCCTGCTGATATATGTGGTGGCTGTAGATCCACATCCGCTGGAACGTGTTCTTGACCGGCTTTGCTTGTGTGGACGGCTCATCCGACAGCTTTCTGGTGAGGAAGTAGGATGCGCTGTTGTCCTGCAGCCACTGGATGGCTGCGCAGACACACAGCTCACCAGGATCAAAGGTCCCCAGATAAGCAGTGAGACCTTGGTTGAGAAGAAGCTGCTGTTGTCTGTCAAGGTCAGGTGACCGTCCAAACAGCTGCAAAGCCACGTAGGGGTAGCTGTGAGGCATGGTCACTTGCAAATCAATTGTCACCTTAAAATAAAAAGCACCCAGATTTCAATACCACAGAACCACACGAGCCAGCTTATCACGACAACAGTACGGTTGTGACAGGAAACAATCACGGGGTTATCAAGTGCCAGCTACAAGTTATGCCTGTAAGCCATTTTTGTTATTTTTCAAATCGTTGCTGAACTACACTACCAGGTGCCCTGTGCTGGAGAAGGAAGGGATAAAGTCAGACATGATTTCTGCCTTAGACTAGAGCCCAGTGAAGGAGACACACGTTAAACAATGACCACACATAGCGAGAATTTAATTTGAATTTGAGAAGCAGTATTTACCATGGGAAACGTTCAAGGTTCCATTGGAGTGTGTAATCAAGGATATAAAAATCAAGTCTGGGAAGCAGTAGCCGGCTCTGAAGCGTGAGCCGGTGAGAGCTAAAACATTAGTTCTCAAGTGTCCAGTCCACATGGCACTATACTATATGTGTTAATACTCCTGGGGTTAAAGGGATCAGAAGACGGGGTAAGTTTATTTATTTATTTATTTTTATTTTTTTGGTTTTTCGAGACAGGGTTTCTCTGTGGTTTTGGAGCCTGTCCTGGAACTAGCTCTTGTAGACCAGGCTGGTCTCGAACTCACAGAGATCCACCTGCCTCTGCCTCCCTAGTGCTGGGATTAAAGGCGTGCACCACCACCGCCCGGCTTTTGTTGGTGTTTAATTTCTATTTTATTCTAGCAGAATTTTGCCCATCAAGCAAAAATGTTTGCTCTAAATAATAGTATTATCGTTATTGTATTGGGTTAGCACAGACTTTTCCCCTGCAGGAAGTACAAACACACTNGCTCTTGTAGACCAGGCTGGTCTCGAACTCACAGAGATCCGCCTGCCTCTGCCTCCCGAGTGCTGGGATTAAAGGCATGTGCCACCACCGCCCGGAGAGGGGGTAAGTTTATAGTTAACATTTAGATTTTGTATTTGTAGTTACTCTCTACTGTCAGTGCCATCAACACCATCCTAAACACTAACTTCTGAGAAGCCTCTTTGTAGCAGGCAGCATTTAGGTTTGTGAAAATCGTGGTATCTGCAGAAGGCACATTCTAACAGTTAGGTTGGTAAGAAACTGAACGAGGAGGAGACAGAATAACAATAAGAAGACTGCAGGATGTTTTCACCGAAAACAGTAGGCACGTTTGTTAAAAAAGTATGTGCATTTATGTAAAATTCAGGATTGTTTCTTAAGAGAACTTAAGGAGCACCTCGAGTTTGGTATCTTTTCCTTCCTTCCAAACAAGTAATGGGATATGTATTTGATTCTTGGATAGGAAGCTCATGCACTGGGTTTTTCAGTTAAAAAGTGGACACCTGGGGATGGAGATGGCACAGCACTGGCTGCTCTTCTAGAGGGCCCAGGTTGGAGTCCAAATACCCACGTGATGTCTCACAAACTTCTGTGACTCCAGTACCACCCTCCTTTGGATTCCGAGGGTACTGCATGCACAAGGTTGCATGCTCAAGGCCAAACGCCCATGCCATACACATTAAAAACACACTAAAACAACGGGCACCCAGAAACACGTAGAAAAAAATAAAAGCACCCACCTTGGGCTCCTCAATTTGAAGCGTGATCACAAATTCGATGTTGTGTGGGAGCGCCTCCCTAGTGCCGTCCAGATACCTCTTTATGTTCGTTAGGGCGTTTACGTCTTCCAGTTTTACTTCTCCTTGGTTAGGAAACATAGACAACAGCATTTCCATCTCCAGCAGCTGAAGCTGAAGGCTTTCTTTTACCGACGCGGACATGTCTCCAAATCAACCTGCTTGGAAACCTGGAAAGGCCCAGAAACAGTGGGTTTGTTAATGACACCTGGTGTCCGGAAAAATTTCCCAAGGTCCCCTTTCTAGGAGGCCATTCCGGTTTGCGGAGAGCTAGGGGCACGCACCCAGACACTTAAACTGTTTAGATTTCTCTCCTGAGCCCCAAATCTAGTATGCACAACACATCCTGTTAAAATGCTCCGTCAACACCTAGATTCCTAGTCTTTCTTCCCCCACCCTTGCCGGTCATTTTGGAGTCCGCGCTTTCAACAGGTGATGGGGTGATGTGTTTCGCGGCAGGTGGTTGCAAACACCTGCGTACTCCAGGCCAGCCTCAAACCTGGGGAAAGCAGGGGCCGGCCCAGGAATCCCGCTCGGATCTCAGGCCTGCGCAGTGCTGGAGGCGGCGAGGAGAGATGTTCGCAGAGCGGAGAGAGAGAGAGAAGGGGCTCCCGGTCGTCCCCCCGCCGCCCGCCCTCATCTGCAGACCCTTGGAGGACAGCCCACCCGGACTGCAGTGGCGTGCAGCATTCGCGCAGGTGCATAGGGCCTCCTCGGCCTAGCCACGGAGCTGGGGGAGGGGTCTCAGCCATTTAATAAATGACGTCTAGGGTCGAGGAGGTGAGGACCTACAGGGATGGCGATACCGTCGCCTTTCAGGGGCTGGGCTGGGAGGTGACCTCGGTGGTCGGAGGGACATCGGTGCTCCCCACCCTCCGGGGACCCCTGCCCCCCGAGGCCTAGGCTGGGAGGCGCAGTTGCCCACCCCGGGTGCTAACCCTCGGCCCGCCTTGGCCACCGCGGCCTCACCCTTCCAGCTCGCTCAAGACAAGCAGCCCCTGAACCCGCTCCGAACCGCAGCCGCAGTTCCGCGGGCGCGAGCAGCGCGGCGCGGATGGCTGGGGGCGGGGCCTGGTGCCTGGGGCGGGGCCAGAGTATCCAACCCGCCGCGATTGGCTGGGGCGGGAGCCCGAGCAGGGGCGGGGACATCAGACCCTCTCCACCGCGATTGGCCGGAGGGCGGGGCGTTGGGCCGGAAGCCAGGCTGGGCCACGTCTTCAGGGTCTGAGTAAGCTGGTTTGGTGCGCACTCCGCGGCGGCTGCTCGAATGTGGAGAGGACGTCTCTGCTCCGGTACTAGGTGAGCGGGCTTGGAGGCTTTCGGGCCGCTGTGGGTGGGGGTTCCTGGACAGCCGTGGCTGTTGGTGATCGCCGGACACACCTACCCACCGCTCAGTGCGGCCCAACTTCCCTGCCGACTTCACGCTGGAGGGCGGGGAGTCGCGGGTAATCGGGAGCTGGGAGCAGAGTGTACTACCGAGTATAGCAGGATGAATGAAAGAAGCGGGCTTCGCTGTTTGCTCTTATAGCTTGGGACTTTTTTTTTTTTTTTTTTTTGATTTTCGTTTTGATTTTGGTTCCTGTCCTGGAACTAGCTCTTGTAGACCAGGCTGGCCTCGAACTCCCAGAGATGCGCCTGCCTCTGCCTCCCGAGTGCTGGGATTAAAGGCGTGCGCCACCACCGCCCGGCCTTGTTGGGACTTTTATTTTTTTTTTATTTTTATTTTTTTTGGTTTTTCGAGACAGGGTTTCTCTGGTTTTGGAGCCTGTCCTGAAACTAGCTCTTGTAGACCAGGCTGGTCTCGAACTCACAGAGATCCGCCTGCCTCTGCCTCCCGAGTGCTGAAATTAAAGGCGTGCACCACCACCGCCTGTCCTTGTTGGGACTTTTAATAACCATTCCCATACCTATTGAAATTAGTTCTAGAACTCCAAACGCATTAAAGGGTGGAAGCGTGCTGTTATATGACTGTTATTTTCCTTTGAGAGAGTTCTGGATTTCATAAGAGTGGTTGACACCCTTATGAATAATCGCGATACTTTTTTTTATACTGGTCAATTTTTACAAAAATATACTCGTTCTTGTGAACAAAAGTTTGATTACTTTGGAACGAACTAAATTAGCTTGGGAAGGACCTATTTTACAAATCATATAGAAGCAAACATTTTTCGGCATTTCTTGTGGCGTTGTGCATCAGAACAAGGAAGGACAGTAAAGCAAGGAGGTGTGGTTGTTAGCTGAAGGACACCTACTCTGGGCTACCTAGGATAGAATTGACCCAGGAAGTGCACAGTCTACGAATCTGCATGCACCCTGCTTGCTGAGGCAGAAAACCTCAACTTAATTGGAGGTGTCTCAGAGTATTAGGGGGAACAGGGCCCACGCTTGGGCAGCATTGTGCAGATGTGAATAGCTTTAGACAAAGATTTAGAAGATTGCTGCGTCTGTCTTTATGAATAAATTGCAGAGTCATCTTGGAGATGTCCTGGCTGATCTTGGAGGTCTTAGACAAGAGGAAATGGTTGCACTTTGCTTTTCCTCTGAGATGGTTTCTCTCTAGTTTGGGAGGAATAGTGAGCGAGCCACATGGATTTCCCAGGCATTTGGAGGTACTCAGCCCTTTGTGGATCTGACCTTCAGCCTTGGTCTTTCACTGGCCTCACACCAGACTTTAGATTATTAACCTGGGCCCACACCTAAGTTGCTCCTTCCTCAGCATTCAAACAATTCAAAGAGAGCATAATAGCATACAGTATCAAGATTCTCTGTGACCAGGCGGTGGTGGCGCACGCCTTTAATCCCAGACACAGGCAGGCAGATCTCTGGGAGTTCCGAGGCCATCCTGGTCTACAAGAGCTAGTTCCGGGACAGGCACCAAAGCTACAGAGAAACCCTGTCTCGAAAAAACCAAAAAAAAAAAAAAAAAAAAATTCTCTGTGTGTTTTCCATCTTTATGTGACTTTATTTTAACCTCTGTTTCTTTTATTTTTACTTTTTCTTTTTGAGACAGGTTCTGTATATCTTTGTCCTAGAATAATTCTGTAAACTAGGCTGTCCTTGAACAGCGATCCTTCCTTCTCTGCCTCCCAGGCATTGGGATTAAAGGTGTGTACTACCACACCCAACTACTCTCTTTTTTATTTTTAAGGACTTTAACCTTTAGCCTGCATATATTTTTAACACACTCTAAACCATTTAGAGGTTTTCTTCTTTGAATCTGTCTTTACTGTATATCTCTTTTTCTGACCACATGAGTCTTTATGGAGAGGATTAAAACCGTGGCTTTGGTGGCTGGATCCAGCCCATTCCTTAGCTTTCCAGCCTCTTGGCGGAGGTACCAGCTGTAGCCATTTTTATCGCCACAACTCTATGGCCTTTCAAGGTCCTGCCAGTGAGCAAGCTGCAGCATTCTGCTCACAGACCACACTCAGTCGGACTACTGCCTGAAAGAGTCAGAGTTTGCCCTGGCAGGACGGCCCAGAAAGCCGGCATTTTAAAACAGTGCAGCTTTTTTCCTGTTACAGCTGAAAACCGAAAAGCATGCGTTCAGCTTTTCATCAACACCGTTTAAAAGATTTGCAGGGTTTTGTAGAAAAGCTGAGTCCGGAAGCCTCTCTTAGATGAGAGCGCTTGCTTGCATCTAGCAAGCAGAGCAGACCTGAGAGATTGCTGCTACTAAGAAGCCATGCTTTATTCTTTTCTGCCCAGAATTACTTCCCAAGCTCTCTCGGGTTTTATGTGGATGCAGTTATCCACATTGGGCTCCATCTGTAACATGAGGGGGCCGGCTTGTTGGGGTTTCTGTCCTTTCCGATACCCCACAGCTGGCAAGCCCCCCAAAAAATCACACAGAGATCTCCATAAGTTATAAAACTGACCCATTAGCTCAGGCTTCTTATTAGCTCTTATCACTTATATTAATCCATTATTCTTATCTGTGTTAGCCATGTGGCTCAGTACCTTTCACAGCAGGCAGGTCACATGTTGCTGCACCTCTGGGCAGGAGTGGGGGGAATGGGCTTCCTCCTTTCCAGCATTCTCCTGTTCTCCTCGCCCTGCTTCTACTTCCGGTCTGGTTGACCCGCCTATACTTCCTGCCTGGCTAAGCAGCGTTTTGTTAAAATACATGATTAACAGAATACTGACAATTCTCCCACACCATCCTCTCTCCCCCTCCTTACCCCAACATGTTTCTTTGGAGATGGTCCCAGTGAAACAGGTGTGTTACATTGTACTGGCAGTTTGGAAGCAAATGGTCCTTGAAAGCTTTTTGTTGATAATAATGTTTCTTACTTTTGCAGACATGGATCTAGAGGCTGTTTCTAAACGCTCCGCATTCCATGCCAAGCCCCAGGGGCTCATTCTCCAGTATGGGACTGCTGGGTTTCGGACAAATGCCCAGCATCTCGACCATATCATGTTTCGAATGGGATTACTAGCTGTCCTGAGGTCAAAGCAGACAAAATCCACCATTGGAGTCATGGTTACGGCCTCCCACAATCCCGAGGTAACAAACTGGTGTAATGTGTCTGAGTGTTGGACTCTGGCGTCCAAACACCGAGAAGGAGTCGCCCCCAGAGACCATCTCACTCACTACAGCTGATGCAAAAGCATGAGGATTTTATTAATTCTGTCATGACAGGGTCCCCCAGCATTCGGGAAGCCGAGGGACCTCGAATAGCGGGTACAGTCTACTTTTAAAGGGGCCACAGAAGCAAGGGGGGTTGTTCTTTGACTATTCTGATTGGCTTATTTGAAAGGGCTATTACCAATAATTGACTGGAGAGCTGTTGCCAGATCAGATGAGGTAAGAGGTCATTTTGACCCCGTTTCCCAGGGAACCGAACCAAAGCATACGTATATGGGTAATTGTTCAGGAACTGAGTACGTGCGAGTGTAGCTGTTAGGTCTTTCGTTCCCAGGGGAGGAGGGGAAGTACTATGGCACAGAGGCTGAGAGGATTCAGAATTGTCAAAAATGGCTTCAGGATTGTCTTAAAGTCTTACATGAGCACTTTGCTAATGCTGGGGGTGTGCCTCCTAATCTGTATGGTCCTTTGGGTTTGAAGCCACCCTCTCCCAGAAGCCATCCAGCTGCATTGGGTGTGGAGGGAATGAAATGAGGCTATTTTGTTGGAAAGTGTCTAGAGTAGAGAAGTAACAGAATGTCCTTCCAAGTTTGGATGGAGACATTATCAGTCATGATAGTATCACAAGGAACTGAAGAGGTAATGCAAGGGAAACGTTGTAGAGCCCGCTCGTTTGTCCCCGGCTGAGGAACTCAGCCCCGAAATACCACATAGAAACTGTATTAATTAAATCACTGCTTGGCCCATTAGCTCCAGCTTCTTATTGGCTAACTCTTACATCTTAATTTAACCCATCTCCATTAATCTGTGCAACACCACAAGGTTGTGGTCTGTCAGCAAAGGTTCAGCATGTCTGTCTCTGGTGGAGGATCCATGGTGTCTCCTGACTCAGCCTTCTTTCTCCCAGAATTTTGTTTAGTTTTCCCTGCCTAGCTAAGTTCTGCCCTGCTCTAGGTCTAAAGCAGTTTATTTATTCATTAATGGTAATCACAGCATACAGAGGGGAATCCCACCTTACCTTACCTCCCCTTTTCTGTTTAAATAAAAAGGAAGCTTTTAACTTTAACAAAGAAAATTTACATATAACAGTTATCAGAGCAAGACTTACAGTTACAATATTTATATCTACTTTCTATCTGTTCTTCAACTCCATCAAAGACTCCAGAAGGATATATTACCTAAGTAAAGAGGAGGTGCATTATAAGCAACTTCCAAAACTCTAGAATTGACAGAGACATCTTGCTGCCTGGATAGTCACCCAAAGTTCTTCTATACTGTTGGAGCATCCATCTTCAGCCTACAGGCTTGTAGTATTCAGCAGACTTTTCCATGAAGCAGGAAATTTGAAGATCTGTTCTACTACCTTGTAATGGCAAAGTTCATCAGTTAACTTTTTTCTGTGTTCTTAGAATGTCTGGCAGCAGACTCTTTTATGTAACAGGAACCCCGAAGGACCATCTCACCTTTGGGCAAGTTCAGCAGTCATTTCTCTGTGGGTCCTGCATGTCCAGTTCATACAGCATACCATCAAGAAGTCCAGGCAAGAGCAGTTTCTTGCCCAAATGACTAGCTAACTCCATAAGGAGCCTCTTTGATACCCATCATCCTCTTGAAGTAGACTGGTGCTGCCAGGAGCAGATGTGTCTCATTGTCATGAAAAGTCCAAGTTCTTTTTTTTTTTTTTTTTTTGGTTTTTCGAGACAGGGTTTCTCTGTGGCTTTGGAGCCTGTCCTGGAACTAGCTCTGTAGGCCCAGGCTGGTCTCGAACTCACAGAGATCCACCTGCCTCTGCCTCCCGAGTGCTGGGATTAAAGGCGTGCGCCACCAGCCACCATCGCCCGGCATAAAGTCCAAGTTCTTAAAACATTTTAAATGCCATATTCTGAAGGTCTCTGAAAGATTTGACTAAAATATTTCTCTATATATCTAAAAACCTAACTAACATGACTACAAGCTTGACTATTATAGATGATTATCTGTTAGCCTATATTTCTTAATTATACATTGCATTTTTAAATAAACTGCACGATCATAATACCATAAGAGCAGAAATATATATCAGTAGACCAAGATCCATACCAATGCAAATTACTCCTTTCTATATCATATCCCTCTTTAAATGTAAACAAACTTTATAAACAATTTTTGGGGGTGTGTAGGGCAACCTTTTGGGAGGATCCTGGTTCATCAAAACACATTAGTATGGAATTAATCCACAGGTTCTCATTTTCTGTGGAAAAAAAAAAAGAACCTCTTTTCCAAAGCAACAAATTCTTAGACCCATATTTTGGAATCAAGATACCTTTAAAGTATATATGTTGGCTTGGCTTAGCAGTCCCCAGTATCAGATGCCTCTCTGCAGTCAAAAAATTCAAAGAAAACACAATAGTTTATATAATCCAGACTCTCTGTTTATATACTATCTTTACATGGCTTATTTTTTATTCCTTTTAATCTTTGACTGTACTGTCTCTTTAAAGACTTTACTTTTTCTTAGAACCATTTACTTATATTTTAACTGTCTATATACTTTTTCTTCTCTTTCCTAAGCCTACATATTTATCCAACAGTGTGACTCATTTAGAGGTCTTTTCTAAGCTGTGGCATTGCTAGAGCAAATATGGATGGCACTCCCTGCTTGCTGCCCAGTCCAGCATGGTGGAACTGTTTCGTGCCTCTGAGAGCCATGTACATTACCCCATTTTCAGGCTCACAGCTGGTCTGTTGCCATTAAGCCAGTTGTCACACTCTGCTCATAAACCCCATTTAAATGTTCCATAGCTGGATCTCCTGAAAGAGTCAGAGTTTGTGCTGGCACCACCCAGGAAGCCATGGCTTTTTCAAAACAGTGCGGCTATTTTTTCTGCTACCGCTGAATCAAGAAAACCCCTTAAAGGAGCCATGCCTCTGCTTGCTTCTAGCAAACAAAGCCCACCCAAGAAAATGTGCTACCAAACCATGTTTAACTCTGTTCTTTTGTGTCTAGGCTTTATTTTTAAGCTTTTAGGTTTTACGTGAATGTAGTTAGCACATGTTGGAGTGCCAATCTTTAGTTTTCCCCACCTAGGTAAGTTCTGCCCTGCTACCAAAGCAGTTTCTTTATTCATTAACGGTAATCACAGCACACAGAGGGGAATCCCACATCAGGGAAACACCTGTTGGTTCCTGGCATTGGTGCCAGTGGTCCCCAGGGCAGCTGCTCAGTCATCAGTTGGAGGGATGATAGCAAAAGTTCTTCCTCTAGTCACTTCCATTCTGGGCTCCCCTTAAGGTTTGTTTCTCTTTTAGGAAGACAATGGTGTGAAATTGATTGATCCTATGGGGGAAATGTTGGCCCCGTCCTGGGAGGAGCATGCTACCTGTCTGGCCAGTGCTGAGGAGCAGGATATGCCTCAGGTGCTTACCACCATCGTGGAGAAAGAAGCAGTGGATCTGCAGCAGCCCGCCTTCGTAGTTATTGGTAGAGACACCAGGTGATGATCCTAGTTGCCTGCCCAAGGGCAAATATCTGTGAAATATTGCATCTCCTTTCAGGACCAAGGGCAGTGGGAAGGACTAAGGGAAGCTCAGTGCACATCCCACCTTTTTAAGTGGCACATGGTGACTGTCTGGGTTTGGAGTCTCTCTAGTTTCTTGTAGTCTTCGGGAGCTTCCATCTCAGGGTTAGTGACGAATGAGAATTTATGTGAGAGTTGCATGAAATAGCAATGTACAAAAGCTGTTTCCTGCATGTTAGAAACATTTAATTGTTGTGACACTTCGTAGGATTATTTCCCCACTGCAGTCAGAGCGCATCATTTTAAACAAACCACACTTGGAGATTTGGTTTCTAATCTGTTGCTGGTTCTGGTGTTCTGTCATTTCTTTGTTCTGGAATTCACTGGAAGCAGCATTTTATAGTCTCTGTACTTGTCACTGTCAGCAGCTTTTGCCTTTACAAAAGCCTGCTTTTTTGCAATGTTAAAAGTTACTTTGAAACAATAGTAGTTTTCCCTTTTATGCAAGTTCTGGCTTCATCGAAGTCTTCTTTCTCATTCTCTGGAAAGCTTGGATTTAGTTTTTACTCTGTGTTGTGTTACCAGGTTTTGCAAAAACTATTCACTCATTAGGTCCATAGGCAGCAGAAATAGCTAATTGATTGGTTCCCTCAAGTCCGTCAGTGTCCTCTCACTGTGTTTGGCTCTTACCTGTAGTTCCATAATGACTCCCTGGTTTTCCAGATAGAGGAGTACTTTGTTATGATTTCATAAAATGAAAACTAGATTCTATGCTCTCAGTAGTTTAAGGCCCCATACTCCATCCACACTGTGTGCATTCAGTCTCGATGCTGTTATTAACTAAGATACATATTGCTACAGTCAAACTAGGAAAGGTATTTGGGTATGAGTTAGGGTACCTTTTATATCTTTTAAAATATTATTTGTGTGTGTGTGCTTGAGAAGGTTAGAGTTATCGGATCTTGAGCTGGAGTTACAGCCAGCTGTGAGCTGCCTGTGTTGGGAACTGAACTTGGGTCCTCTGCAGCAACAGTACGCACTCTAACTACTGAGCCATCCCTCCAGCTCTCCTTTACAAGCCTCCTCACTTTCTCCTTTTTTGGCTAATAGAGGGTATTGAACCCAGGGCCTAATGTATACTAGGAAGGGGCTACAGACCTAGTCCCTTTTTAGATTTTGATATAGCTGCACAAATTTACCCAGGCTGGCTTTAAACCCAGTCTCTGCAGGCTTTGAACTGAGTGATCCTCCTGCCTCAGCTTCTCAAGTAGGTGGGAGGAATCAGTGGTCTGCATCCGCATACCTGGCTATTTGTATTTTCTTTGTAAATTTAAAAGCCAAAATTTTCTAAGAAATCACCTGTGCAAAGGCTCCTGGGAAAATGCTTGTAATTTACCCTGTGTTTTTGCAAAGTTGATAGCTTTCAAATTCAGTGACCGTGCTGTTTTGAAATTGTGAGCACACTCCTCCAGTGCTTTCCCATTTACTAAGTCTTTCTTTCCTTCCACAGGCCCAGCAGTGAGAAACTTTCACAGTCTGTACTAGATGGTGTGACTGTCTTAGGAGGCCAATTTTATGGTATGTAAGTAAATCATCAAGGAATTGTTTTTAAATTTCAAAAGTAGCACATATTTAAAATTTGGACGTAACAAACAATAAAAGTTAAGAAATTAATAACTAGATAAACTTTTAAAATATTGCAGGTTTTTCTGAGCAGTCATATGAGTTTACCCATGGGCCATAGCATATTGAATCTTTTCCACTTGTGACCCCCTCTGTCTGATATATTTTCTAGAACACCTGGTATACAATTATATAAAATTACAAGTCTGGTGTTTGTTGATCATAAATCATGAAGAAACTTATTATAAAACAATTCTTTAGACATATAATTTTATCATTTTTTGTTTGTTTTTTGAGGCAGGGTTTCTCTGTGTAGCTTTGGTGTCTGTCCTGGAACTAGCTCTTGTAGACCAGGCTGGTCTTGAACTCACAGAGATTGCCTGCCTCTGCCTCCTGAGTGCTGGGATTAAAAGTGTGTGTCACCTTCGCCTGGCTATATATAATTTTTAAGGGAAGAAAGCAAATTTACATACTAATTAGATGGGTGTGCCTATTTTTTTTTTTTATACAAGGGTTCAATCTTGGTTGAGTGACACTGTCAACATTTTCCAGAGATTTTGAATATTTTTATATAATTGTCAATGTTGAGAAAGCTGCTTGGTCTTAATGCATAACAGAAATATGTTTAGGCCCATTTCAGAAATGGTTGCAGATCCTGTTCTGATTTAAGCTTCTGCCTCTGATCACTCACCTGGCCAGTCCGTAGTCTGCTATAGGAGGCTGTTTCTGGCTGTTCAGAGTGCTGTCTCCTCTCCTCACCTGAATCCAGATTGCTGGGTTATCTGGACAAATAGAGATCCTGCAGTGTTGGGTTAAGCTTCAGAGAGCCTGAGGCTTTTTCAGTACAGTATTTATAGTAAGGATTGACAACCTTTTTTATTTTTTGTCTCTGTGTGTGCGTGTGTTGGCGTATGTATGTGGAGGCCAGGAGTCAGTGGTGGGCATTCCCTGATTGTTTCCTACCTTATATGTTGAGGCAGGATCTCCCACTCAAACTCAGAGCTCCCTGTTTCACCCATGGTTTACTTGGGAGGCTGGCCAAGGACAGTGTGACTTGCTTTATCACACATGATCAACATTTTCATCAAAGTCCTTCAAATCAGACAATCAGACAAGAGTAGCTCCCAGCACTCTGGAAAGTTATTCTGTTGTTGGGGAAATGGGACTTAACAGGTTAGAGACATTTTTGCTTTACAGATCTCTTAAGCACAGTAATTAAAACAAAAAATATAATGTTGAGGATTACAATGGTATTTATGCATTTGGATATTTTGAAAGTTTAGCTTTATGTTTTCTGAGTTTCTGTGTTGGTTTTTTTTTTTTTTTTTTTTTTTTTTGT
>NW_026068047.1:1901939-2003805 GCF_014885135.2 Alexandromys fortis
CTCTCTCTCTCTCTCTCTCTCTCTCTCTCTCTCTCTCTCTCTCTCTCTCTCTCTCTCTCTCTCTCTCTCTCTCTCTCTCTCTCTGTCTCTCTGTGTGTGTGTGTGTGAGGGGCTGGGGGTGAGGTTCAGCAGAAAGAAGAGCAAAATGGTGGGAAATCAAGCAGATTTTACATTACAGGGTGGGGACCTGAGCTGCTACTGACCTGGAACTGGGTGCTGGGCTCCTTAGGTAACTGACCTTTGGGTGAAGGTTAATGCCTGTTTCTGGCAGACTGTGTCAAAAAGTGTAAACAGAAACCCACCTGTAGGGTTGTTTGCTAACAGACAATCCCCACACCTTTAATACCAGGTGGCGCTCTGGCCAGCCTGGTCTACAGTGTGAGTTCCAGGATAGCCAGGGCTCTTACTTAGAGAAACCCTGTGTTGAAAAATAAAACCAGATATACAGTCATTCCGTTTATTAGGTCAAAGTCCTTCTGTTTTGGACAATTTCACCAGCAGTGCAATCTTTTTTGGGGGGTGGAGGGGGTGAGGGTGGGGGGTGGGGGTCTGGAGCTAACATTCTTAAGGTATGAATTCGTGTGAGCGCCTTCTGTTACTAAGTGAGCTGAAGTGCTTTTTGTGTTTGGCAGATTATGGCCTGTTGACTACGCCTCAGCTACATTACATGGTGTATTGTCGGAATTCCGGAGGCCGGTATGGAAAGGCAACCATAGAAGGCTACTGCCAGAAACTCTCCAAGGCTTTTGTAGAACTTACCAAACAGGTGAGACAGTTTTTCTATCGTGATTAGAATTTCAGCGTATATAAACATATATTTATATAGTGAACATAGTGATACAGTCAACAACCTCATTTACAGAGTTACAAGATGTTTTCTTTCTTTCCTCCGACTGGGACTTAGCTGATCAGTGCATGTTGGCGATGGTATAGTGGCAAAGTGCATCCTGGGAAACCTCATGGTATCTTTGCTTGTGGTCCTCAGTATTCAGTGGGATGAACTTGATTATAATGTAGATGCTCCTGGCTTGAGGAAGTCCTGCTGGGAAGGAATTTCTTTTAGGTGGATTCCCTGGAGATGTGTCGGGTGACTGACTCACTGGACGGCACTGCTATTGCTGCTCAGAACTCAGGCTTTGGTGTGGGGATTGGTGAAAGACTGGTTAAAAAACATCCTCAAGCCCACACGCCTGTGACATGATGTGCCTTGCAGAGAATGCTAGTGTTATTCAGACACCTGCATGGCCGTGTGCACATCAGATGGCTGTCAAGGAAAGAGCGCTAATGTCCTGCTGTGCTGGGACCCGGTTCTAACGCAGCTGCTCTCCTGGGAGCTGTCACTCAGTGGCACCACTGTTGTGTTGATGTTTTGAAATTCGTTTGACTGTACACGTTTTCTGCATTAAATTAGACAGGTAAAGGGAAATAAGTGACCTTTTCAAGTACACATACATGCATGCATCATACTGCTTCTCTTTGGTGACTTGTTTTCCTTCCATGGCTTTTTCCTTTGAAGGCTTCCTGCAGTGGAGATGAAAACAGATCGGTTAAGGTTGACTGTGCGAATGGCATAGGGGCCTTGAAGCTAAAAGAAATGGCGCACTACTTCTCCCAGGGCCTGTCGGTCCAGCTGTTTAATGACGGGACTGCAGGGAGGCTCAACCACCTGTGTGGTGCTGACTTCGTGAAGAGTCATCAGAAACCCCCACAGGGTATGTATGTCCCAGTGGCGTGTGGTGTGTCCCAGTTGCGGCAGTGTCTGCTCCTGCTCCTAGAGCTCTTTGGAGCCAGTTCACTTTCAAGCTAAGCTGTCTCCGAGTGAAGAATCACAGCACTTGTCCTGGTCCCGCCACCTTTGGGTCCTTAGAAATCTTCTCGTTTCTAAGTGCTGTTCAAAACACGGCCAGCTCTTGCTGAAAGCTCACAGAAAACAGCACATTAGCACAACAGCTCTTAACTGAGGTCCCGTCAGAACCGAAGTGCCGTGTCAGCACACAGGGGCCGCTCCCTTTCTCATTTAGTCTGTCCAGGGTGGGATGCACGCAGGCTGGGAATTTCTATTCCTGGTGGGTTGCTAGGCTTTGCTGGTGGCTCAGGCCCAGTGAGCACGCCGAGAATCACTGGTCCAATGGCAGCAGTTGTAAGTAGCTTCGTCTTCCTGTCTGCACTAGACTGGCTGGAAAGGGAATGGAAGACTGCCTTTACATCCTCAGTGGATTCAGTGTTCCCCAAATGGGAGGATTAGGAAAACCCTATTCTGGTTTTAATTGTAGTAAAGAGTATCCTAGATGCTCCCTTACAGACCCTAACCTTTCCTGGCTTGCAGATGTATTGCTTGGGCCACTGAGTGTTTGCCTGTACTCTGATTTCTCTATCAAAATCATCCAACCCCATCTCCTCACCACTCCACAGGTGCCTTGCATTGGCTTCACTTGTGTGGCCTGTTCTGGCTTACTGTAGCAAGCATGTATAATTTTAATTTTATATAACCTTTTCATTGTAGTGCTTGTTTTGATATTAACGTTACCTGTCCTGTCCTTCAGTTCTGGACCTTCATCCATCTGATTGTTGAGGTCTTCCTTCTACTGCTGTGGTGGCCTCTGTGTCCTGGGGAAATCCACCCTCCACTCCCCCCAGGCTGTTTTTCTGACCTGCAGGCAGCAAGGCTAACAGAGTCTGGCTTTGTCTGCTGCATCTTTGCTAAGGGTCGGCAAGGTTTTCTAATACATCTGATGTAACAGTTGCTGAAGTTTCAGTGACTTTATGCAGATCCTTAGTGAGCTCTTGGAAGTTATAATTCTGTGCTCCTAATTACTTTTCTTATTGCTGTTAGTTTAAGCAGATAAAATACTTATTAAGTCAAAGCACATATTTTATCTATTGCTGATTTTTATTTCTAATATGTAAAGGACAGAAATCTTACCTTTAAAAATCTCAAAAGTTTCAAAAAATTATATGGGAAACTTGTGTAGCCAAATCAACTGGTTAATAGAATTGTATTTTAGTGTAATATCACGTTTTAGCATGAATAGATTTGAGGACCTTTTTTTTTTAAGTTTGCCTTGCTAGAATTTAACCTGCAAGAAAAGTACAAATAGCTGGGCCTGTGACACACACCTTTAATCCCAGCACTGAGGCAGAGGCAGGTGACTTTTAAGTTGGGGCTAGCCTGGACTATATAGTGAGGATCTGTCTTCAAAAAGAGCACCAGTAGACTTACCAGACACCAGTATTTAAAACTGGAGACATTGGTTTGTGTTTTGCAAGGAATCTTTTAAAACATCTCTTGAAAAGTTTATAGTGGATGTGCGGTACTGTTGCATATAATGTTAATTTTGATCTATATTGAAAATAGTTATGTGTGTCAGAGAAAAAAATCTTATATTTTATATAGTGAGCTTTAGTCTCATTTCTTAGTCTGAAATGCACTTAATCCTCATCCTGTGTGCTAGGAATGGAAATGCAGTCCAACGAAAGATACTGCTCCTTCGACGGGGATGCAGACCGAATCGTGTATTACTACTGTGATGCAGACGGTCGCTTTCATCTCATAGATGGAGACAAGATAGCCACCTTAATTAGCAGCTTCCTTAAGGAGCTGCTGTTGGAGGTAAGGTGGGGTGGGGAGACATCCAAGGCTTGCTAGGGAGCACTTCCACACCAGGGTCTTTGAGTGTCAATAGGGGTATGGGAGGTTTGGGGTAGGGGGAGTTCTTGATATTTGTGGCTGGAAAACAAAACTAAGTGGCAATTGCAGCCATTTCGGCACAGGGGCATTGGTTTTAGTTGCAGTAAAGATGGTATTCTAGATGACTGTATTGTACTGGTGCTTTTCTTGGTATTGACTTGACTTTCTCATGCAACTTTGTAAAGGCTTGGTTCCTTAGAAACAGATGATGCATGCATTCCTGAGAATTTCATCATGACTGTAAAGCATCCAGTTCTAAGAACAAATAATACCTGAGATAATTAATGTCATCATTATGATAAGTTTAGTAATTGATTTTTTTTTTTCCTCTTTTGGAAAAATCCTTGTCAGAGGCTCCTGGGTGAGTTAAGTGTGTCATTGTTTTCTTCTAGATTGGAGAAAGCCTGACTATTGGTGTTGTACAGACTGCATATGCTAATGGGAGCTCCACAAGATACCTTGAAGAAGTTATGAAGGTACTGCAGCAGTGTCTTCAGTTTGGGGTCACTTCTGAATAGCGTGGGAAGGTCATTCTGTGAGGATAATCATGTTACCACATGTGAACAGTGAACACAGCTGAACCGCTGTCCAGGTGACGGTGACTAGGTCAAAAGGCTCACATGTCTCTGGTGCACTTGTACCTTGGAGCATATTAAAACCTGTGAATTCTGTGATCTAATAATGATTGCAGATCTTTTCCAAGACTTATTGAGCTATATTTATAACTCATGAAGGCCTGAAGATGCCTCTGTCAAACATAACCCTTAAGGTAACATTACACCTATATCTTCATTGCTGTGATCACAGACCTGGAAAGCAACTTAGGTAGGAAGGGCTTATTCTGCCTCAGTGTGCATGAAGGCATACAGCCCACTGTGGGGAAGGAATGGCAGGAGTGTGAGGCCCATGGGCACATTGGGTCACTCAGGAAGTAAGGATAGAAAAGTAAGCTCCCCAGTGACTGACTTCCTTCAGCTAGGTGCCCCACGTCTTTCTCCAAATTCCTGCAGGCTCTGGGCAGATTAGTGAGTCAGCACAGCAGGTGAAAGGGACCAAGAAGTATGCCTGGGCCAGCTGCTGTCCACTTCAGTCAGTCTTCTAGAGGAGCAGAAATGAAATTTCATGTGAATTTTCTGCTTTTAAAGAGAATAGTAGACGGTCAAAAAACATGGATGCTGTTTGCTTCTGTCGTACTTTAAATACATGGTCACAGTGGCTTCACTTCAAGGCCTTTCATGGGGTTAGTACTTGGTCCTGGGACACATTCTGAGAAACGCAGTAGTGTGATGTGAGTTTATGTCATTGTGTGAACATTGAGTGTATTCAGCTCTGATGGCCACGGTATTGCTAGGAGACTTGACCTTCTGGTACCACTACAGCATCCATTGTCTGATCTTGACCAGACGTCATTTAGTGCATGAGTGTTTAGTTTGGAAATTTCATCTGTATGTACCTAGTATGTTTATAAACTTAATACACACCAGAAACTGTTACTTCCTATCCCATTTTCCTTTTGGATTAAATATTTTTGCCCTTGTCATCCTATGGTTTTTCAAGTCCAACAAATACTGATCTTACTGGATGTCTCTCTTGTAGTTTTGTCAGTTTTTCTTAAATCTTTTAGACCCACCATTGATAGCCTATTTTTTGCTGCTGGTCCAGTCATGGTGATTTATTACTAGCCATGATCAATCTTGAAAGTCTGATTGGCCTTTTTGTTACTCTTATTTCCATTTTTCAAAACAGGATTTCTCTGTGTAGTCCTGACTGTCTTGGAACTTACTCTATAGAACAGGGCATCCTCTGTCTCCTGAGAGCTGGGTTAAAGGTGTGTGCTACTACACCCATCTCTAACTGTCCTTCCTTAACTTTTTATGCCAATAGTTAGAAATAGTCTGGGGACCTGATCTAACTTGCCACTGTTTGTAAGAGTTCTATTGAAATAGCGCCCTGCACATTTGTTGAGGTGAGGTCTGTGGCTGCCTCTGTATACTACATACAGAATGATTGTGGGAGATCATATAGCCTGCATTATTAGTGTAGGGTATTTACCTACGAAGAAGGATTGGCTCTTCATTAGAAAGCATGCAGATCTCTTTGTCCTGCGTTCTCCATATTATAGCTCGGACAGCCTTCTCAAAGCAGACAATGCCACTTACTTGCAGTCATTCCCTGTGTGGGTGTTTTAGGTCTTTATTGTCTTTAGCACCAGAGGGAGGTTTCAGATTTTATTCCTTGTTTTATTTATGGAATAATAGATATATAATTAACCGAGTTTGTTGTCTTTCTTTAATGTGTTGTAGGTACCTGTTTATTGCACCAAAACTGGTGTCAAGCATTTGCATCACAAGGCTCAAGAGTTTGACATTGGAGTTTACTTTGAAGCAAATGGGCATGGCACAGTAAGTTTTCTTAAAGAAGTCAACTGGTTAGCTGGCATTTTTCTAAATAATGGATTTCTCTTGTAGTTGGTAACATGACTAGGTAGTAGTAAATTACACTATGAATGTATACTTAGATGCTATGACAATCCTCCATAAAAAGTGCACCAATTTGTTCTTTAAAGAGCTGGGGCGAGCTTAGTTCTGTAACCAGATGTGAGGTCTTGAGTTGGATCGGTGCTGCAGAGTCAGAGACAGGCACACACACCCCATAAAACCCAACAAATTATTTTAAAATGTTCTGTTCATGTTCTTAAAATTTTCCCACTTCTTACAGAGTAGCTATGATGAAAAATTACAGAGTAGCTATGATGAAAAGTTTTACTGAGTTTAAAGCATATACAAGCATAGGTGTTTTATGTTTGTTTTTTTTTTGTTGTCAGGGCTTTCTTAGGACTAATCTTTAAAAAAAGCCATATATAATTCAATATAAATGTCAATATTTTAAAGGGTATAACTTTTTTTTAAGATTATTTTAATGTTCAGATTTTATTTAAAAATGTCTGTATATCACCTCTTTTCATGAATGGATTTGAGGTAGACATGAGAATATTTGAATGTGGTTTAAATCATTCTCTTCACTAATTTCAATTTGGCTTTTTGAAGAGCCATGAATATAAGGAGAAGGAGAATGTGTTTCTATAAAATGCAGCTGAAATGTAACTTCAGTGATCTAATGCAAGCATTGGTACAGTTTTTAAGGTGAAGTCCATAAGGTCTCTGAATCTGTTCAACTCGACTCACAGAAAAAATGGGTAGGTCTGTTCAGTCAGAATTTATTTAGGAAAACCAGGTGACCACCCTGCATCTTATTTTACCAAAAAGTGCCCATTTTTTCGAGTGATTAGCATTATGTACTCACGTCAATACTGGCCTCTTGAGGACTATAGAGGATGGGAGTGGCATTTCCTAACAAAGGAATGTCTGTGGTAGTAAGTATCTGACACCAGCTGCCGTACTGTTGAGTGCAGTGAACTCATGCTGATGTTGCCTCACACATACCCTGTAAAGGTACCTGCTGCAGAGTTCAGGAAATGAGCTCACATGTATTCAGTTTTTGTCAAAAGTGGTATCTTAAATTAGTTTTACAATCCATAAACTTTTTCTTTAGCAATACCCTTTGTGCTCTGATTTGATTTCAGCATTAATGGCAGACATTAGGCTGCCGTTATTTGTCTATTCAGTTCCTAGATTCCCTGGATGAAAGGTGGCCTGGAGTTTGTGACTGACTTCATATACTTCTGCTGCAGGCACTGTTTAGCGAAGCAGTTGAAACGAAGATAAAAAGACTAGCACAAGAATTAGAAGACGAGAAAGGAAAAGCTGCAAAGATGCTTGCAAGCATTATCGACTTGTTCAACCAGGTTAGAAGTGAGGTCACAGGCTCTGAGTTACCTTAACATCAGTCAGAACATGGGATGTAGAATTATAAAAGGTGAAGTCCTGGCTGGGTGGTTTGCTTCTAACAGTGGTGCCCACAGTTGAGACTTGCACTGGAAATAACATTTTTTATGCTTCCTTTTCTTGATATTTTGTCAGAAAAATGTTGAAATGTTCAAGTATACTTAGTAGCTACTGAGTATGTATTTTGTGCGTTTGGCTAACTTTTCAAAGACAAACTTGGAAAATTCTGTACCATTTACATGCTTGGGTCCGACAGCTGAAACTGCAGTACTGCTATGGAAAAGCGACAGTGAAGGCAGGAGAGACATGGAGTCCGCATGTCTGATATGGGTCAGACGTTTTATCCACTTTTCCTTCTAATCACAGCAGTAATGCAGGAAGCTAGGTTATAATTTCCATTTTATGAAATGAAGCTTAGAGTTGGCTCTGGATCCATGTCATTGTTGTCTGTCATGGTTATGTGCATCTCCTTTGCCGATGCGCGGCCAGCATCCGTGTGGGATTATTTAATGTGTGCTTTGTTTCCCCAATCTTGCAGGCAGCTGGAGATGCCATTTCTGACATGCTGGTGATTGAGGCGATCCTGGCTCTCAAGGGCCTGACTGTGCAGCAGTGGGATGCCATTTATGTTGATCTTCCTAACAGACAACTCAAAGTTAAGGTGAAGAAAGCGTGAAACAATCTTTCAGACTATAGCGTTCTTCCAGTCTTCCCAGGCCAAGTGTTTGCTGAGTGGGTTCCATTTCGGTCTGTATGTACACTCTACTTAGGGAGTAAGAAAGGCCTTACAAAAACTGCTTTACTCACACTTTAAAAAATAACTTCTTCTGTACTTCCACTTTATCTTATGATAAAGAATGGTATTATGTGTGAATATGCATCATTTAAAAATATGAACAAAATCATAAAAATTTTTAAGTTTTTAAAAGTTAGTTAGCTTAAAAAGGTTTCTCCTTTCACAGCCCAGCTCATACTGTTTTGAAGCAAAACCCAGATAAATAATGTTATCATTTTAACTGAAACTGTTGCTTCAGAATTAACTTTTAGTTCACATAATGCCATAATGCTTAAATTTTTCTTTTTTTGGAGACTAAGCCTCACAGTTCTTACCTGTCTGGCTAAGTCCCCTGATGACAGACCTGCCCCCCCCCTCCCCCACACCAGACCACAGTACTTTTTGGAGCTAGATGTAAGCAGTAGAATCTGTGGACTCAAAGAAGAACTCTCTAAAGGCATTTCAGATGAATGGGTGCTTGATTCGCATCTCTCTACATATTCTCCAGTAGAATTGTTGAAAGATTAGAGATTAAAGCTAGAGTTCACAGAAATGGCCACCAAGTATTTGGATTTGTTTTCGGCATATTTAGGAGATGCTTACCTCGGCCCTCTTCTGTAATCGCTTGCCACTTGTTACAGCTGTATCAGCAATTTGATCGGTAACTACTGGGGCGAGACAATAGTTACTGACCACTAGTCTAATGGTAGCTCTGAGTCAATGTGTAAATGTCCTGTTTGGCTAAAGTTAATTTTTTATATTCTGAAGATTTTTACTTAAATAGTTGGACAAATGTTAAAACTGTTATACGGTTCTAGCTAAATACACCAGGAAATTTTACCTCAGTTCCCGTCACCTGTCCCTGTGCGTCACTGATACACTGTGCAGGATAGTAACTTGAAATGGCCGCCTCTTACCCTGTTGGTTGGACTATTTTGAACAGGTTAAGCTTCTATAACAGACAGGAAATGTTTGTGCTCAGGTTGCCGACAGGAGAGTTATTAGCACCACTGATGCTGAAAGACAAGCAGTCACTCCGCCAGGACTCCAAGAAGCAATCAATGACCTGGTGAAGAAGTACAAGCTTGCCCGAGCTTTTGTCCGGCCCTCTGGTACAGAAGACATTGTCCGAGTATATGCAGAAGCAGACTCACAAGTAAGCTGGGAACGGGAGGAGAAAGCACTGTTTGATTGTGTTTGGAATCACACTGTGGAAAAAGAATACATTTTTCTTAGAGATTAAGATTGAATGTACCGGGAGATATATAGCTAAACAGTTTCAACTTAATTTGTTCCCAAGCAGTTCTTTAGTGCAGATTCTTGAGGGTATAATGTTCTGCCTGTGCAGTATTTAACATGTCCTTTGTCTGACACATGCTAATTTTAACTTATTATAGATTATTCATTCTTTTCCCTCTAAAAGTATAGTCCATGAGTTTATTTTAGTATTTCCAAAGCAGCAGGTAATGCTTTTCTTTCTGGACTTTTGAATTGCTTTTTAAATTTTTCTTTTAATGACATTCTTACTACTTGCATTTTCCGCAGTTTTATCATTTGCCCTTTTTACATGCTTTGGTTGAACTGGGGACTTGGAGACACCAACAGTTACATGACTATGGGTATTCTCTGATGGAAATCCTAAGAATTACTTATTCTTAGTACATAACCATCTTGATTTTAAAGGGGCTTGTTTTCTTACTTTACTTTGGAAATTTTTATTAACTGAATCGAAAACTCACTTTATTTAGAAGAATCCAACCTACTTTCTATTATTTATGGACTTTGGCGCCATATCTCTCACTAATCTCTTAATGTGATTTGTAGGAAAATGCCGATAGACTTGCAGGCGAAGTGAGTTTGGTGGTGTTTCAGCTGGCTGGAGGCATTGGAGAAAGGCCACAACCATCTTTCTGAAGATAATTTTTATATTCTTGAAAAATGGACTTCTAAAATGTTTTTATAAAACTATTTGCAATACTGGCAGTACTCTAATGGATTTAGATCTGTTTTTAAAAAATGCTACCAGAAGAAATGGTTTAGAAGTTGGTAAATCTTAGACTTGGTAATGAAGCTCACCTCTGATTTTAATCTGTAATAACAGTTTGAGTGTCATTAATTTTACAGTGTATGCAGGGTGTTGGGAAATTAAATTGTATTAATTACTAACTCCTCGCAATGCCTTTGTGATTACTTATCTAGATAAACCCCTGACCTATCTGATTCAGATGTGGAGAGTGGAGACTTCATATAAACCAGTGGCAGACTTTAAAGTGAGAAATGACTTGGCTTGTTTGCATAGCAGCATAGAACTGTCAGTTGGCCCATCTTTCTTTGCACTAACAGAGGCCTGTGCTCTACTCACTAGGATGTGTGGTCCAGGCTTCAGCTACTCTTAAGAGAAGGGATGTGGAGGGACAGCTCCACATGAAGTCTCTGACAGCAAAGTGACCATTCTGATACTAGGATGTTGGTAACCACAGAAGAAAAAAAAAACAATTTAAATTAAATGAGGCTTGAAACCAGCATTAAAAAAAACAACAACAACAACATTGGTGTATATTTTGCAGGTTCAAGACAACCCAAGACAGTGAACAATGGACTATATATGCATATATAGACCTCTCATAGGCACCATAATCAGTATGAGCCAACTATATTTAAACTTGATTCAGGCCACATTTAGACATAAGCTCTTATTTACAAATATTTAAAGTAAATACAACCTGAAGAATGTCTTATTGCATACATATATATATATAAAAGAAAACTATACAACTCAGAACAGTGTCTTAAATAATTACATTTCCGTTGCGTCTCTGGGGAACCACGGTGGTGGTCAAGATTTTATGACTCCTTCCAGAAAATCCTTTTCTATCATCTCTTCAATTTTTTGCCTGGCTTTGCTGGAAAATGCTTTGTGGTTCTCCAGTTTCATGTCCTTGTTGGGGAAGGAGTTTGAGTAGAGGACAGGGCTCCCTGAGTGTCCTCCGCACCGGCTTGTGACTTTGCTGTTGAAAACTTGGCTGAGGACGTTGAAGAAGGGCAGAAGCTGCTCCATGCTGCGCATGGTGCAGAGGGTGAGTAACAAGTGCCCCGGCTCCCAGCCCAGTGTCCTCCCTGAGCTGTCTTCCTCTGGATTTTTCTGTAGAAACAAAAAGAGAGTTGTCATTAACAGGTGAAGTCTATGTTATGTGAGAAATGGAGACCCATGATGTGTGTTCCGGACTTGATTAAAATCGCTGCCGCCGATGCTGCCATTAGCTAGTTTGATATCACTGAGCTCCCTTTCGTGATAGTTTTCAACTAGACTGCGGTGACTTTAGTTTAAATGATCTGTGACAAAGAGTCATAGAAAAGCTGGTGATTTCCAGATACAGAGCTTTTCGTACACTTTATTGCTGATAAATCAATTTATGGCCTAAATTTACCTTAAGGTAGTTACAGGGTCCAAGAGCTAATACTTACTGTCGATACACAGAGAAATGAGGGGTTGGGTTAGACCCAGGAGGGAAGCTGGACTGTGATCGAAAGGACATAGACTAGTCCAGCTCTGCCTTTTACTTACTGTGCTAAACTTGTGCAAGACACACAGAGTTCTTGCTGATGACGTGGCAAATTTTTCTTTTGCAGTAGGAAGTCAAATGAGAACGTATGTAAAAACTGTTCACTAAATACCAACACCAGTAATTCCTATATATTAAGACATAGGGCTACTTATGTTGGATGCAGCAACACATAATAATAATCGTAGCAACTTGGGAGGACTGAGTTCAAGATACAAGATTTTGTCTCAAAGCTGCAATAAATGATATGTTTGTTGGCTACTTCACGACCTCAGCTAAGTGACCCCAACAGCTCTGAGTAGTCTACCACAGAAAGGACGGAGGGTGCTGTCACTTGCAAAATCACATATTACAGTGCAAGGAGAAAACAGTGGAAATAGGAAAACAGGAAGGACAATTAAGCATGTCATTCACAAATGGTGCTCTCCCTTCTAAATCAGGATGTTTCTAAGAAATTGACTTTATCTGGTATTTGTTGTCAGTTTCCTAATGTGATCCAGTTATTTATTTATTGTGTTAGGGATGAAACCCCTGGGCCTTGTGGCTATTAAAAGCATTGACCACTGAGCTACACCATTAGCACTGATTGCTTTAAATCTGAAGGAAAACAGGTATGTTACAGTGGGAAATGCCATGTGTAAGCAAGAAAAGATTTAAAAAATGGGCTACAGTTGTCATCTAGTTTATTATTAGCAATAATTTAGCCTCCAATCTACATTAAAGGATAAACAGGGACTTTCATATCACTAAATGCCATCAGACAGTCCTGGCTTACCATATAGCCCTCTAGTCCTCTAAAAAAAATCAAACTGCAATTAATGTCAAGCAAAGGGTGGATAAAGATAAATTTATCCTGTAGGGAAGTAAATGCTGCTTACATCTTCTATAGTTTTTGAACTATATGATAATCATGATATAATTTTTTAAATACTTCTATAGAGTTTTTTCTTAACTTTTTTTTTTTTTTTTTTTTTTTTTTTTTTTTTTTTTTTTTTTTTTTTNTTTTTTTTTTTTTTTTTTTTTTTTTTTTTTTTTTTTTTTTTTTTTTTTTTTTTTTTTTTTTTTGGCCTCAGGTACTTGTCCTCAATACTAAATAACCAAACATCTCCGGAAAACCTTTTTCTCTTTGACCTCACAAATCTCCACATGGAGTGCAGCTTCCTTCCTGTTTACCTCTCTTGTAGCTTTTGCTGCCATATCACAAGCATCAATAGCCACCCTCACCTGATGCTTGGCCATCTCCATTCCCTCCAAAATCTTAAAGTCCTCCTCGTCCTGTGGAAGGAAAGAGAACTCATAGCCTTTGTTCCAGTGAAAAGTATATCTGGCCGTGAAGGCTTTGTTTAAAGGATCTGGATGAGACATTTTTTCCAGGGCAAACAGCTGTCTTATCTGTGGGTCAATTTCTGGGCAAAGGAGGATTTCCATTATTGCAGATGGCAAAGGACATGGGCCTGGAGTCCCATGAGTGTTCACTGCATCTGCATTCATGGTTTCCCACCCATGTTCTGTAATAGAAAAGCGAAAGTTCTGTCCTTAAACCCTGGATTAGGCTTCGTCCACAACTTTGTCCTTTTATTAGGCTCCTAAGAAAGCAAGTTCCTCATTTCCTGTACGTAAAGCTTCTAATCAGTTTCTTCCCTTGTGCTCTGTAGAGAATCAAATACAGCTTCACTGCTGAAAGACAGAATACGTGAGCACCTGCAGACTGGGTCGCATAGTCCACTTGACCAGCCTCCAGACTCTTATGGACTGGGAAGATTCTGAACTAAGGAGATGACAGATGTAATGAGCAAAGGCCCAGTGATGAACAAGTCATCTCGTTACCTTTCTGCTTCTGGCACACTGGCAGGTCAGTCTGGTGCTTAGTCAGAAAGGATGTGGGGCATGCTCTAAAACCACAGCATTTATCTTCCTACACCTTATTCACAGGACAGGCTTTTGGTAATTCTCATTTTCTCCTTGGTCTCACCACATAAAAAGACATTTGTATTTTGAGTCCCCTTACTACCTTTCTCACAGTCCCATTTTAGTACACTTCTCAGCAGTGTTTTCACAACTGCAGGGAACGTTAGTGGGGTGGATATACAAAACTGAGACATGGCATAACAAGAGCTATAGAAAGAGGAAGTGTGACTAAAGGTTAATAACTGTTGGAAAAATCTTTTGATTCAGCTAAGAGTGCTGGTACGTTAGGTTATTAGATTTATCTCTAGGTTATAATTTAGGAAAGTGAAAAACTTAGCCATAGTTTAGGATGTGTACTTTATGTCCCATGGGGAAGAATGGTTCTATGCTTGTGACCCTTTATTCTGACTGCGGTCTATCTAGCTAATTCAGTTTTGATGAGATATTTTTGTCAAGTTTATTAAAACTTAAAATGTGTGATCTTTTCATCTTCTGACTGTTCTTTGTGAAACAAAACTGACAGATTTGTCCTACAAACCCCTTTAGTACTGTGCTCTCTATCAGAACATCTCATCTTCATCATGGCGTCAGCTTAACTACTCTGGTCTGTCATAAGGAATGTTCAGGAACACTTTCAAGCTCTGGTTCCAGTGTTTTCAAATGTTATGAAAGATTTCTTCTCTTATATGACTCATGAGTGTAGCATTTAATATAGCACAGTTAAAGAATACATAATGATGCACAAAATAACATACTAAGAACCCTCTAAAGCTTTAGTACCTTTGCCCTTTTCCGAAGAAGTTTTGCTAGTCGAACCACGTATGGCTTAAATTCTCGCTGATGTATGCCCTGCCGTCTGACCTCCAAGCCTGAATCATCTGAAGCTTCGGGTATAAAGGCCCATCGGTACCTAGCAGTGGAAGGACGCTGATGTTAGTATGACAGACTCCGTGCCAGTGGAGATAAGCCACATAATTCAGTACAAACAACATGGCCCTAACATATGAGAACTCAAGTGACAGCTAAGTCAAGCTGGGAGCATCGTTATTCATCTGGACTTTGTGTAGTGGTAAGAGTTCACCATTTCAAGCTGGGTGGTGGTGGCTCACCCTCTAAATTCCAGCACTCGGGAGGCAGAGGCAGGTGGGTCTCTGAGTTAGAGGCCAACCTGGTTTACAGAGTGAGTTCCTGGCTTATACAGAGAAACTGTCTCTGTCTCAAGAAAACTAAAGGAAAAAAAATTGCCACCATTTCAGAGTGGTAAGTACTAGGACAACTTGTAAAGTGCTTGCAACTGTTTATGCATGAGAAAAAATAGTACTGAAAAATATTTTTTCCATACCTAGTAGGCAAAGTATTTTGCAGATTGTTTGCTTCCTCCTACCTCAGCCTCCTACTAACTGGTAGACAGAAAGCTCAAAAGGAAACTGCTTTTGTATAGTTGTTTGTACTTGAACAAAGTCCAACGTGATTATTGCAACATGTAAAGTATATCAAAAGGAGATCTTACCATTATATTGCTAGACTCTTGTACCCTGTCCTTCTATAGTGTTTGTGTATAGAAAAGCATGTATTCATCCTTAAAAAAAAAAGTAACTACCAAAGTCACGTAAGGGATGTGTGTGGATTCAACAGCTTAGGGGTAGGTAGAGTGCTTGCCTGGCATGAGGAGCTTGAACTCCATTCCCGGCACTAAGGCAACCCCACTAAAAAGAAAAGCAGACATAATTGCTATATGACCTATCTTGGAGCCTTTAAAATTTTGACCTTTTTTTTTTTTTTTTAAGATTATGCTTTCTTTCTTGAGACTTGTCCACACTACAAAGCCAAAATGAGCTTTGTAAATGCGAGCCTAATAACACCACTTAATCCATGAAATGCTTCAGTGGCTTCAAATTATCTTAGGTCAATCGATGCTCTTACTTACAATGCTTACATAGTTGAGTTTCTTTCTAGCCTCTTCTCTCAACACCTCAGACAGGCCAGCTGCTGTTGTCATAATGAGCCTCTCTAACCCTAAACTGCCTCCATTTTAAACTTCTTACTGGGCCTGCTTGAACCTCAAAGCTGGCAGCAGCTTCTGCATATGCCATCATCAAAATATTCTGCAAGTGCTGAGCTCTGTCCCTTCCACTAAACTTGTAGCTTCTGGGTCTGTACTCCACCGCTTCACATCCAGGGCACTCTAGTTTTTAAGTGAGTAGTCTGGGAATATATCCACAGCAACCATTTACTGCTAGTACCTGTGCTACCCCCCCCCCCTCCTTCCAATACTGTAAGGTTTTAGCGAAAATTATGACTGCTTCAATCTTCACAAAGAATTGTGATGTGGGAGTGATTTCTTAATAATAAAGAAACTGCCTCGGCCCTCATAGGACAGAAAATTAGGTAGGCGGAGTAGACAGAAGAGAATGCTGGGAAAAAGAAGCTGAGTCCAGCAGTCGCCATGATTCTCCCGCTCCAGACAGACGCAGGTTAAGATCCTCCCTGGTAAGCCAGCTCGTGGGCTACATAGAATATTAGAAATGGGTTAGAACAATATGTAAGAGCTAGCCAATAAGAAGCTGGAACTAGCCGGGCCAGGCAGTGTTTGAAAGAATACAGTTTCTGTGTAATTATTTCGGGCATAAGCTAGCCATGCGGGTGGCCGGGTGCCGGGGACGCAGCCCCGCCGCTTCTGCTTCCTATTTCAACAGAACTGTAGTGTTGGACATCAGTGACCAAAACAAATGTATCTCCAGAAATATTCTTTTACTTACATCTGAAACTGAGGAAGATTTTCAGAGGGCAACGCCAGAGCCAAATCCAAAAACTTGCAAGCAGAAAGATAGAGGTTTAACCACCTCTGGCTGTTATAAGAGGTGGAGAAGCCATTACCTCCAGTATAGGTTGTCTCCAGACCAGCCGCAGATGGCCCTGATGTCCTGCAAGTAGACAGTGCTGTCAGCAGCAGAGCCTTTGGCTCACAGGGCTCCTAAAGCACCAGGCTTGTCTCCCACAGCCACACTGATAAAAGGGTGATTACAGTGATCATGACTAAATTGTAAATTGAAAATTTGTTCTTTAAATGTTATGAATGTAAACACGGTACATAACTTCCATTACAGTCAAGAAAAACAAAAGTGAAAAGTGGATAATCAATAAATCTTATTACTTAACTGCTTTCTATAACGGGTAGGGGGGCTTTCTGTAATAATAAACATAGAATATTCAAAACACAAGGTCTTTTGTGTGTGCCTGCCATGTTCATGTCCATATATACATATATATGCATGGGAAGGCCAGAGGTCAACTTAGGGTGTCATTTTGCTAGCACTGTATATTGTGTTATATGAGACAGGGTTTCTCATTTGCCTGTGGCTTACCAAGTAGGCTAGCTTGCCTGGACAGTAAGTCCCAGTGATTAGTGTTGTCCATTTCCCCATTTGGATTTCAAGTACATGTACCACTCCCACCTTCTTGTGTTCTTACTTTCTGCCTGTATGTATGTACATACACCACATGCATGTCTGGTATTTGCAGGAGTCAGAGTTTACTGGATCCCCTACAGATGGTTGTGAGCTGCCATGTGGGTGCTGGCAACTGAACCTGGTCTTCTGTGTGAGCAGCAAGAGTTCTTAACTGCTCGGTCATCTCTCCAGCTTCCACACCTCAGCTTCTTACATGTGTACTCACATGGTAAGGATTATACCCTCAGCTAGCTACCAAGATGGAGATATGATTCTTAAAGTAAAACTGCAATTTATAAAATTGAGCAATAATTCTTACATAATTAAAAATGTGTTTATACATAATAGTAAGCTACTTCTAAAAAGAATAAAACTATTGTAAAATTGATGGGGAACATTTTGGAAGATGTATCGATTACCTTGGTCACAGGTTACCTGCCATACTGGTTTTATTATCTATTCCAAGTTGCAGGGACTAGATCTGAACTAGCAAAACTAGTATGATGCATGTAGCTGAAACAATAGTGAAGTGTATTAGGCAGAATCTATGTGCAGAGGCTGAAGGCCATGAATGCTGATAATTTAGTCTATCATGTCCCAAGATTAAATAAAATTATATTCAATAAATAGTATTTTTAATAGATATTTTATGTGTATGGGACTTTTGATTGCCTTTCTGTCTGTGTACCATGTGTCAGAGCCTCTGGAACTAGAGGTACAGAGAGTTGTGAGCCACCATGTGGGTCATGTGAATTGAATCCAGGTCCTCTAAAAGAGATGCAAATCCTCTTCACAATGAGCCATCTCTCCAGCCCCAAATAATGGCAGTGTTTAGAGGTGGGGTAACTGAACTCCCCTGAGGAACATACGGACACAGAAGCACACATTACCGTGAAATATCTTCATCAGCAGTGAGCTCTTGCTCCATCAATAGGAATACCTGCACCTGCAGACCACAAAGGAAATGTTCACTTTCAAGTGGAAATGGAGTTTTTCAACATTATCTCTGTTGCAAGTGGGGCTTGGGAGGGTTTACTTTAGGAAGTCTTTACTACAATCTTTGAAGTGAGTTTAACTGGGATGATTGCTGTGCTGGAAGGGTGAGTACATGCCTTGCATCAGTCCCTAACCATCCAGTTCAGCTGTATCTCACTAGAAGTACCATTGGGGGGACACTGGACTGTTGGCTGTGACAAAGCCAACAATGTGTCAAGGAGACTGAACATTAAACCAGATAAGTCAAGGCTCAAAGACAGCTGTCTGTCTGTATTGCACAATTTGAGGCTTAAGCTCCTTAACAGTAAAACTTTCACTTTTACTGTTTCTGTTTACTGTTTACTCCAAGCAGAAGCATGGAGAAATTAACCACTCTGTTTTACAGTTTATATTGGTAAATTTATAAATTAAAATTAACTCACAAGTTCTGTGATCATGGTAGGCCAGAGAGAGGTAAGGTGTTGTGGAGACATTCTTAAAAGTAATACTCTGAAGAACAGGAACACTTGAGAGTGAAGAGTCGGCACCTGGGGCAAACGGAGACTCTCAACCAATCTCTCTGAAACAAAGGCAGCATATTTTCAATGCCCAAGTAACTCCAATTATTATAAAACTTAATGTCTATTCTGTTAGATAGAAAAAAAAATCTTGTGTAGGGTGTTACTTTCATTGGAGGCTAAAAAGTGACATGAAATGTACATAAAAATCAGGTATGGGGCTGGAGAAATGGCTCGGTGGTTAAGAGCACTGACTGCTCTTCCAGAGGACCGGGGTTCAATTCCCAGCACCCACATGGCAGCTCACAACTGTCTGAAGATCTAGTTCCTGGGGACCTGACACCTTCACACCAATGCACATAAAATAAAGTTAAATAAAATTAAAAAAATATATCTCCTTTAAAAAAAAATCAGGTATGTATCTATCTACATGGAAAGTAGAAAAAGACGTCTGAGTAAATTGGGGGCCTGGAGATCGTGGGAGAGGGTAGAAGGGAAGAAGGGAGGGGAGCAGAGAAAAACAGGTCAATAAAAAATAAAATAAAAAAAATCAAGTATTTTCTTATTAGATGTGGATTCCTATCCCATAGCAACTAAAAGTTGTTCACAACTAAAACACAGGAACAAACTTTCCTAGAGTGAAACAGTGACTATCTGACTTTGTATATGAATTCCTCTGATATTTGAACCAAATAATAAATCACAGATAATGTTTAGTGTCTTTCAAATTCAGTGTTGATTTCTTTATTTATTATGTATAGAACACTCTTCATCCATGTATGCCTGCAGGCCAGAAGAATGCACCAGATCTCATTACAGATGGCTGTGAGCCACCATGTGGTTGCTGGAAATTGAACTCAGGTTCTCTGGAAGAACAGTCAGTGCTCTTAACCACTGAGCCATCTCTCCAGCCCAATGTTGATTTCTTTTACATAATGAAGCTAAAACGATTTGCTATGTAAACTGTCCATCAACCCGTACCTGTGGTTTATCTTAGCCCACAAGTGTGGCTGAGAGAGAAACAACAGAGCAGCAAAACAAAGCCCCTAACCCAGATGAATGCACTCCCAAGTCCCTGTAGTTCAGAGTAGATAAGATGCTTTAATTACTTACCTTGTATGTCTGGAAGGTACTTCTGGTACTGGTCAATTTCACTGCTAAAAATAGCAAAGGCCAATCTTTTAAGAAGCATGGCTCTCTGTTCTAGCTCCACATCTCGATTTGCAAACAGATTGAGAGAACTGCTTTGGGCCACAGCTACTCGAGCTATAAAAAGGAATGGAAGCAGAAGGCCATCATCATCTGAAAATGACCATTCCTTTTTTAAAATGAGGGACATACACACTGAGAGGAATATAGCAGAGGACCTGGACTTTTATCTGGTGCAGAAAAGCTGGCAGACAGTTTGAGCATACACATGCCTCAAGGTCAAATGGCAGGATTTGGATGTAGACAGACAAGGACACTTGGCATAAATATTTTGTTAAATCTTGTATTATTTTAAAAAATAATTTCTGGAGAAACTAAGCTCTTCTTCTGAGTCCCTGTTCTATTAGTTCTTTGCTCCTGACTTCCTCCACTATAGCCATATTGTCTTGCTGGTTATGACATAAACACACGAAGTTTGTTCCCACCCCAAAATGTTTGCAATTTCTCTTTGGCTTGGAATTCCATTTCTAGGAAGGGTTGGCTCCCTGAGTTTCGCATCAAACATGATGTGAATCAAGATAAAGTAAAATACTCTTGGCTGTCATTTAAAATTTGTCACACATTGCTCCATTTTATTTTCTTTACAACCTCACTTCCTAATTATGACAACCCTTTTCCAGATAAACTAGTTGGGATACACAACTGTACACACGCGGAATTCCAGCGATTACAGTTCAGTTTAGTAACACTCCCAACCCCCCCCCCAATCCCCATTCTCTGTCCTGGAGATCCACGACTGCAGAGATTCAGAGTAGATCATCACAGAGGTTAGACCCCCATTGGCTACCTTCTTCTGTCTCACCCACTTCAATCAGTAGTTATCAAGTGCCTATTATGCACCAGTAACTAGGCTGTGTGATGGGCCACTTGCCACTAAGTTATCCTTGGTAATGTTATTGTCTGCACACATTCACTGTATAAAATGAGAGCTCTCACCAGGTACTTCCATACAATTACATCACATCCTTACTCTTGCTCATACTCTCTAATCCCCACCATTCACCAGTTCTCTTCATTTTCTACACAGCCCTCATTCTACTATTGTATCTTGGGTTTTGTTTGTCTGTTACCAGAGTCTTGCTATATACATATATGCTAGGCTGGTCTAGAATTTGTGAGCCGTCTGTCTTTATCTCTTAGGGGCTGGAGGTATAGCTATTCATTCCCACACTTCCCTGTCTCTTGTAACTTGTTCTTTAAATCTATATTCTCCATATAAGAGGAAACATGGGATGTTTGTCTTTCTCAGTCTATTATAGTCCCATAGGATACTACAATTAACTTGACAAAGAGCTAATCCTATAGTTTTCAAAAGAATAGTGCACGCTAATAACGAATCATGTACAAGAAAAATATTGCCTGGGCTGTCACAACTCACTCATCAAATCTCTGAATGTTGTCTTATCATGTGTCATCAGGTTGTCCATAATTGCTCTCCAACTGAAAGACACAGGGTTATCATAAGTTATTAAGATTTTACGCTTGTTATAAAGCCTACCTTTGCTAGACAGTGACTGCTGTCAAGCGACTATAATGAGTGAAAGTGGGAAGAGGACTACTTACTGATTAACACAGGACGCGTCCATCTGAAAGAAACTGGGATCCATGAAAAGGTCAAAGGCTTCTTTTTTCCAGGCTCTCCGTGTATACTGATACCCACTAAGACTGCTGAGCAGTTGGACACAGGCTCGGTAACTAGGGGCATTATGGGCACTGTACAGAAAAAATAAAAAACACATTAAACCACATGATGCTTTCACTTTGGTCATCATCTTGAATTATGTGTGTTCTCATTGTCTCAGATACCAAAATAGAAACAAGAAACAGAAGGGACCATAAGAAAAATGAGATGCAAATTTAAAATTTAGCTATTATAAATGAATCATGGTAAGAATAACATCATTTTGTAGTTGACACCACAAATAACAAGAGTGTGAATTAGCTGAAATCTAATGGAATCATACGGTACCTGTGATTTCGGAGGTAGGGTACAACATAATGCATAATGTTTACAAGTAAAGGGATAACACGCTCTTTTTCATCACTGTAGAAGACCATATCTAGAAGATGAGCCAATACCTACAAAACAGAAAGGAAACAAATTTATCTACATGCTGAAACTGGGGTCAGACGTGGGTACTGATTTCCAACTTGGAAGAAAACCAAAGCTACTTAAAAGGAGGAAAATCTACACTGAGGGAGAGAGGTATAAAAAGTCCAGGACCTTCTTTCTATGTGGTAGTGAGTGGGAACCTCAGCATTCTCTTCCCCAGACTTAAAAAGAAGCTTAAGAAAATTCCAAAGCTAATCAGGCTGGGCTTTGTAAATCCTAGTTCAGTAACCAACAGTCATACAGTCATTTTTTTCTAACCTCTGTTAAGACTCAGCATTCACATCTGTATGGTCCTATAATGGGTTTGTTTGCTATACATGCTTTATACTTAACTACCACCACCTTCCACACTGCAATAAGATACAAAACATTTATATTTCTTAAAATATACACTTTAAAAGTGTGGGTGGAGAGATAGAATCTTGAGCCAAATCTGAATGACTAAGGGCCAGAAACATGGATGCTGGGGGGTGGGGGCTGTCCTGAATTGCATGTTCTATGTGGGCATTCTCATGAACAATTATATCACAAAAAGCCATAAATCAAAGGCACTTATCACATACTTTGCTGGGGGAAAGTAGGTAGGCAGGTTACACAGCAAAGTGTGGAAAACTCTTTTAGAATTCTGAGATGTTATCTGAAGACATTTTTAGCTTTGGGGTTGTTGGATGCTAGACTGTAATACATTCCAAAAAGTTTTAAAATGTGAAAGTTACAAGGATGTTAGGTTAGACACCGAGATAGGTGATGAGTGGCTAATACAGGGTCTGACGACAGCCCAGACCAATATGGTACTGGAGCTGCAACATTTCTACGCTTTACAGCGAGGACATTCTAAACATTCTACCAGCCCTGTAGAATCCTCAAGGTGTATTCACCCTGCCAAACTTCAGTTCACAGTTCATTTTGGTTCTGACAACTTTTGAACCTCTACCCTATTTAATTCCCTTTTCTCTTTTTTAATTTATTATATATTACATGTAAGAAATAATGGGTTTTGTACAGCACTTCTACACATGCATACAGTGTACTTTGATCATATTTACCCCGTTACCTTTATCCTGCTCCGTTTTCCTCTTCCACATTTTTTAAATTTATTGTTACCTTTTTTAGCCCTAAACTCCCATGAGACAAAGTATGTGGCAACTGTCTTTGTGACAACGGCTTAGTAGACTCAATACAATAATCTCTAGTGCCATCCATTTTTTTAAACAAATGACATTATTTTCATTATGTCTGAAAAAGACTCCACTGTGTATGTGAACAACATTTCCTTTCTTCATTCATCTACTGATGGGCACTTAGGCTAATTCTACGGTTTGGCTATGGTGCATGTGTGTAATTGTCATGAGGGTGTCGCTGCAGTGACTTGGATTCTGTTGCGTATACCTAGATGTGGTTGGTATAGGGGAATCAAACATATGGAATTTACCTGAAGAACTTCCAGCTAACAGAGATACCTGCACAACTGTTATGGAACTAGGTATCTAATACGAAGGAACAAAAAATGAAAATGTGGCATCTATGAACACTAGACTGTTTTACAGCCATTAAAAAGCAATGAAGTTATGTATTTTCAGGACAACAGTTGCAAATAGAGATAATCATACTAAGCATTTAAGCCAGTATTAGACAAATTATATTTGTAGTTCTTGGCTTTATTAAATACATAAAATCATCAATGTATGGCAAGAAACTAGAAGCAAAACTTCCTCAAAAAAGGAAAGGGGGAACAAGGGACAGTGGAGAGGGACAGTCTCAAAGCACAACATATACTCATCTAAAAACGTCCTTATTTAACAGCACGATATATAATTGAGGACACACAATGAAAAAAAATCTAAAAACTACTTTTAAAAACACAGATACCACAAACAGGCATAAACTTAACCAAAGGTATCAAGGACCTCTACAACAAAACCTATGAAGCTTCGAAGAAAGGAATTAAATGACACATTAGAAAATGGAAAGACGGCCTGTGTTCATGGGCTGGCAGAGTTAATACTGTAAAAATGGTCACAAACACGCAAAGCTCTACAGATTCAATGCAGTCTCTATAAAAATATCAATGTCATTCTTCACAGAAAAAAAAAACCAAAAAGTACTAAGATTCACAGTAAAACATAGAAGATCCAGAATACTGAGCAAAAAAAAAGAAAGGTGCAGGTATAACAATACTTGACTTCAAACGGTATTACAGAGTCATACTAACAAAAATGTATGATAAGGGCACAAGAACAGACACAGGCCAACGGAATGAAAAACTAATAAACAAGCCCAGACGAAAAAGGTACCCAAAGGTGAAAATAAAAAGACTTTCTTTTTAGCAAGTAGAACTGGGAAAATCCCATACCCAAACATAGGTGTCACAGAAGACTGAAACCAGATCAATTAAAAATGGGAAGATCTTAGTGTTAAAAGTTGAAATGCTAAAACTGCTAGAAGAAAACAGAGAATACACGTTAAGAACTAGACACAGTAACTGCCTTCTGAATAGGACTTCAATAGCTTAGCAAATAACTGCAAGAATCAGCAAATACGATTTTGTAGCAAATTAAAAAGCTTCTGCACGCCAAAGAAACAATTGCCAGATCAAAAGGTCAGCATACAGAAAGGTCTCTAAAAGCTACTCATGGGCAAATGAACACATGTAAATGGCCTATAGATACATGGCAAAGTGCCCAGCACATCTATCCATTAGAAAAATGCAAATCAGACTGAGCATGGTGGTGTATGCCTTTAATCCCAGCACTCCAGAGGCAGAGACAGCCAGATCTCTGAATTCAAGGCCAGCCTGGTCTACATAGTGAACTAGACCCTGTTTGGAAAACAAACAAACAAACAAACAAACCCCAAAATTAAAACAAAAGAAAATGTAAATAAAAAGTACCCCAAGATTCCACTTTACCCCAGTCCAAATGACTACTGTCAAAACTTAAAAACCAAATGCCTGCAAGGATGTAGGGCTATGATGTGATAGGCATTTAATAGAGCAGAAAATCTTTAAAAAAAAATGGCCAGAGCACAAACTAATTAGCCACTATGGAAATTGGTTTGGAGTTCTCAAAAAATTAAAAATATCTGGGGCAAGAGAGCAGTATCTTAAGATCACTATATAGTCAAAGTCAAACCTGTTATCTGGAGCTGGAGACTCAATGGATCAAGTATGTGCTGCACAAGTAAGGACCTGAGTTTGGATTGTCAGCTCTCTCACATAAGTTGGGAATGGTGGAGTCTATCTGTAACCCCAACACTAGCAGGGCAGAGACAGATAAATCCTCAAAGCTTTCTGGCCAGCCATTCTCATGTGTCAGTGAAGAGGCTGCTTGAAACATAAAAGCTGGAGAATGATAGAGGAGAGAGCTGACAATCAACCTCTGGCTTTCACGTGCATAGGTGTATGTGCATGTATGTGTACACACACACAAATACACAGGCATTGCCCCACATTGGCATATACTTGGCAATTATATATACTAGTGATTTCTAGAAGCACAAAATGATTTCTGAAATTAAAAACTTCTCTACGAGAATTTTTTCTTCCCTTCCTTATTTTTGTTTTTTAGAAACAGGGTTTCTTTGTGTTTCCATGGCTGTCCTGGAACTCAGTCTGTAGATCAGAATTTCTCAGTGATATGTACTATTTAACTGTTCGCTTCAGTGTGCATGTGAAAACACTTGATAATGTTTACCTCGGAAAGCAATGTCAGTGCATGGACACTATATACAGAGGGAGTAATGTTTGAGGTTTCCATTGCAGGTGATAGCATATCTAAATAAGAGAAGAGACGGGTAAAGATAATGATTAGTATTTTCTCACTGATAAAAGCTATTTAATAATGAAAAAAAGGATGAGCTTACCATCTAAATAAACACTGTTTAATAAATATATGCCAAAAGAATAAGAGAAAGGAGCACAATACCTTCAACATCAGACTCCAAATTGGTTCCATCCACCATTATTTTAGGAGAAGCCTTAACTTCTAGGTTTCGTCGGAGCCACGTTGTCTGCTCTAGAGAGGAACCAGCAATTGCACCAATAGCATCCACAATTTTGTGAGTCACATCCTAGAGAAACAAGGAAGAATCGTTTGTGCACACACACATGCAAATGAGTCATGGGTTTCTGAAGTCTTTTATGTTCTGACAAGAGATATTTTCTAATACATATTCTTCCCCCACTCCCTCACCCTGTCTAAAAATGATCTTGTGTAGCTCAGGCTGGCCTCAAACTCATGTATGTTGCAGATACTGGCATCCCGATCCTCCCACCTCTATCTTCCTAAGATTATAGACATTAAGCCACTACCCTGGTACCATTTTTATATAATAGACTATCTTAATTTTTATAGAGTAGTTAGAAGGAACATCATAAATTATCTTCTGTGATATCTCCTAATTTTAACTTTTAATTTAGATAGCAACCTTGAATTCAGAATGCCTTACCTGAAGGTCTCTTTGGTCTTTTTTATTTTCCAAACTAGGATTTTTCATAATAAACTCATTTAGAACCCTGTTGGAGCAATTTTTAAAAAGAAAAAAAAAGTTATCAGTCTAAAGGAAAAGTGTAATTTCTTGTAGTACATGTTTCCTAGTCCCTAACATTTATGTATGGAAAGACACAATGATACTAAGAGCATCATTATTTGTTAAGAACCTTCAAATGGAAGGAATCCATATGTCTTGCAATAACAGCAGAAGAATCTGTGCCTAAGGTACTAAACAGTAATAATGATGAATCTTACTTGCTACTTCCTGTTCTTCAGCTCACATCCCAAGTATCTCCTGAGTCTATTGCTATAAATGATTCTCCTCATGTCTAGAATGTTTGTGAATCACTATCCACTTCAATGACATGGATTAATGGCCAGGCACTGTTCTAAGAATTTAATAAATATTAACTCTTTTAATCCTTTTTAACAAGCGTATGAGATAGGCATCATCACTGTTTCCATTTTACCAAGGAAAGGTTAAATGACCTACCCTACTTAAAGGTCACATATCTAAGTAAAGGAGCTGAGATAGGGTACAACTTCAGAGCCTGTTTACTAAACATTCTTACATATTTCATCGTCTAAAATACACTTTTCATTTCTTTCTTTTCTTGTGATCAAATATCTTTGAAAAAAAAGTCCCCTTCCTTCTCCCCTCCACCTACACTTGCACCCTTCTACCCTTACTTCTTGCTCCTAAGTATCAGTGCTTTTCTAATCTCCAACCCAGCCTCTTAGCAAATCCTCATCACTCCAACTTCTTCCAAAAAGTGCCACCTCTCTCTCTCAATCTTTTCTGTGTGTGTGCACTCACTTGCACAGATGTGTGCGCCATGATGAGCATGTGGGGTTCATTCGAAAGACAAACTCAGCTGTGGGTCCTTGTCTTCTACCACTTGGAGCATTGTTCACTGTGTGCAGAACACTAGCTGGCCCCGGAGCTCCAGGGATCCTCACCTCTGCCTCTCCTCTCTCTGCAGCGGTGCAGGGTATAGACACTCTATTGCACTGGACTTTATGTAGGTTCTGCGGATCAGAACTCAGGTCTTCAAGCTGTCATTTCAAGTGCTTTACTCACTGAGTCAACTCCTCACCATCTTCTTAACCTTCATTTCTAGATGCCACACAGACGACACCTGGTTTTTTATATTTCCTGATAACTCCTTGTCTAGCTCTCTTCCTGTCTTTTTCCTGCTTTCTAAATGCCAATATCAGTTGTTCACATCTTCTCACCTCCCACTGACATAAATTCCTAGCTCCCTGATCATAAGGAGCACCATCCTCTCTTCACAGTTTGCAGTCATGCCAATCTCTCACTCATTGCCGATATTATCCAATAAAATTCAACTTTCTTTCCAAGCAGCACCCATCTCCTGTTGCCCACCCTAATTTTTTACTATTTCTCCGCCTGTGACACACCATCACCAAACCAGATAATGCAGCTTGTCTTAGTATACAATAAAGCCTTTTTACTCTTACCACTGTGATTCACGTGCCAGGTTTTTACTACAGGTCTATTATGAATTCCCAAACAACACTACACAAGGCGATGCTTACTGTTAGTAAGGCAAGGTGACTAGCATTTACCAAATAATCAAACAAACAGGTATCTGTTAGCCTAGATCTAGAAACTCCAAGACTGGGGGCTGGAGAGATGGCTCAGAAGAGCACTGACTGCTTTTCCAGAGGACCTGGTTCAATTCCCAGCACCCACATGGCAGCTCACAGCTGCCTGTAACTCCAGCTCCAAAGTTTCTGACACCTTCACACAGACATACCTGTAGCCACAACACCAATGAACACAAAAACATACTAAAAACAAAACAAAACAAAAATTTCAAGACTATTTATGTGCAGGATTCAGCACACCTTTTCTACAAAGTTCCTTTAAGCATAGTACAGACTCACCTGCATTTTCCCCACTGTTTCCCTACTGATCCCAAATGATGACTGGTTCTCATCTTTTTGTATCGTGTTCTACAGCTTGTATATGTCTAAACACACTGTATTCCTTCCTATTTCCTTCCACTTACAGACCTTAAATGTCTGGATCTGTACCTCAAGATGCCTGTGAACAGATACACAGATGACATGCCACACAAAACATGTTCTTCAGCAATCAGAACAGTGAGGATTATATCCTTATTAAAATTGCATGTATGCATGTGTATGTATGTACACATATGTATAGAGATGTATTTGTGTGTGTGCCGCTGGAGTCTGAACTCAGGTTCTTTTGTATAATAAGTATTTGTTCTTCTACCGAGTTATATTTCTAACCTTTCAAAATTGTTAAGACAGATTACTTACCCAAGTATAAGAAACTGCCCTGGGGCTGGAAGACTCAGCTGTATAGAATCTTTTAGAAGAACCAATAGTGATGTCCAACTGTCCACTAAATTGGGCACTGGAATTCTGAAATATAAATTAGTTTGATAGAAACCATAGTAAACTTTAATCTTCTCATGTCTTCTTACAACCCTTAACACATGTTCTAAGATATCTGATGCATTTAAACTTTTATAGACTATTAAAGAATGGAAATTTGCCTGGCGGTGGTGGCGCACGCCTTTACTCCCAGCACTTGGAATGCAGAGACAGGTGGATCTCTGTGAGTTTGAGGCCAGCCTGGTCCACAAAGGCTAGTTCCAGGACAGACTCCAAAGCTACAGAGAACCCTGTCTTGAAACCCGCCCCCACCCAAAAAATAGAAATGGAAATTTAAAAATTCTTATTTTCTACTAAGAAAAGGAAGCACATTTAAATACTTGATATAATTTCTTAATTTAAAATTTGCAATGGAGATCTCTTATCACATACAGTGTTAGAAACAAAATATAACTGCATTAATTCTTTTAAACAATGGTCCATCTGTGCTGCACACCAGCCTCCCACTTGCAAAAAACTGAGTTGGATCTCTGCCTTCAGCCCAACCTTTACCCCACCTGTACCTAAGCAAAGACTTCATGCAGGTCTTGCTTTAAGTCATCATCAATTTAAATACACCAAAACCCCGACTTACCGAGGTTAGTCACAAATTAATACAGTTGCTCCATTAGGGAAGATTAGGATTTAAGTTCTTAAGGAAGAATTGTATTAGAATACTGCTTTTGTTCAGAGTCAGCTAATACCAAAAGTGAACACCAAACATGAAGATAATTGCAAGCTTCTGTTCTGTTCTGTTCTATTCTATTCTATTCTATTCTATTCTATTCTATTCTATTCTATTCTATTCATTTATGGGTCTCTGGCTATCGTGAAACTCAATATGTAGACTAGGCTGGCCTTAAGCTCATAGAGATCTGCCTGCCTCTGCTTGCTGGGATTAAAGGCATGGATCAAAATGTCCAGCCCCCCATTTTTTCTTTCTCAAAAAGGCAACCAAAATGGATTGCTATGCATTCACCTCTACCAATCAAAATAGTAGTTAGTTTAGAGGCAGCGAACATGATTTCCAGAGAAAGCTGTCAGTTGCCTGCAGGTTCACTATTTATTAACCACATGTTGTTCACATCTTTGGAGTGCAGGATCTGCCCAGCTCCCTCATTAGCATGCCCAGGATTAACAGCCACACCATTTCTGCCGTAGAGCTTCTTCCTTTCCCTTCAAAGGAAGCAACAGTAACAAGAGCAAACCCACTACTTTTGGAAAGAACTCAAGTGCTTTTCTTTGTAGCTTCTGAAGCTGTACAGGTGGCAACTGATTAGAAAAAGGTCTACATCAGCATCTTACCTTTGTATATAAGCATAGAAAAACTGAAGCATGCAGACTTCCAGAGAAAGATGTTTCTATAAACAAAAGAAAATTAGTTTTACAGTGAAGCAAGATGATGCCTTGGCAGAGGAGCTGCAGTTGCTGGTACGACAGTCTTGGCTTTAAAAAGGCAGAAACAATTTTTCCAAGAGGACAACAGTTGGTGTCTCACATTGGGTGCCAAAATGTTGTGCATATCTTTTGGTCTTTTTTGCTTTTTGGGGGCCCACCCAGCTCCCAAATAAATCACACTCAGAGGCTTATTCTTTGTTATGAATGCCTGACCTTAGCTTGGTTTATTTCTTGCCAGCTTTTCTAAACTTAAATGATGCCAGTTACATTTTGCCTCTGGGCCTTTTCTTCTGTACATCTTACTTTCACTCTTACTCCATGGCTGGATGGGTGGTTGGCCCCTAGCGTCATCCACTTTTTCTCTTGCTCCTTTCCCCAGATTTCTCCTATTTATACTCGCTGCATGCCAGCCCCACCTGTCCTTTCTCCTGCCTCACTTTTGGCCATTCAGCGCTTTATTAGATCATCAGGTGTTTTAGATAAGCAAAGAATCACAGTCTCACAGAATTAAACAAATGCAGCATTAAAAAAAGCAACACATCTTTACAGCATTAAACAAATGTTACACAGCATAAACAAAAGCAATACACCTTAAAATAATATTCCCTAACATAAAAGTATGCTGTATCTGTTTACTCTCTTCACCTCCCAGTATCCTGACACCTCTCTTCACTAGCTTTGGAGCACAGACCTCACAATCGCAAAGCACAGTTTTATGTAGGGTCAAGAAATGATGTTGTCTGGAACAGTGATTATGGCAATGCTTTGGGAGTTTACAAAACTGAAAACTCACTGGAAAAGAAAGCATTAAAAAAGCTGTGAAACCTACAAAGTAGATTTTAGTCTGAGGCTTCTGTGTTCTTCTAATGGAGAGAAAATAATCCTTACTAGGAATCTAGTCCCACTTCTGACACTTCTGATCTACACATGGAGAGAAAAATCAGTTAACTGTTCATAACTGGATACAAGAATGATTAGACTATCAAGGAACTCCAAGTTTTTTTTTTTATTAAAAGAGTGCTGTGTGATAATCACAATGAAATCACTATTCAAAAAATTTCTCTACTACTGAAACTGAATTCTAAACAAAAGCAAAAGCAAAGCTTTCTTACCTTGTCCTTGGCTATGGCTGGAGGCTGCTTTAAAACTTCTTTCACAGTCTGGATAACAGTTTCTGCTCTCATGACGCTGATGGAGCGAACCAGTTCTACTAGTAAAAGCTGTTCTTCACTGGCTGCGGGAATCACCTGGAGAACACATCACAGTATCTATGCAGGGGTGTTGCTTATGTAAATTTCTTAAGAGAAGTCACAGAAGGACAGTTTTATGACCCTTTCTTAATATAAAGATGTCTCTTGAATACTTGTGATAAAATTTAACTTTTAAAATCAAAACATGGGGGCTGGAGAGATGGCCCAGCGGTTAAGAGCATTGCCTTCTCTTCCAAAGGTCTTGAGTTCAATTCCCAGCAACCACATGGTGGCTCACAACCATCTGTAGAGGTCTGGTGCCCTCTTCTGGCCTTCAGGCATACACACAGACAGAACATTGTATAATAATAAATAAATATTAAAAAAATAAAATAAAATCAAAACATGAATCTTAATAAAAATCAAAAATCAGGGCTAGCAAGATGACTGAATGCATAAAGGTATTTGTCATCAAGCTGAGTTCAATCCACAGGGTTCACAATAGTGGAAAGAGTGAACCAACTCGTGTAGGCTGTCCTCTGACCATGCACATGTGTGCAACTGTGGCATGTGTGCATCCATACACAAAGTATATCACAATCAAACAAGACAAGTCATAGGGAAAATAAAAACCAAACCCAATATATCATGGCCTATTCTAAGTACCATGTACCTTAAAGGAGGAGCCAATCCATTCTGCTTGTTACTTTGTATTATCATGGAGTGCTATTTTTCGCTATTTCATGTTTTTTCTTTTTTCAAATTTAGTATTAACAATTGAAATTTCAGTCAGAAGACAAAGGTTAACTGTCTAAGACAGTTTTCCATATCCTTTAAAGTAATTATCATGACTGCACTTAGGTCAGTGCCCAGGTTCAAATAACTACTCATGGCTGACCTGACTGTACTATTGAGGTTTCCTTCCTATACCACGTGTCCCCCCTCCCCCGCCACAGAGGTACTACAAAGTTTGTGATCTGCTTCTTTTATCAAAAATTCATGGCCGGGCGATGGTGGTGCACGCCTTTAATCCCAGCACTCGGGAGGCAGAGGCAGGCGGATCTCTGTGAGTTCGAGACCAGCCTGGTCTACAGAGCTGGTTCCAGGACAGGCTCCAAAGCCGCAGAGAAACCCTGTCTTGAAAAACCAAAAAAAAAAAAAAAAAAAAAAAAAAAAAAAAAAAAAATTCATTCATGAGGTTATCTGCTGACTTAACAAATTTGTATCATAGTTGTGTGACACACACGAAAAAGTTCATCCCTAAAGTTCTGACAGTGGTGAATTTTAATTCACATATTTAAGATTTTAAGCAATAAATCTCATACATTTTCCTTTTCCTCTCAGTCCCCGTGGCACTCCCCCCACACCTGCAGACATTCTTGCTCAGGTGTCTCTTGGCTCTGCCTGGGACTGGAAGGTCAAAGTGCTGTCTCCTCCTTGTCATCCTGCAGTGAACTAACTGCCTTGCAGACTAGTGACAAAGTCTACAGGAAGAGTCGCTGCTATGGAACTATATCTTCAGACTACTTTCCCGTAAGTTGCTAGGTTGTCTTAACATTATTCCTTTGAATGTGATAGTTCTTATTTTTTTTTCTCTTTTTAAGATTTTATTTTAGCATCTTCTCTTTACCCACAATGTTTCTGAAAGAACATACTGAATTTTACGTAGGTATCTTTTCAGTGATGAGCATGGACTAAAATTTGTTTCTTTGATTGCTAAGGAATTTCTTGTACTATTTCTATAATAGTTATCTCCTCCTTTTGTTTATTCTGCGAGAAGGTATTAAATATCTAGTACCACACCCTATTTTTTTTTTTTTTACAATTCCCTTCTGTATATTTCTTATCTTTAAGGTTACAATTCACTTCAGGTATTTACTTCTTTTTGTTACAGAATTAAGATACAATCACTTAAAAAAATTTAAGTTATCTTTTCCCTCCATATAGCATCTACTACTAAATCCTCATATGCAAAATAATTAAAAATGGCAGAAATGTTTATTTTTCATACTTCAGTAATGTCAATACATATGTAATGTGGAATCTGAAAGAAATGACAGGTTAGAGACTTGTAAGTACACCAATCATGCATTTTGCATGAGAGTAAATAAGTTAATAGCATTATTACTCTAATATACTATGATTTATTTCCAATATAAAACACCCTTCCCCGATTTAAAACTTACAAAGTAAATAAAATTTTCACTCATGCTATCCAATCAAAACCAACATAGGAATTATACTTAGAGACATTAACAACTTAAAAGACATCATCAGATAATGAAAAACAACAGCAAAGATAAAAATCTTTCTCTAATATTTGCTTTCTACCCCAAGTCACTAGATTAAAAAATATACAACATTATAATTCCTATTTGAAATATAGTGACAAATTTGATAACATAGCTTATTTTTCTCTTTAATACCATTTTTTTTCTTGCTGAGGTTGAATGTATGGCCTTGTGCATGCAAGGCCAGTGCTCCAGCATTGAGCTAGTTTTCGAGTCCTAAAATACTATCTTTCACACTTGATTCCAAGTGTTTTTTTTTTTTAAGTTATTTATTTATTTATTTATTTTTTCCAGACAGGGTTTCTCTGTAGCTTTGGAGACTGTCCTGGAATTAGCTCTTGTAGACCAGGCTGGCCTTGAACTCACAGAGATCCACCTGTTTCTGCCTCCTGAGTGCTGGGATTAAAGCCGTGCTCCACCACCTGGCTAATACCAAGTTTTAACAAAAACTTTATAGACATAAGTCATTATCAAGAGCTATAGACAAGCTTTTACTTTTCCAGTTTAACCAATGGAGAATTTAAAAATCAGCACATACAAAATGAAATACAAAAGCAGGGCTTTACCAGGTACCACATGTTTACTTATGAACATAATACCTTGGTTCGGGAAGGGGTTTTGTTCTGTCTTCTTTCATTCCATACAAACGCGATGGCAGCCATGAAATGAACACCATGATTCATTGAAATGGGTCCCAATAATTCCAGAATTTGTTGTCTTAAATTCTAAAACAATTTAAGCATTTTACAAGTAAAATAAAACACACGAACATTAATAACTAGATAAAGCATTTACTTCAACAATAGTAGAGAAACCTTCGTGTTAGCAGCAGTCACTGGGTATGAAAGATACTAGACACAGAAGAACAAATAGTATATAAACTCACTCCTATGAAAGATCCAGAAAAATCAAATATATATGGAAATAAAATGGACTGGCTGTTGATTAGGGTTGGGGATGGGAAAGATGAGCAAGAGCGTGCATGCACAAAGAAATTTTCTGTAACAAAAGACATAACTGAAAACTGGACGGTGACAGTTTCACAACTTTACTGTTTTACATCCCTTAAAATAATTAACACAACTGTTTACTACTCAATGTTCATGGAATATCACATGCACGATCTAAGTTAGCAACTCATTGTGAAGAAAGTCCTCAAACAGATACTTGTGCTCTACAGATAAGTTTAAGTCATCTAACCTTTGTGGCTCCCAGATTGATTGTGGTAACAGATGCAGATGCAGTGACCGTCATCTTTTCTGCAGCATCTGCCTGGTGCAGTATGCTCCAGAGCAGAGTCACAGAAGACATGATCATGTGAAGGATTGAGAGGATTCCACTGCGAGCTTCAAACAAGTGTTTCTGGTCCACATTGACCAAGAGCTATCAATCAGAGGAAAAACAGTTACTTACTGAGAGGCACATCTTTAAGAAGACCACAAATGTCTCTGAAATCTTACTTGATGATACTGGGTAGTCGGATCCAACAAGCAGTAATGGATAATGGCTGTGATTCCTTCCAAAAGAGTAAGAATCATATCTGGTGGAATAACTGATGCTATCCACAAAGGCCTGAAAAAAATGTATGAAACAGAAGGTCTGTGAAAGCATACTTCAGTTTACCACTAGTAAGTGCCTAGCACGTGCCAGACACACAGTAGGCACTCAATAAACATGAATAATAAAAAAAGAAAACATCAGGGACTTACTATTTCCTAATCTGTAAGTGAGCTGATCTAACTGCACCAGAGTTGTTTGGCTAGAAAACAATATACAGGGCTGGAGAGATGGCTCAGCGGTTAAGAGCATTGCCTGCTCTTCCAAAGGTCCTGAGTTCAATTCCCAGCAACCACATGGTAGCTCACAACCATCTGTAATGAGGCGCCCTCTTCTGGCCTGCAGGCATACACGCAGAGAAACTATTGTATATATAATAAATTAAAAAAATATATATATTTTTTAAAAGAGAACAATATACAAAGTAAAGAAATAAAGCCACTGTGAACCCCCTACTGGGGCATGCCAAACACATCAGTGGAGGTTTTCTTAGAGGAGAACCAGACACCAGTCTACTAAACATCTGCCTAATTCTTCACAGATCAGTTCTGAATATGGCTGAGACACAGAGTTTTTACCTCCAAACTGGGGAAACCAATAACAAAATTAGATGGGGAAAATACTTTAAAATTTATATTCACTTCAGCTGCAAATTTATTTGTATTTAGATAATATACTGGACAAGGACTGGAAAAACTTTTTTTTTTTTTTGCTCAGTTAAGTCAAAAGAACATCTAATTTAACTTTAATTCTTGCTTGAAAGAAAAAAGAACTGTTTTCTTTCATCTCTATTCTATGTATCTTATTGATACTCAAATACTAGAGCTGAACTTTCTTATTTTTAAAATTGGCTTACTATTTATAACATATTGACAGCCACTATTTCATTTACTCCTAGTACGCTTTTTGTTTCTTTGTGGCAGTGCTAGGGATCAAACTGAGGGCCGTATGCAACTAAATACCAACTCTGCCAGTGCTGCATTCTATGTTTCACTCAAATCGTGACATTTAAGGAGACATATTTATGAAAATGTCACTAACAACAAAGTTAAAAATCAATCTTTACTACCATCAAATAACCACGTTTTGTATTTTTACTGCTGAATTAATGTCCAAAATGACAACAAAGCTAAAATCAGTCATTACCTACTATCAGATAATCCTGTTTCATATTTGTACTGCTGAATTAGATTGTCCAAATTCCTGCACAGCTGTAGTGTCACAGAAACCACAACTCTCTGTAGAACTTTTCCCATGTAAGGCAGAGTAGATGTGATTAAGCCAATCCACTGTGGATGCATCTTACATGCACAGTGCTGGTGCAAAGCTCTGATCACTGCACAGAGGAACATGCCTTGACAAGTGATGGGCTGAGCGTGCAAATACTGAAGAGAAGTCATGGGCTGATGGGGACTGATGTGTTCCAGATCAGACACAACGAAATCAAAACCTGCTTCATTCTCTTCAGGAATCGTCATCACCCGGTGTTCTAGAACAATCAGCCTCTGAAGCACCCTAAGAAGCTGTGACTGGAGTGTGCTGCCATTGTCAAATTCATCCTCTGAGAAATTGATGAGGCTGTCTTCTGAGAAGCCTTCTTCCACAGCAACCATGTTCTTACCTGCGATTTTTTCACTGTGCCATTTTTGTACACTGAAGATAGAGGATAGCAAACAATGAAGAATCACTTTCTGAACTTTGCACTTAGATAGCATATCAGAGATAAAACTAGGGAAACCCTTTGCAGAGCTTTCTATTACTTTTGCTAGCTCTGTAAAGAGGAGAGTCAAGATTTCTATGCTCATCATTTGCATGTTTCGATTGCCTATCAAGTCTTGGGTAGTGACCTTAACATGAGTTGGGTAATGGCTACGCATGTAATATAAGCAGAGAGAAATAAGAATTTCGATGTACATGGAACTCCGGAAGTTATGATTTGAGTCCACTGGAATGTGACTATAGAAGTCTTTGCCCATAACAGAGATTCGGTGTCTGGCCAGTAGATTCTGAAGCAGTGACAGCTGAGGAGTATATGCATTATTTACACTTGTGGTTGAAATGGCATTTACAAAAGCAATGGGGTTAGTTTTCAAGATGGATTTGATGGCAGAAAAGGCATACAGAGTCCTTGATGAATCATACAACTGCAGATACAGGAGCACATGTTGGTAGAGAGGATGGATGTTGAAATTGGGAGATTTCCGTGATCCTGGAGAGCCCATGTCACTCTCGATTTCAGAAATTTCACCCTCACCACAGCTATACCAGTTCTCTAAGTCCAGGCCGTCACTGAAGAACACATTTGTTTGTTTCAGTTTCTCATTTGTAGCTTTTTTCTTGTCCTCATCCTTTTTTCTGGCAAGCTTTACTTTGGGTTTTGCACCTGGTTGTTTACCTGATTCCTTAACAATTGTTTCTTTCTCTGAGATCTTTTCTGCTAACTTTTCTTTGAAGCTAAACTGAATACTACTGTGACTCCTTTGTCTAGATTTGGTTTCTGTGGAAACAGAAGAATCATTGAGAGTCTGTGCTGTTCCCGAAATGCAAGGAGAAGAGCTGTTTCTAGAGATCCCATTGGCCAAGCACTCACAGCCTTCCTCTGCAGACACAGACAGAAACTGAGGGCTGTCGTCACTCAGCAAAGCATGCTGACTGTGTTGAGGGGCCTGATCGTCACTTTTCATGGCCTTTATACCTGCATCTAAATCACCGCTCTTTAGTGGCAGGGATTCTATTTCTAACTCAGATGTAACTGATGCGGATTCTGCTTCCAGGCCACTTACAACTTTACATATCAGGTCAAAGACGACTTGCTGAACGTCATCATCTGGGGAGCTTGCCTTTGCCATAAGAGAATCCTCATGAGCATTTACATTTTCAGGATCAACTTCATAACTGAAGTTGTCTCCGGCAGAAGACTGAGAACACCCGGAATCAGAGCTCTGAAGTATTTCCATCTGCTGATCTGGGAGGTCAAAGTCAGATACAACCATTGGAATCGTCTCACTGCTGGTGCTTAGGAGGGAAAGTCTATCACTCAATGGATTAACAGTGAGGCTGAAATTCTCTATTTCGTCCATAGTAAGATGCTTTTCACCATTTCCTTTCGATGCAATGAGGTGCACTTGGCTTACTGGCATATGACACAATAGAAAAGGAGAAAAACACAAAAAATGATTAAGATAACTAAAATATAAAAAGCAGACCAACTTCAAAAACTATAATATTTGTTTGCATCACCAACCTGTATCTTCTGATTAAAATTTTAGTTTACTATTATCTTAGAACTTTGAAATAAGATAATCATGTAGATGACCATTAGAATTTATAGCTTAATGACAAAAGTACGTTTAATAGACAGAACATAAATTTTACCTTTTTTTCTCTAAAATAAGACATTCTTTAAAATTACAGGTTAAAATTACTCTTTCCTCCTTATATAATAAACCCCTTTATTTATACTGGTTAAAATTGAAATGATATATAGTTTAAAGTATCAATACTTCCTTAGTTTTAGTACAAATTCAACAAATACTTATGAACTATCTAGCCTGCGTCAGATGGGAAACCAAGAGGAGTTTTAAATGAGTAAGAGACCACAAAAACATATTTTTCTTCCATTGCACACCATGTAGGGCAGAACTATGTTATGTTTCAGAAGAAGTTTTGGAAGTTTTGGTGCTGTATGCATAGTAAAGTTAAATGCCACCAAAGTGCTGGTACCTCAGTTGAAGTCTGAGACTGGAATAGGAGAAATGAGAATCCGGCAATAGTTAGAGACTGGCTGACAGAGTGCTACCACTTGAATGTTTTGGCAATAAGCAGGGTAGTGCAAGTTCTTAGAACATCCACAGGAAGCACATAAAAGCTAAATAGAGGACCCCAGACTCAGCAGAAACACTAGAAATGGAATAGAAGCATGATAGTTTGCAGCATCACCATTTACCAGCTGTGGAACTGAAAGTCACAGCTTTCTGAACATCAACTGTAAATCAACTGGTAAAATAAGCTGGCCCACAAGGTGATGTCTATAAAAGATAAGGAAAAATGACTCATGACTTATCATACATAAAGTGTGCATTATAGGCCTCCCCATGAAATATCTACTGAGCCTTTGCAGGATCTGAATTGCTACATAAATTCAAAAATACGTCATAAAAAATTGACTGTCTCTGGCTACAGTTGTGGCTGATTCCTTCTCTGAGAAACTCAGCTTATTAACAAGATCTACAAGCTCAAAGACAGTTATTGATGAAGTGTATTTTGACCCATCTAGATGAGACTCTAACAGACAAGGAAGGGAGGAAATAAGACATGAAAAAAAAATCCCACACACAATTTTCTTGACAATCACTGCATGGTCACACCTCACTTCTTTGAATAACTTAAGTCTAATTAGAAGTAAACTTTATGAGCTTTACCATTGTTGCAGGTAAAATTTTGCATGAAATGTTTGTCATTTTCCTCTCCTGGATAACAGGAAGTCTTACTCCAGTAACGTTCTGCTTGTACACGCTGCACTGAAACCCTCTGAGTTTTTGGATGAAGTAGAAGCAGTAATAACGGTTCCAGTACTCTGGCAATGTCATGCCTTTGTAGCACTTGGTTCAGCCAGGCTTGCCCCACAGAGCTAGTAGAACCATCAAGACTATTAAGGCTATCTAACATGATGAATAGTGACCTAAACACAGACAATAAAAACAAAGAATAAAACACTTTTAATTGTAGCATGACTTTTTCTGTAGTTAATATTTTTAGCAATTTTTCTAGTTAAGAAAACATTTTCTTCTTTTCACATTGAAAAATATTACAAGTATATATTACTTTTACAAGACACATTTTACTTAGTCTTGCTTAGTAACATATTTCACTGATATTATGCACTAAAGTTTTCACAGTGGCGAGGGCTACTCTGCTCTCAGTTCTCTCCAGGAGTTAAAAGAACGCACGAAATTCAAGTAATGCCATCCCATAAAAGGTCTGAGCTAGTCTGAAACCAGAAAACCCAATACCCAAATCCTCTGTGGAATCTTGGGTTAGCAAGTTAAATTCAGTGGATTTTAACTGCTTTCTCTGTCAGATTAGAACAGGTGGTTGCCAAACTAGAAACTTGTTTGTAAGGCACTTGGCTCAAGGTCTCATTCATTATATGGGTTGACCAGATAGTTCAACAGAAACTCCTCTGAAGATGGCTGAAAAGTACTGGTTAATCCAAAGTTGGGTTGTAATCGCAGTAAGGATTATGGCCACTTTTATAAGACCTGAAGGTAGGATTACTATTTTCTGATACCTTATGAGCCCAAAATCAATGCAAATCTAATATCTGAAGCATGAATTACTCCATTTACTTTTGGGTCTATATGTGAACAAGCATCTCTGGAGACAAATATTTTGAATCCATGGGAGGGGGGCGTTGGTAGTACTTTCAGTTAAGGCAGAGGATCGAGAATGGCTGACTAGTATTTCAACAGTGTGAATATAGATTCAAAAAGGCTGGGTGTTCTCTGTATTCCTACCATCATACAATGACACATGGCACATAAAAGGGATTTGATGATCAGTGGCCCAATGTCTGAAAGGAAGACACTTGGTTCTCCACACATTAGAAATGAAAATCTACTGGCTAGGTAACACTACCAAGTATTTTACTGGAACTTTGATTTTCTAAAAAACTAATAAATTCTCATCTCCTATTCTATCCTGACAGAGACTTCCAGAAAAGACAACAAATAAGACAACCAACAGTAAGATGGGAATATAAAATGTAACCAACCTGTCAAAGGAACGTGCAAAAGATGACTTATTTATGTGGAGATCCCTTGTTAGATGCCAAAGAACTGCAAACTTTGCATGTGCTTCCATCCTTATTTTCTGAGAAAAATGGGAGATTAAATTATTTTCTTCTCAACTGAAGATATTAAGTGATTTAATAAAATTATTTAATAATAAAATCAGTATAACTGTTTACAAGTACCAAGTTTAATGGCCACAGTGCTCAAGTATACACTGCAATGAATTTTTAGTATGTTATATAACTTGGAAGTAGAATCAAACAAAATATTTGTATATAGACAAAAATATTTAGCCTAAAGGGTCACTTATGCTGGTTAGTTTTTACTGGAAGTTGATACAACCCTGAGTTATCAGGGAAGAGGAACCTCAAATAAGGAACTGCCTAGATCGGACTGGCTTGTGGACACATCTAAGAGGCACTGTCTCATTGGCTAATTGATCTTGGAGGGCCTAGCCCCATTGCGGAAGCATCCCTAGGCAGGTTGTTGTGGGATATACAAGAAAACGAGGTAAAGGTGGGTGTAGTGTCACACACCTGTAATTCTAGCACTCTAGAGGCAGAATCTGGTGAATTTCTGTGAGTTCCAGGACAGCCAGGGCTACAGAGAGAGACCCTGTCTCAAAAAAAGGAAAGAGAGAAGGAGGAAGACATAAGCACTCACACAAGCAAGCTAGCTAGCTAAGTATATGCCTGTGAGCATCCAGAGAGCAAGCTATAAAGCAATGTTCTTCCATAGTTTCTTGTCATCGTTCCTGCTCTGACTTCCCTCAGTGATAGTATGATCTAGAAGTATCAGACAAATGAACCTTTTCCTCTAAGCTGGTCATCATTATGTTTTATTACAGCAACAGAAACCAAACTAGAACATCACCTTAACTCAAAGAGTTACTTTAGACTTTTACCGATGTGACTACTGATAGTGTAACAGAAAACAATGACAGCTAAAAACATGCATGCCATTATATTATGCATATACAAAACATTTCTTTCTTCTTAAATAAAACAATTGAGTTTAAAAATTATTTTCTCTCAGGAAAATAATCATACTCAAATGAATTTCTAAAAAAAAAAAAAAACATGGCCGGGCGATGGTGGCGCACGCCTTTAATCCCAGCACTCGGGAGGCAGAAGCAGGCGGATCTCTGTGAGTTCGAGACCAGCCTGGTCTACAGAGCTAGTTCCAGGACAGGCTCCAGAGCCACAGAGAAACCCTGTCTCGAAAAACCAAAAAAAAAAAAAAAAAAAATGTGTTTTAAATTTAGTGAAAATATGGTGTCAGTTTTTTACACTCGTCCTCAAATATTTATAAAATGCTTCAAGCAAAGTCCCAACCAATAAGACTTTAATTGTTAAAAAAAAAAAAAAAAAAACCTACATGGGATAAGTTAGAAGAGTGCTTGCTTTATCTATAAGCTTAAGACATGACTTTTTCTATGATGCTTATATTTATACATTAACCAAGGGAAATGTTTAAAATTCAATATTGTTTGAATTTTTTCAGGGATGTGTATCTTTACTCAGAACTTGTAAGAATTATTCTTAAAAAGGAGATGTTGTATATTAAAAATAACAGGTTTTTATTTGTTATATATTTATACATATTGTAAAACAGAAAATGAAACACAAGATTTGTTCTAAAATTTTATTTCTGAACAATTTTGAAAGAATATGGTAGGACACAAATTAGAATTTAAGATTTTTTTAAATGAACACTATTACTCACATTTAACATTATGTTCTTTATTATTATTTATTCTGATATGAGGTATAATAATTTTCCTAGAGCGGTCCCTTAATTTATTTTTTGTCAATATGTGTGTGTGTGTGTGCACGTGCATGCTCTTGTGTGTGAAGGATAAGGACTTACCTTATCTTTATGGGTTAATTGCTGACTTATAACATCCTCACAGATGCTAGAAGAAGGAACCAAATTATGTAATTGATAAAATAATTCCACACTCTTCTGATGGTGCTGAGGTGTCCCGTCTCCCATCTGGTCCCATAATGTCAAGGCTACATGCTACAGAAAAAGATGTGAAAGTGACTGATTATATAATCTTTATAAAAGTCAAACTCAGCTGCTCACTTTCTGGCTAACTGAACATTAGAATCCTTTATAATACATTAAAAAACATTTTTGTTTAGAATTATTTCACGAGGGTGTTTTGCTTGCAAGTATGTAAGTGCACCATCTATCTGCTTGGCGCCCATAAAGGTGACAAATGGTGTTGCATTTCTTGGCACTGGAGTTACAGAGAGTTGTGAATTCCACTCAGTGCTGGGAACTGAACCTGGGTTCACTACAACAGCCTTAAGTGCTCTTAGCCACTGAGCCAACTCTCTGGCTGATACTCCTTTCAAATTCTTCTAAAATCAGCAATGTAACAGGCAGTTTCTCCATGGCCTAGATAAGAACTCTTGATTACTTTACTGGTGTTTAATGAAGTAACACCAGAATAAAGTCTGATACATTCTCACATGTTACAGACTAAAATATTCAAATATCTAAGAACCTGTAAGAGTTTTCTCCCTCTTCTCTAGTGCTGAGGATTGCAAAATGGCCTCATGTATGTTAGGCAAGCATGCTATCACTCAGCTACATCCCAAGTCCATGGAGTTTTCTGAAGTCAGATTAGAACTCCATGTGCTATCAGAGTCTTTGATCTATGCCATTCATAAGAAGACAAGAGTCTTTAGGGCTTACCATAATATTATAGAATCAACTCTACTCTAGCAGGAGGAAGTATCAGGTAGGGGGTAATGACTTGAAATTGACTCTAAAAACTCCTGAATGTATAAAGAATCCACCTGTAGGAGGCAGTGAGCTTAAAGATACTTGATGTTCTCTGGGAAGGCATCTGTACCATTATGGTAAAATCAGAGTGTGCACTATTGGTCCTGAGGGACACCGTGCACCAAAGGTAATCAAACAACACAAAATCAGAACAACCTGCCATAGAGTTTTAGAAAAGTAAGGGTTTACTCTAGTAAAAGAAGCAAAATATTCACTTACTACAGAAATATCTACCATATAAATGGGCTTTCTTCTTGTTTAGTTGAAACTCTTTCATTTCTTACTTCAGTGCCACAAATCAAGCATCATATATGCAAACTTTCTTAGCCATGTACAACCTGGATTTCTTGGAATTTACCTTGAAAAATTCAGTCTTCTCAGCTATATACCTCAGATTGCCCTGTGTTAGGGGAGGTCTAATAACTACGGCTACTCTTCCTTGGTTTGGACTTAAGGGTTGAGCAGGCTCCATGCTGTTGATATTTTCCCCAGTGACCATGGCAACAGATTGAGTCAATCCCACTAGGTCCATGACCAGAGACACAGCGACGCTCTGAACACTGAAATCACTTGCTTGGCTGCAGGCGCTCATGAGAGTCTGGAGCCATTGTGGAGGATGTGCATGTTCACAGTCTGAAACAAAAAACAGCATGAATCAGTTCATGTATATTTAAGTTAATTTCAAAATGACAAACAACACTACTTCAGGTCTTGATCTTTTAAAATCATGGTTTTTCAAATAGTCTTTATAACTTTGAAAAATAAGGCAACAATAAGAATTTCACAAACTTTTAAAAATATATACTTTCATATGCCAAGTAATATAATCTAACTTCCTATCTTTAGAAGCACCTTATCAACAAATATTATCTAATGCCTACTGTCCTACAGGAACACATGTGATGTCATAAGAGAGAAGTGATATTGTTACATTGTTTCTCCCAGACTTTTACTTTCAGTTTCTAGCTTTTAAGCAAAATGTGAAAGCCATGTAAATCACAATCTCCTAACAGTAACTTCCCCATAATGACTGGATTTCATTTAGTCTGAAGAGATGGCACAGTGAGAAAAGGCACTTGCCACCAAGCCGGATAACCTGAGTGCAATCCCTGGAACCTACATGGCGGAAGGAAAACCAACTCCCACGGGGTTGTTCTCTAACACATTCACACATGCACACACATGGACATTGCATAAAATACTAAAATATAAATAGCAAAACAATCTTACCAGTGTCAAGTTTCTCAGAATGTAACTCCGAGGTATGGTTTCCCTCTGCAATATAGACCGGGAAACTCGAGCACTCTAAGAAGAGCTGACAGGCAGCAAGGAAGGCAGAAAGGTATTCTTTTGAAGTTTTTGGTGTATATATACTTCTTTCTTTTGCATCCCCTTGGGAATCCCTGTCCCATTTTGAAGTGTCTCTTTGAAATCGACGGATATCTCCCTGATGGTCGGCAGCCAAAGGCTGAGAAAGGGAGTCCCTGTGAACGATGTAGAGGTTAATGAGTCTGGTAAGAAACTGCTGGACATACTCCAGGCAGCACTGCATCGCAGTCTTTTGTGCTGCCTTCCCACTTCGGGCTGCTGCACCCTGAGTGAAGGTGGAAGGTGGCTGGATAACAGTTTCTTCAGATCCCACTGTGGATGCTGTTTCTGTCTCTGAAGATGTGCTTCCCATTGGGATGGTAGCTGTACCCTGTCCATTCAGCTCTCTGTCAAGATCATCAGTTCGGTCTGCTTGATATTGTATAAACTCAGTGAAGCCACTTTCTGATGATCGACTACTTGGTGGGTTTTCTCCATCTTCAAATACTTCAGCAGGATTTTCTACAGAAACTGATGATACCTGATGATTTTAAACAAAGCGAAAGGTTGAGTAGGGATATAGATACTAAGGACTAGAAAGGGTGATCTTTTCAGAGAAAGCTATAGACTACTTATATACAGCTTAAGTTTATACTAGAATCAAAGCAGTTCCTACATTGACTAAAGTTTCTGATAATCAATAGCAAACAGTAATAGGGTTCCAAAAAATACAAGAAGATAAACTCATTCACCAAGTACTTATCATTCATTGTGTCATATAAGGCTGGCTTTTTTTTTTTTTTAATGATTGATTTTTCAGACAAGGTCTTGTCATGTACCCAGGCTCAATTCTACCTCAAACTCTCCTCTTAAGTGTCAGGAGTAGAGGCATGTGGCACCACACTTGTTAGGGTCCTGAGGTAAACATACATATATGTACAATCTTTAGGATCTGTACCCTTGTTTCAAATGACTACTCTATCTTCTTCATAAACAATCTTTCTTAATGTCTAAACAATGCAAAGAATAAGAAATACAAGATTAAAAATCTTGCATTTTAAGTATTATAAATAAAATCTAATGGAGGATGTATTTGGGACCACATGAATGAAAATCTCTGTTCAAGTATGTCAAGTGTCATTGCATGCCCTTACACCTAGATCCCTTCAGTGAAGACTGCTCAGCTCACATATTCAGATCATGGGTTAGGCACAGGGCCAAAGGGAACAGTTTAGAATCTAGAAAGAGACAATGGCAATACAGACAAATGACCATTTCTAGACTAGGGGCAGAGTCAGGTACTGTCTGGTTTTGTGTAAATAAAGCTGTGCATTCCCTTGAATGTGTTCCATGTCTGCAACAGAGGATAATATGAGTAAGATCATCAGAATATTTTCTTTTTAATGCACGAATTAAGTACTTCTACTTAAAGCTGGGCTTAACCCAGTGTTTCCTGCTTTAGTGAATAACACACCATCATTCATTAAAGCAAGGAAGATGGAAGCCTACAAGTCACAGTATTTTCTCCACACCTTTTTTCAACTTGCCTTATACCTACACCAGTATGGTGGCTAAGGGTGTGAGTTCTAAGTCAGCTAGGTATGTGCCATGAACTTGATAGTCTTCAAACCTTGGGTTCCTAATTTGTGCACATCAGTGTCCTCTTATCTGCAAGGGATACACACACATACACACACACATACTATATATACACATATATACATATAGTGTGTGTATATGTATGTATATATTCTAAGACCCGCAGTAGATGCCTGAAACTGTGGTTAGTACTGAAAACTTCATAACTGTTTTTTTTTCTGTTCATACAAACTAGTGGTTCTCAATCACAGGGTTTGCATATCAGATATCCTGCATATCAGATGTCTATTATGATCTATAACAGTAGAAAAATAACTTATGAAGTAGCAACAAAATAATTTTATGGCTGGGAATCACTACTATATAAGGGACTATTTTAAAGGATCACAGCATTAGGAAGGTTGAGAACCAGTGATATACACAGACCCATGATAAGGCAGCACAGGAAGAAATGTTAACAACATTAATCATATAAAACAATTCTAATAAAATAAGACTAACATGAACGTGGACTCTCCCAAAATATCTTATTATATCATAGTTATATTTCTTAAGATGATGTGACAGTATGATGAGAAGTGAGATGAATGATGCAGGTACTTGGTTGCAGTATTAACACTGCTACTCAATAAGAGCTGCTTGAACGAGCACCCAGACAGAATCCATCTGATAACTAAGAAAGGAGGGTGGATAGATACCAGATTGCCTATGCCAGAAAAAGGATGCTTTGCATGTTGAAGAGGACAGTGGATGATTCCATCAATGTACAAACAACAGCAGCAAAGAATTTAGAACTTGTAAATTATTACTAGTATTTTCCACATAAAACATTAGGTTGGCCATTGACTACTCACTGGCAACTGAAATTATGGAAATGGGAACACTCATAAAAAGGACTACTATAACAACAAGTTTCTACATTTTACAGTTAGTTTAAGGATTTAATATAGAGGGAAACTGGCAGAGTACCTAATGCCCAGCAAGCACACATTTTGGTGATCACTCATTATCCTTAATTATTTTATCACTAGTGTCTTTAAAATTTTGCTCCTAAATGTATTTCTTCTTTTTCCCGTATCTTGTTAGCCCAACTTAACACCACCTCTCACCTGCACTACTGCAGGTCTCCCCACCTCCATTTTTGTTTCTCAGATCCATACTCCACACTGCAGCCATAGTAAGTTTCTAAAACATGTATCTTATTTTGGCACTTGCCTTTTTCCCCTTCTTTGTCTTCCCATTGCTCCTAAGACAAAGAATAAAAGCCTTAGTATAGCGAACAAGGCTCTGTTAACCTGGCTCCTGCCTTTCTTATAACTGCATCATCAAGTGCATAGAGTTCCTTTCTGCCTTAGGGTCTTTGCCACTGTTTTTTCCTGTCATGTGCTTTCTCTTTTCATACTTCTCCACCCCAACAATTTCTCTAGGGCTCCACTTCAAGAAGCAGTCCCTGACTCCTAGGTATGCCCCCATCCTACACCTATACCTCTAATTTGGCCCTACACTAATCATCTATATTATCTGTAATTAAATGTGTAATTGCTTGTTTTATATAGATTGTACAGTTAGTTCATAAAAGATACTGCATGAACAAAGTAATTTTTCTGTTTCAAAGACAGAAAACTTAAGTTCAAGCTGGGCATGGAGGCACACGCCTTTAATCCCAGCACTCAGGAGGCAGAGACAAGAGGATCTCTATGAGTTCGAGGCTAATCTGGTCTACAAAGTGAGTTCCAGGACAGCCAAGGCTATTACCCAGAGAAACCCTGTCTCAAAATACCAAAACCAACCAAACAACAACAGAAAGAAAACTGAATTTCAGGGAGTTTAAAATAAATTTGCCCAATGCTGCAGTAGAAAAGCTAAGTTGTTAACACAGATCTTTGGAGAGGGAGATTTTCAACTCGGTTATTTATTATTATTTTTAATGTGACCACAGTATTACTATGTACAGTACAACTCTTCATATTATGGTGTCAAAGTCTATAGTGGCTAGCAGATTGAATTCATTTGCTTATTTTTCTCCTTTGAAAGGTTATTTACCATTTAAATGATGTGCTTTTTACAAAAGAAGACTTATTCAGGTAATAAAACTATCATTAGCTTATTCCTATTTATTTTTATATTAATACAAAGGACAATACTAAGGTAATAGAATTTAATCTATAAATCCAATTAAACTTGCATACATGAATAATATTTATTGGTTTAGACTATATTATGTGGATATATAGTTTTTATGATGAATTTCTTTTTAAAAATAGAAAGGGTATTTAGGCCATTTGAGTAGATGCCCAATACAAAAATATTATAAAAAATATTAAGTGCCATGTTGTCAAACTAGGCTCACCGTTATTAAAAGCAGCAGCCCTTCACATACATTTCAAAAAAACATGGTCTCAGCCAGAAAATATTATCAACCTTCATATATCTAAGATTATACAATTGTGCTTCAGAAAAAAGGATTGGAAAAACATATTATGGCTAAGGCGCATGAAAGAAGGAAGGATGAACAGAAATATGGGTGGATATGGGAGTTATATTCAATGTTACATCATAATTTAGATTGTATTATTTAACTGTCCTGGATTTAACTAAACAGAGTCTCATTTACCATACCTATGATCATCAATAAAGGTTTTCAGATAAATATGAATTTCCACATATTGAACATGTTACTGAAAAAATGGTAAGGGTGTGTCTTCTCCAGCTCCCATAAGTCTCATTCAGCATATTATCAGTTAAACGCTTTTTAGTTTTATTTCTGAGAAAATCTTAGAGCACCGTGTATTGACAGTCCCATGAAAGGACTTTCCTACCATGGTAGAGACAGAATATATTATACATATATGAAGAGCAGGTTGGAAAGGACCAACCTGGAAAGCAGGCTGGTTCTAGTTTATGTAGAATAACCCCAAATATATTTAAAATGATCAAATTTCATTTCATTATGAAGGATATATTAGTACAGAATGAGAAAAAAAGTTTCAGGATTAGCGGCTGGTGGGAAAGGTTGTATATACTACCCACAAATTTTATTTTGCAGAGAAGTTAAACAGGCTATCCATGGAAAGGGGGCAATTATATAAGCATATGATTACAGACAACAAACCTGATTCTCTAGAAATTTTCAAATACTTATATTAATATAGTGCCAATGTGATTACACCTAATGTAATTAATATATAATTCAATTGAAAACCTCCACTCATACTTTACTGGATTGAATTGTTTCATTCATTTATTATGAATATGTGTTTGTGTGGGTGTGTATGTTGGAAGTCAGAGCACAACCCTTAGGGAGTCAGTTCTTCCCTTTCACCACGTGTGTTCTGGGGACTGAACTCAGGTCATCAGACTTGACAGCAAGTGGTTTTACTCACTGCGTCAGTCATCTCATTGGCCCGTACTAGATATATCAGTGTTAAGTCTGAAAGGAATTAAATCACTAATTTTTCAATTAGGATTTCACTGGTATTAAAGTATGCTATTGGTGTAAAACATTAAAATTATATATTGCATGCTTATATATATGCTTATATATATGTGTGAATATGTACAAAGAGTTTAGTTTTACTCTATTTCAAAATATTGAACATATGGGTACTTAAAAATTTAAAAAAAAGATTATAGATTACAGGAAAATCATGCCAAAAATTCGGTGCAGTGAAAGAATCAATAAAATTTATACATAGGCCTGTTACCCAGACAATAGGTAATGCTTTTATGTTTACTAGATATTTCACACTGTAGCTCATATGACTAAGGCATTCAATTTTTAAAGCTAAAATAAAAAGATAACATAGCTATCATCAAAGAATCATGCTTATAAAAACTTGAATATGACTAAATTGTTTTATATAAATTTTACAAAATCAAGAATTCCTGCTACAAGTTTGGTAATTGCATAAAGATACTATGATATCAATTTTGTATACATTACATATTGAAATGATAATGTATTTGTTATATTTGGCTAAGTAAAACAATGTCATCAGCTTCTTTTTAATGTGACAAACAGAAAATTTTAAATTCCTAAAATTAGATGTCATATGTATTTTACTTCTACTGTAAAGTACTGACATGGACAATCAACTATATAATGACCAAGTTAACAAGATTCTATTGCCAAAGCACTTTGATCACTGATATTTAAACAACTTATCTTAAAAAATGTTCTGCACTAAAAAACATAACTGATCTGATACTAAGAACCCCAGCTAAAATTACCTTTTTGTCTTCCCATTCTTTGACTGTGCTGCTCTGCCCACTTGGAAACTGTACCACACCCCCAGTGCCAGCAGATAACAGTGGGGGCTGGACTTTGCTAAGGATCTTTGAGCAGAGTTTCAAAGAATCTGTGAGCTCAGACAAGCGTAATGTCTGGAGATGGCTTGTCAAGGCAGAAATCATCCTGAGTAGTAACTGGGGCAAGTGTTCTGTCTGTATTTCAATGTAAGTTTCCTGAAAATAAAAGAAAATTAGAAAGATTTAATGTAATATATAAAAGCTATTTTATTTTAATTCATACAAGTAAGGCTCTATATTTGCTTATGTTTTATGGGTATCATGCTCCTAACAGCTCACAGGCATTTTCATACTGATGACTCAGAAGATGTGCACTCAATGTCTGGTGTGGGCTTAGGGGCTAAAGTGCTTGCTGTGAAAGCATGAAGATGATCTGAGTTCGGATCCCTAGCACCCACATTAAAGCCAGGTCAGGTGGTGCACATCTGCAATCCCAGTGCTAAGGACAGGGAGACAGCAGTCAGCCAGACTAGTCTAACTGGCAAGCTCCAGGGACCCAGTCTCAAAAAGTAATTCAGGAAGACAACCACTTTCAACTTCTGGCCTCCACAGGTACAGATATCGTCCATAGGACAAGAGCGTGGTCACAAACTCCCCCCACCCCCCAATTTCTTAAACCAAGTACTTCAAGCATTATATAATTAGATACCCCAATTTTATGAGCTATATTAATAACATTCTAATGGAAGTGAATAAAATCAGTTAAAATAAAAACAGGCTGAATGCCATACCTGACACAGCACCCTCATACTTCTAGTAGGCTTCAAAATGAGAAAGCAAAAAGTTGAGGAGAGAAAACACAAGGGAAAACAATTCCAATGGTCTTCATATAATAGAAAACATTGTTAACAAATATAAACGCAGCATCAAAATTCCACCCAATAAACATAAGATTTTACAACATGCAATTGGGAAGTAGATTCCATGTATTCTATACACAAATGCCAAGGAGAAAAAATGTTTAGAAGATGTTATGGAAAAAAGCTATGCCAAAGAAAAAACATTTAGTTTTAAAGATAAGATTTTTTCTGAAGATGACATTTATATTAAACATGAAATATATAAACTATGCTCTTTAAATTCCGTGTTTTTCTCTTTACCAAGATAGTCTTACCAAAGAGACAATATCCAACAAAAAGTCCACCAGTAAGCAGAAATTGGTCAGCTGTAACTCAGATGAGTCACTACTGTCTCCAGGCCCAACCTGAAGTCTGGCATGCAGTGTTCTCCTAAAAGGAAAACAATCAACTTTATCAAACACACTATCACATGATAGAAGACACGTGACTATAACCCTGTCTTAACAAATAAGACTCAAGTCAGGATTGGGACACATTAAAATGTTCATTCCCATTGTCCCAGAACACCACCACACTGTTTTCAAGAAAACATCTCAAAGTGAGGTCCCTGAAATGGCTACTCTGGATTCTACGTGTTCTGGATATAACACACTTGTTGAGATTTGCACTGCTGTCACCATGGATATATCTCCAAGTAAAAATAAATGTTTCTTTATTTGATTTCTAAACTGAGACACTTGGTTTACAAGTGTTTTTTCTGTGTTGCTGTTATGCCAACATATGTTCTTCATATCTGGAATGTAACTCTCCTTCAAGATCTGAGATCAAACATCTGTTTTACAGGAAGTCTCTTTTGATCCAAGATGAAACCCAAGAAACAACAATATTAATCCTATTTGACCAAACACTGCCCTATATTCTCAAGATATAATTATATTGTATTTGACTAGCAAGAAACATAAACAGGTAGAGAAATATATAAAATCAATGAAAGTATGAGGATAGCAGATTCTGATGTGCGGTTTGAGAGAGCCAAGGCTACTGTCAGGTGAGCGACCCTCTACAGGATTGTTCCAGAAGAACAAAGGAGGTAGGGTATGTAACAAATAGCACAGTGAAGGCTCAGCAGCACAAAAGGTGGGGAATGTTTAAGAAATAATCCAGGTTGGCTCAAGAACCATGGTTGTGTGTTGTGAATATAGATTAGTACAGAAGGGTGGCTATATGTGTAGAAAACACAAGGTGGGCAAAGATACTAATAATTCCTCTCCATCCTGACACCTTAACCTATGAGGCATTTTCAACTTTTAATCTATTCCCGGGGCAGACATGTGTGTATTTACTTGTACCACTATAAAGTCTCTGAGGTCAGCGATTATCTAATATGCCTAGCAGATGCTTTTCAGTTGGGTTCTCAATATCTGCCAATGGGACAAGCAAGTAAATCCCCAAATTCTTAGAGATTCATAGACAAATATATTTCTAAATTCTCTAGACTCAAGATTGGACATGCCTACTTTGGAATACATGTTTCTCATGCTTTAGAAGTTAACTAGGGCATGAAAGAGCTAAGTTTGGAGTCCGGATAGAGATTTCACTCTGCTTCACTAGCACTCTAGCGATTTCAGACTGTTTCAGGCTTTCTACCCTAACAGGCGGTGTGTTTATTATTGCTTATCAGTTACCAAATGGGATGGTTCTAAGTCTCTGAAAACACACAGTGGGCCTATTGATAAACAGAAATAGTTCTGTGAAAATGTGCTGATGCAGACTACTATCTTCTCCACAGTCAAAAACAGGGGAGCTGCTGCAAGCCAGACACAGGAACACTCTATGCTGGGGAGTGGATCATCATTTCTAAGCTCCTTTCCAGTTCTAAGACTATGTTAGCAATGATTTTTATATCCTAAATTGACAAAGTAAATTTAGATTATGGGTAAATAATGAACATTTTTCGGTAGGAAAAAACATATAAAAGAACATTTTAAAAGCTAAATATTAGCTTTGAATGTTATTGGACTACAACAAATGAAGCTGTTAACTTACCGACAACATTCTTCAAACCAGCGTGCAATGTAATCCCACATATAATAAGGTTCAAAGGAATTAAAAAGAAGATTCGCAGTTTTAATCAGCTCGGCTGTTTTCTTGTTTTCCCTTAATTTACTAAAAAATAAAAGAAACCAAACAATTAAAAATATTGATATTTCTTTCAAAACTGAGTGCAGTATTACTGGGGTAGTACACATTATTACACACTGCTAGAATACTGTCTAGCAGGAGGAAGACTGCAATGGTGACATAATCTATTCTCACTCTTGGAGCCAAGTGCCTTTTTCTACTTACTGAGTCATCTCATCAGCCCAAATACTCAATTAATTTTCTAAACTGATATGATTAAGAAACATTCAACTATCAAATGGTGATTACTCTTCTTGTTTAAAGTACCTGCCTGAGGGCTGGAGAGATGGCTCAGCGGTTAAGAGCATTGCCTGCTCTTTCAAAGGTCCTGAGTTCAATTCCCAGCAACCACATGGTGGCTAACAACCATCTGGAATGAGGTCTGGTGCCCTCTTCTGGCCTTCAGGCATTCACGCGAACACAATATTGTATACATAATAAATAAATAAATTAAAAAAAAAAATAAAGTACCTGCCTGAATAGTGAGTGCAATTAATTATATTTCATACTATGAATGTGATAATTTTATTCACTATAATAAAAACTTTAGAGTAAGATCATAACCATTACTAATAATCATATTATATTAATTTATATTACTAGAATCCATTTCGTAAGCATTAATAATTGAGGCTATTTTTATGTCATTCTTAATTTTTTAGCAATCTACCTGCTTAACTGAGCATGGTCCTTGCTGAAGGGTGGTTCCATCTGAAGATCCAATTCTGCTTTACATTGAGAATACAATGTTCTAAACACCTCAATTAGAACATCTTCTAGAATTACAGGTCCTAAAATTAATATACAATAAATTATATGCAGCAGTTATTTAGGGTTAGCAAATCATGATGACCTGAAGAATAGTCCAATTAAAGTATGCTTTGAAAAAAAGTACTTTATGAGGAGATTTCCCAGCCCCCAAAGGTAAACTTTTGAAACATGGTCCAATAGTAAGTAATGGGATAAATGTTTATTTTAAGTATAGAGTTTAAGTATAAAGTCACCTTAATAGAAGTGACCATAATCCAAAAAATTGGTTAAATCTGTTACCTTGGACAGGCAGGCTCTTTAGTTTTTGAGTCTTAGTTTCCTAATCCCAAATGAGGAGAGTATAACTAGCTTTATAGGTCTTTTTTTTTTTTTTTTTTTCCTTTTGGTTTTCCAAGACAGGGTTTCTCTGAAGCTTTTAAGACTGGCCTGAAACTAGCTCTTGTAGACCAGGCTGGCCTTGAACTCACAGAGATTCCTCAGTCTCTGCCTCAAGAGTGCAGGGATTAAAGGCGTGCACCACCACCGCCCAGCTTACGGGACTGTCTTAAGATTTAGAGAAACATCTGCAAGGTACACCATGCAGCTCTTAGAACAATTATCCAGTAGATTTTGCCACATCAAAGTTGTTGCTAAATAATGCTCAAAATCAGAAAAATAAGTTTGACTGCTTCACAGTTACCACTATCTTCTTTAAAAAGTGTCCTGAGCTTCATCACCATCACAGAAACCCTCAAAAGTGACCCTGTTGAAGTTCCTGACACACACACAAAAAAATCACTTTTAAGAGCTGGGGAACTATAGCCAAAACACCTGAATATACTTAGAAAATTTACATACTTTATAAGAGATAATTGCCTTTTCTTAGTTTATGTTAAGTACTATAGTTCATTTTCTAGTAGATCTAATAAATAATAAGCACACAATGTTGGAAACCACAGAAAGCAACAGCAACAAGAAGACTATGAAGGAAATATATAACTCACATTTCTGTTTCAGTCCTCAAATTCTAAGTTAGTTATGCCAGATCAACAATGTTTCCATTTTAGTGAATGATTAAAAGGAGATGAGATGACATCTTTTAAGAAGCCGACTCTGCTGCCTACAGTGTCAGGCACAGGTCTGATGCTGACATAAACACCAGCTACATATCTTTAACTTCAGTTAACAAACTGTTGAGAATCTGAGAATCTGTATTTAAAAGAACACCGCAATTTTCCCAGTGTCTTCATTCTACTATTATCATGAAACAACACAAAAGCACATGTCCGCTTATGTTTTGGGCATATATTACCTAGCTCAGGTTTGTCCAATAAGCTGATTAAAATCCGAAAAGGTTTTAGATCTTGCATGAGAGTGCTTTCTTCTCCAAATCCATTCACTTGTAAGATTCCTATCATGGCCTTTAAAAAAAAAAAAGCATACTAATGATTTAGGAACTAGTAATATATATACATATATATTTTTAAAGAGCTATTTTTAACTACATCCATGAAATGTAGATTCACATCCCTGCACTGTTCTTATCGATGTCTTCTTTCTTTGCCAGGAACAAAGATGGTAGACTCACTTACCGAGAGAAAGCAACATATTTAAATCATAAGCATTAATTTGTTGTTTATTTTTGAGAAAAGGCCTTGCTACAAAGACTAGGTTGACAACAAACCATCCTCCTGCTTCAGTTCTCTGAGTGTGGAGCTACAAGTCCATCAATCTAGATCATGAATTTTCATTGGGGAAAAAAACAAAGGAGAATCAAGAGAAGTGTACTGAGAAATCGAGTGTTGGCCATCTAGATGAAGATATTAGTTTAAGACATGAACTATGCCATCTTATCACCAAGGGGTATAGTATGTAATTATCTTCTTAGCTATTTAAAATTCAGTGTATAATTTCCTGCATTTAAAAATGCTTCAAGCTGGGCTTATGATACACACCTATAATCCTAGCACTTTAGAAGCAGAAGCGGGCAGGTCCTGAGTTCAAGACCACCTAAGCTACACAGCAAGATCCTATCTCAAAATCAAATAAGTAAATGAAGAAAACCGCTTGAGCAATCATTTGTTTTCTTGATACAGTTTCTTAGAGCATTTTGATGCACCTTAAATAAATATAGTAGGAAATAAATGGATAATTTTAATGTTTCTATGTGTGTTGCAGTCTTACCATATCTAACCTGCAAAAGCCCAATCCAACCAAAGTTTCACAGGAAACATGGTCATGGGCACCTTTTGAAATGCTCCAACCTTCACAAGAGCAGACAGGTGAAAAGCTGTCCTCCTGTGGAGTCCAGCTGTGACTACCTTTGTGCTGTAGTTGTATGTCTATTACAGTTATTTTTTGGAAGTTTTTTTTGAGTCTTGTCCTGACTTCTTCAATTATGAATTCAATTAAAACAGGACTTTGCCAGGCTTTTTCAACAGGAAGGAAGCAAAGAATAATGAAAACAGTCATTACCTGGACTAACAATTCCTTTGAAAAGGTTGTAAAATAGTAAGTGGCATGTTCTTCAGGATTACTGTGTCTTGTGCTCCTGGGTCCTATGATAGCACCGTTGTTATCAAAACCTCCATGGGAATAAATCACAAAATTAAAATGGAAGCCTTAAAACTGTTGTTCACTAAATGCTAAAATATCTCAAAAACAGCACTAAACACTTACCCAATTAGTAGCCCATTCAGTGTCAGCAAGAGAGACCATTTTAGATAGTTTAATAAAGGGAAACCAATTCAATAGATGAGTCTAATAGTATTCTTCCAAAGTTATCTTCTTATTTTACCCCAAATCTTACAGTAAAATAACTGAGGATTTACAATATCTAAGGAAAGTCATCAAATGTCCTTTCACTCTAGTAAGAGGTTGTAAGGACAGACAAAACATTCATAAAAAGATAGAGGATTACATGTACATAATAAATGTTCTATGGCTTATGTACACACACTGTCTCACAATGATGTCATCTGTAAGACAGTGGTAATTACTACTTATGATTCCTTGATGACTTGAAAGTTTTGGAAATTTTATTTTTATTTTGTCTATTCACTTAATCTTTTTAATATACTAACATTAACTATAATGTGTAACAGGAACGACATCTTGCTAAAGTGAACATGATTTTATGTTCCCTTAACATAGCCCCTTAAGAGGGTTTTGAAATTTGATCAAAAATGTCATCATTAATAGTCCCCCCACCTAAGATTGACTGATTGATTTTTAGTGCATGTGTGTGTGCTATATGAGTGCATGTGCCCTTGGAGGCCAGGAGAGGGCACTGGAGCCCCTGAAACTGGAATTACAGGTGGTTCTGAGCCACCTGATACAGGTGCTGGCAACCAAACCCTGGTCCTCGAGAAGAGCAGCAGACATTCTTAACCACAGAGCTATCTTTCTGGCACAGTATTTTATTTTTATTGTTCATTTACACATAAATATTTAGTTTCTTCATACAATTTCAGAACAGTTATGCATGACAAGTTTTTTTTTTGTCAATTATAAGCATATTCATTAGATACCTACCAAGAAGCCATGCATAAAGTCTTCGGTTCAGGGACATATCCCTCCTTAGTACTACGTGAAGGGCTGCTGACAAAATCCTGATCATATCGGGTCGAGTGGCCTGAAAAAGGAATGTAGTTATACTTAATGGAGATATACTACTGTTTTTACTCTTTTAAAAAAGGAATACCTTGAAGTTTTCTTAGAACATTAGAGTGTAAGAGAGGTGTTTTTTACATAACATTGCTTCATCTAATCTTTCAAATACAGGAGCTATTACTTCTAGTTCACATGTGAGGAAACAGGAAGAAAGGTAACATGACTCAGTTTTCTTTCTGGGTAGTCTCACAGAGCTTACAAGTCTGTTTTCAAACTCCCTAAGCAGCAAAGGACAGCCCTCAACTTCCACTCTGACCTTCTGTTCTTTCTGCCGGCCTCTACCTCCCTTCTACCTCCCTAGTAAGTGTGTGCCACTGTGCCCAGCTGCCCAATTCCAACTTCAGTTTTACAGTTGGAACCAAACTCATTCACTCACTCTAACATTACGTTTAAAGTTCTCTTTTCCTCTCCATCAACAGTACAATCTGACACAAACGAGGACTGTAAAGAGAACAAATGGTTCAACACTAGCAGTGCACTTTAAAATCTTCAAGAAGACTTTAGCAGCAATCAGTCCTCTTCTCTTTCTTTTTTCTTTTTAAAATTCTATTTGTAATACCTCAAAGATGGAAAAAAAATCCACAAATACAATCCAAATAGAGTCCTTTTGTTCTAATAGCTTTAACTTTTTCCTTCAGATTTTCCCCTCTAGCTTTAATTTGATGTTTAAAATATTAAAAGAAAAGATGGAAGATTGCTAATAAATTTGTTAACATTAAGGGTATTACTGGGGGCTCAAGGGCTTAAAGTTCTTGTTATGCAAACCTGATGACCTGAGAGGTGGAAGGACAGAGCTGTCTCCTAAAAGTTGTCTGCACATGTGCAACTGAAGCACACACAAAATATGAATTTCAAAAGAACATCACCGGGTAATCACTTAAATGTGTAATCTGGGAATCTTAAAATCTGATCTTGGAAAATGACCAATTTAAAACTACTCTGTAAAAAAGTCCCCAGCAGCTCTCTCTCATTCGCCAGTAGCTCTGTAACTAGACATGGGACTCTGTGCCCACGTCCCCGTCTGTCTCTGTGCTGCAGTTGTTGGCAGTTCACTCTCTGGGAGAGGGCAGTCAGTGTTCTTTCAGGGTAAGGCTTAGAAGGTCAATCCTGCTTCAGTGCAAAGCTACACTCAGGAGTATATGGGCAGCACAGAATGAATTGAATGAGTTGGTTGGGGGTGGGGGACGACACAGAAATTGATGGGTTGGGAAGGGGACTAGATTTAGGAAGAGTTGGAGGCAGGAATATTATCATATACATTGTATGAAATTCTCAAAGAACTAATAAAAAAATTAAAACAACAACAAAAAGTATCTGAACCTCTTAAGGTCCAAAAGCATAGTGAAAATAAAATGTTTGGGTAATACTACAGAGCTAACCCTTCCTTACTCACAACAAACCCTCTCTATACAATCTTCCTGTTATGGAAAGGGAATCATCCCCAGAATTAGTAACAGCTGAGATGATAGAGAATACAGGTCATCCACAGGTGACAAATTATGCCCATTCTTTATAGATACTGTCAGTAAGCCAGAAAACTTGTCAAGTGTGATCCCTAGGTGCCATTCCAGGCAGCTTACAGGGTGAAAACCAGCTATGTAGCATACATAAAGAAAACATCATATACTATCTAAATGTATTTACTTTTTCTTTTGCTGTGTTGTCATTTCTCCCAATAGGTAAGAAGCAAGCTAAACAATCTGGCATATCCGTATGAAAAGCAGGTGAGTAGAAGCATCTACCATACTTACAATCTTTATATTTTCACTACCACATTCTTGGAGAAAAATAAAAACAGCAGCAAAAAAGGAAAACAAGTTGATGGTATAGCTCAGTGGTAGATACGTTTGCAGTAGACCCTGAATTCAATTCCAGTACATAGAAGGAAAGGAAAGAAGGAAGGAAACTAGCCAGTTCACAGGTCTTTTAAAAGAATGCTTCTGAAACTTGAGCTTGTCACTCAAGATACACTTTTCAGTTTATGACTTTTACTATTTTGTATACTGAAATTGTATAATGTAGAAGGGTTGTCTTACTGTTAAGAACTGAAAAGCTCCCCCCACCCAAAAAAAACAGAATACCATTTTTGCCAAACTATGATCTTTCTTTATAATATGTTGGGCTATATCCAATATAAAATATGGGATATTTTAGATTTTGGCATTTAGTAGTCCCTTCTTAAACAACATGATATTGTCACTTAAATGAAAACAATATTGGTATAAATAATAATATTGGAAATTCCAAAAGAAAGCTAATTAAATTGTAGAAGACTTTGTGTTAAAATTACACTGCTTCAAGACACTGAGTTAAAAATTTTTCAGTACTTAGTTTTTTAAGCTTCATATATATGAACATATGTATTTACGTCATTTCTACCTTTCCCTCCTTCCTCCAAGTCCAACCTCCTCCTTCTCCAGCTAATAGCTTCTTTATATTTTTTTTTAAAAAAAGATTTATTTATTACATGTACAGTGTTCCGCCTGCATGTATGCCTGCAGGCCAGAGGAGGGTACCAGATCTCATTACAGATAGCTATAAGCTACCATGTGGTTGCTAGTAGTTGAACTCAGGACCTCTGGAAGAGCAGTCAGTGATCTCCAGCCCACATTGCATCTTTATCTTTAGCTGTTATAAATGAATAAATACATCAATAACAACCATTTAGTGTTGTGTGTATGTGTATGTATGTTTTTAGGGTGACCACTCAGTACTGGAAAACCAACTGGGAAAAACTGATTCTACTTCTCTCAGCAGTCATTAATTGCCTGTGGCTCTTCATCTAGTGGCAGGGCCTTGTGAAATTCCCACCATCTACGTAGGCATGTCAATTACTGTTCCGGTCTTCTTTAGGCAAGCATTTTGTTGAAATTTCATGGGTACAGCTTCCCTGTCATATTCAGAAGACACAATCTTGAAGCAGATGTCCTGATCCTCAAGCTCTTACAATCTTTCCACCAACTCTTTCATGACCTTCTATGAGCTTTAGGTGTAGGGGTTGTGTTATATCTGTATCAGTTAGGGCCAGGCACCCATGATCAGCTGTTCTTTGCATTTTGACCAGCTGTGAGAGGTGCAAGCTACACCTCAGGCTAGGATGTTAAACAGGCTGTGCACTTGCTGAGGGTTAAAGATGTTGCAGGCATATTAGGTGCCAGTGACTCACCAGGCTTGACTCATGTCCAGATCTGGGTTCTGGGTTAAGACAGACTGGATCTGGCATAGGATAAGCACCCGGGGGAAGGCCTGAAGGTTGGATGCGGCATGAGTGGGCTGAAGTCAGGTGGCTGACCAAACTAGGCTGGTATACAGGATGCACAATGTGGATTAAACCGTGGGTTTGGGAACAGTTTGGGGATGACTGATCAGTCATCCTTTGGGCTCAATAAAAGATGGGCAACTAGGACTATGCCTGAAGGGTTCAGTTACGAAATTTTTTTTTTTTTTTTTTTTTTTTTTTTTTTTTTTTACTGACCAAGCGTTATAGTTAAGGGCTGGTGAGATGGCTCAATAGGTAAAGATGGCTACTTCCAACCCTGATAACATGAGCTCAATCCTCAGCTACAATAAATGCTAAGAGAATTGAATCCTGCAAATTGTCCTCTGACTTCCTCATCAGTGCTGTGGTCACACACACACACACACCCACAATAAATGAATGTAAATACTGCTTTTAAAGACACTGTGTCTTAAACCAGAAACACCTGCCTCCAAGCTCTTGTTCTGATGGGGGAGTGATTTCTTAATAATAAGGAAACTGCCTCGGCCCTCATAGGACAGAAAATTAGGTAGGCGGAGTAGACAGAAGAGAATTCTGGGAAAAAGAAGCTGAGTGAGAGTTGCCATGATGCTCCCACGCCAGACAGATGCAGGTTAAGATCCTCCCTGGTAAGCCAGCTCGTGGGCTACACAGAATATTAGAAATGGGTTAGAACAATATGTAAGAGCTAGCCAATAAGAAACTGGAACTAGCCGGGCCAGGCAGTGTTTAATAGAATACAGTTTCCGTGTAATTATTTCGGGCATAAGCTAGCCATGCAGGCGGCCAGGTGCCGGGGACGCAGCCCCGCCGCTCCTATTTCAACATTGTTCTACTCTGGGGTCTTCAGGAGGTACAGATGAGCTGGTGGAGGTGGTGAGTGGGAGCTGGCCTTTGAATGCACAGTTGCTGCAGTAAGTTTCTATTGCCATTGGCTGCCATCCCTTCCCTATTAAAATGACTTAAATCTGTGGAAGAGTAAGCTAAAATAAACCTTTCTTCCCTTAAGGTGTCTCACACAGGTGACAGTGATGAAAAAAGGTTATACATATAAGTGGTAATAGCAACAAATGTGATTGTTTAGTTTAATGTAGTGGTGGTCTATGTATGGAAAATCTGCCCAGCTGAGTACACCATCATTTTTTTAAATAACCAAACTTGATGATGCAAAATCATACATGAGTAAAAGTTGCAGACTGTTTAACAGAAGAGAATTCTAAAAGTTGATTTATATTTACATATTGCAATTAACTGTAAAACAGCAGATATAACTTTGGTATAGTATCAAAAAGTGTGTACTTATTAACAGAACATATTAATGATTCCTTGATTTTCAAACAGTAGATCAATGTGAGAATTGTTTTTATTTTATTTTCCTTATACATCAACCAAAAAGCAGCTATGAGCTTCCGGGCCAGTTATTAAAGAGATTGACAAAAATATGAAACCCTACTTCTCACTAATTTCTTTCTTACATTCCTTTTTTTTTTCTATAACATACTTTTACAAATGTCATTCATGCAGGTAAGATAACTCAGTATTTTCAGATAAATCAGTAGACTTTTAAAAATTATATGATAAATATGGATAGTACTAACTTATATCAAGAAACTGCTGGGCTGGAGAGATGGCTCAGAGGTTAAGAGCACTGACTGCTCTTCAAGAGGTCCTGAGTTCAATTCCCAGCAACCACATGGTGGCTCACAGCCATCTGTAATGCGATCTGGTGCCCTCTTCTGGCCAGCAAGGATATAGACAGACAGAACACTGTATACATAATAAATAAATAAATCTTTAAAAAAAAAAAGAAACTGCTGAGATCCTCAATACTTTTTAAACATGCAATAGCATCTTGCAACCAAAAGTTTGAGAACTCCTATGCTATCTCCTCACTAGCAGACATGTAGATTATAGGCAGTGTCCCAAAATCTTGGAAGCACCAATGTCTCCCCATCTTATCTGAGGAGAAAACTCAAATAGGAAAGAACAGAAGACATGGTAAAAGTTATAAAACTTCAATTTCTGGAGGAATTTTCAGAAATCTATATCATGGTAACCATAGTTAAAACGTGCTGTACTCAAAGTTAAGGTGTTCTCACTGCAGAAAATAAGCATGTGAAGTAATACATGAGTTAGCTCAATTCAGCCATTCTACAATGTTTTTCTCTCCTCCTCTCTATGCATAGATTTGAAAACATCACGTAAAAACATAAAACATGTTACAGATTGAACTCAGGGCCTGAAGCTTTTACCTCTGAGCTATTCCCCAGATAAGAATTTACATTTTTTTCATTTTAGACACAACGTCTATTGAATTTGCAATCTTGCCTTATCTTCCTCAATGATGGAGCTACAGACATATGCCACCATTACCAAATGTATGGCTAAGAAGCCATTTGTAAATATTGCGGACATCACTCCATATTTTGCAATATGTAAAAGATCACTATAATATATAAAAGCTCACTAGCATTTAATAGTAGACACTCAGATCAGCTTTACCTGAAGTATGTTAAAGATGTCTACCAGTCCATCCATAGCATAACAGCAATCATATTTTTGAGGTAGTTAATGAAGGCTCTGTTAAGTTATAATTAAAATCAATACTTGCTAAGAATTTATTACACACAAGACATGAAAAAAGGTCAAGTGGGGAGCAAAGATGGCTACACCAGCCTCGGAGCCTTATATAATGTAGCACAGTAAGGGAGGATCAGAACTGCAAGAGTAGCAGAGAGAGGGGAACACCAAAAGACTGCGTTCCTGAAACCAGGAGCACAGGAGTCCGGTAGAATTCTGGCTGGCAGGGACAGAGAGAAGGGTGAGTAGGAAAGTATGGGGAAGGTTTAGTTTTCATCGCTGAGCTAATGAAATTACAAATTAAGCTCTTATCAGTTGAAGCCTAAGACTTAATTCCTGGGTGCTGTGGAGGAGCCTCTCGATGGAGGGATTATTAATATAGAATGTTTCAACAGGAAGAAAGGTCAAGAGCAAAGGTCACTGATGCTCTTTCTATGTGTACATATTTAGGTTGTTATCCACATTGCTTTGACTCATTGCTTTCCTTTATAAGACTTGAAAAACGTTCCCACTATGCTACAGCTTTGGCAAGCTTAGTTTACACTGAATTTCCCAGTAGGGGAAAGGTGAAAATCCAAATGGCAGAAAAAAGGCCCATGGTTAAGAGTGAGAGTCTCAAAATAGAAACTAGAAGTGGTTTATATGTCAACTAGTGATAATGTACTCGATGAACTATAAAACTCTTCAGTTATTATTTATTCAAATTAAATGAAGTAGTTAAAAAACTGAAAGTAGAGTAGCAAAGAAAATTTAGCTAAATGAAAAACTTCTGAGTCATAATGAGCAGTCATTATGAGAAAAACAAAGTCCTTCCTGCTAATCCCATTTTAGAAATGTATTTTATTTTTTTGAGACAGGATCTTATTATGTAGCTCTGACTGTCCTGGAATTCATTATGAAAACCAGAGATGCACCTGCCTATGCCCCTTGAGTGCTTGGATTAAAAGCATGTGCTACTACAGCTGGTATGAGTTTAATTTTCAAAGAAGAAAATCTCTGTGTCTTATTATTTATGGTATTTGGTTCCACCATTCTGAATGTATATATTCTGGTGTTTTAAGTCTCATTTTAAATTAAAGTTTATTCTTTTAAAAGATCAAATTAAGGATATTGATTAAATTAAATCTCAGTAATGACACACTTCATTTGTGATTTGTCAAGTCAGTTGCTTGTATCTGTAGTGAAATCAGTAGCAAATGGCACAGGCACTAAGTATTTGGTTCTTTTTTCCCTTGGTTTTTCAAGACAGGGTTTCTCTGTAGCTTTGGAGCCTGTCCTAGAACTAGCTCTTGTAGACCAGGCTGGTCTCAAACTCACAGAGATTTGCTTGCCCCTGCCTTCCAAGTGCTGAGATTAAAGGTGTGTGCTATCACCGCCTGGCAAATATTTGGTTCTCAAACAATGGCTAACTCCTTTAATGTTCTGGCATGTAATGGTGGAGCCACCAAAGTAAAAATAAGGTAACATCAGTCATATGTTAGCTTGGTTGAAGGCCTCGGTCTAAAGGCTCCTTATTTAAGAGTTAACAATGAGCACTCCCTTCTTTTTAAAGTTTAGAATTGTTTTGAAATGTATAAAATAATCTCCTTCATTTACTATATGCTTATCAAACAGTTTAGTATTTTTCTTTAAAATACAATTTCTACTTCATCAAGAAGGAATGTTTTCTATATACTTATGAAGAAAATATTCTAATATGGTACCTTTAAAATGACTATACATCACAGACCTATGATTATCAAAGAATGTCTTTGTTGAAAACATTAGCATTCAAGTTTTACCTGACTCATATGGAATGGAAAACAGAAGAGGATGAGGTCCAGTGTGCTTCTCTGTACAAGTACACTCGAGTCCTGCACTGAAGTACTTACTGCTTCTACCTGAAATAAGAAAGCCTTTAGCATGCTTGGAAATGCTTTCCACAGTAACTTTTCATTTATCTAAGAAAGAGAAAACATACTGTGCCGATCAGAGAGCACCACACACACAAATGTTACCGTCAGTATCAATGACTTTTACCCTATGCCCCATTACATGTCCACACAGCATGCTTGTGCAAATATTGCACAACAGCTTTACAAATACTTGCTCTAAGTGGGATGCAAGTCAAATGTCCACTGACTGATGAAAGAGTAATCACACTACAGTACTAATCATAAGAGAATATGGAGCAATATAAAGCAACAAACACAGAAGCATGGACTAAACTCCACTGTGTTATAAATTGTGAATAAACCATACCCACAGGCGTAAGCAGTATGTTTCAACTCATATTAACAGTCTGGATGGAGTGGAACTAAAAATCAGAAACCAAACAATGTTTTCAAGGATCTAAAAACAGGAAAGGAGCGGCCATAATAGGTCTAGTGTTGTTTGGTGTGATACAATTTTGTTAGTCTTCTTTATAGTAGCGTTTAGGAGATTGTATACATTGTATGTATATATGAAAATTCATACATGTAAGATGGCCCAATTTTAGTGAATGCAAGCAATATTTGACGAAATCTAACTATGGTAGTTTGAATGTCATGAGCCCCCATAATCTCATAAGGAGAGGCACTATTAGGAGGCATCACTTTGTTGGAGTGGGTATGGCCTTGTTGGAGGAAGAATGTCATTGTGGGGGCAGGCTTTGAGGTTTCCTATGCTCAGAATACTGACCAGTCAAATTCCTGTTATCTGCAAGATGTAGGACTCTGAGCTACCCCTCTAACATCACATCTGCCTCCATGCAGCCATGCTCCCTGTCATGATGATAAAGGACTGAACCTCTGAAACTGTTAAGTGAGCCCCCTCAAATGTTTTCCTTATAAAAGTTGCCAAGGTCATAGTATCTCTTTTTAGAAATAGAAACCCTAGCTAAGACACTAAATAAAGTTGTACATTAAATATGAGTCATATAATTATATGGAAAACAAGATTAATCGAAAAACATTTAAGAAGTTTTGAAAATAAATTCCTCCCTCATTTTAAGACTACAGCATCATATAAAGATTTTCTTCCATTAGCAGTCTTGAAAAGAACATAAGAACACAGTCAGTGTGCTATTCTCTCTTTCACTGTTTGCTTTGGTTTTCATCCTGTTCCTCGAACCTTATGCAGAATTCCGCTATATCATTTTGTCTAAAATTCATCTTTCTTATAAAGAAAAGTAAGATTGAAGGTCTACTTTAGGCTATTATAATAAATGTAGCTATGGTAAGAGTGTTCTATTAGTAAGCAAGACAGGAACAATAAAAATCATGAATTACTTGAAAAAGGGTTAACAGGCAAAAATAATAATGTCTTTCACATGAAATATTAATCTTTTAAAATATCAATAATTATTCAGTATTTTGGTTGTTAGCTTTCTCTGATGAAAAATGGCAAGTTTCATGAAAACAGGAATTCTGCCCATGGCATAACCCTCAGAATAGTCTGGAATGCCTGGCTTTAGAGAAACACTTTTGATGTGACAACCTACCATGAGCTCAATGTCACTGCCAATTATATACAGCTGATCTTCCATGGAAAGCTTCCTGTTCAGATGGGCCAGAACGTATGTGATCCCAGGTAAGCGCACAGCGGGACTGGTGAGCAGACTGCCCCATAGTGCACTGTAGAATGCCGACTGTTCTACTGCAGCAGCAACCTTTTCCAGCAGTGTGTTTGTTCTGGGGTGCATAACAGAAGGGTGAAAGAAGGAAACACTCAGTGTCAGATAAGAGAAATCATTATTCTCTTCCAAAATAAATGACAGCATCCACAGACAGTCATGTGCTCCACTCTGAAAACAAATGAGCTAGTCTGGAAGAAGACCCTTCAAAAGTCAGAGAAGGGGTCTAAGTCCTGATTCTACTGTGTATCAGTTGGATAAATGTAATCATTTCAATTCAGTCTCCATCTGTAAGATGCAGAGAACAGCACTGCAGCACCTGTCTACTTCAGCAGGTTGTTAAGTTACTGCAAGCAATAAAGTCACATATATAAAATTAGTTAACCAATCTCAGCATACCTATGCTGACTTCCTACAAGAAAGACATTCTGAAATGCTTCATTCTTTTTGCAATCACAACACACAGTTCACAATAATATAAGTAAATTAGACCTATGACAAAAATTAAGCTAAGGACATTAATGACTGACTTTTTTAAACAAGATAATTCAATATATAGAAGTCTATTGTATTACAGTAGAGTCAGATGATTTCTGATAATGATTTAATAGCAACATTAATCTTTGTCTTCAGTTTATCTATGCATTAAAATATACATTTATAAACATTTTATAGTACTCATATAGAATACTTAGCAAAACATAAATCACAGAACACTGCAACCAGAAAGAGGATTACCTAATTTCTTTACAAAATTTTAATTACAACTAGTAGAATTAAATGGCACTGATTATATACCTCCCTTAAAGGAATAATTTAAAACTTACTTCTAAACTAAATGAACTACTTTTATATTATACTTCTAACATTATAAGCAAGTAGGTAAACTAATAATAGCAAATAACATGGGTCATAGAATGGCTCAGGGGTAAAGGCACTTGCCATGGAAGCCTGAAGAGCAGACTCCCATTCTGGAACCCACATGAAGGTAGAAGAGAATCCCCTGCACAGAGCTGTCCCCTAACTTCCATACACATCAGGCACACAGAGACACATGATAATGATAATGACAGAAAAGAATATATACATTCTTTTCAATTTAGCCTCTAAAGATAATCCAGTATTTTCAGGATTAGATTCTTTTGGTATTGTTGAAATCACTGAAATACACTAGCATAATTAGTCAGTACACTTACTTAAGTTTCAGTCATTACATCTACTCACAACTTAAACTTGGGATTTTCTATTTTTGCCACCTAAACACAGTTAAGGATGGTTGCTGACTAATCCATGACTAATCCATAATCTGTAGAACCATATTACCTCTCATAGTACTCTGATCCTTCTTCTAAGCCAGGAAGAATACCAGTCAGCAATCCCTGGAGACCAGGTTTCAGAGTTTTTCCTAAAGGCAGGTAATATATCTCATACAAACTGAGCAGTGCTGGTTTCACAGACATAGCAGCATTGGCAAGTAGAGGAAACAATCCAGAACTGTCAAAAAATAAAAGATGTAAAAAAGCACCAACATTAATTCATATGCAATTACATCATATCTTTTATTTTTGATGAAACAGGTCATAGCAAATGATAGAATAGTATCTATTAATGACTTCTATATTGATTAAACTAAACCAATTCTCTAATGAGTTTCATACTCATAAGCCCTGCAGCTTCCTATCCATTGCAGTCTTTATATTTTACACTTCCAAACAAGAATTCTCATTTTTCCAAAACCCTGTCCTTTCTCCTCTGCAACTAGTGTTTTAGAATATGGCATCTCTGTTATTGGCTGGCTAAAAGTCTAGGAGTGATGTTTGCCCCACTATAAAAATGTCTCCCCCAAGATCCATGCTGGTCGTGCACAGCTTTAATCCCAGCACTCAGGAGGTAGAGGCAGGTAGATCTCTTGTAGTTCAAGACTAGCCTGATCTACATAGTGAGTTCCATGACAGCCAGAGCCTGTAGAGAGACCTTGAATAAAAGAAACCAAAATAAATCAAACCTCCTCCATTAATACTGTCCATGTTCTTTCTTCAGGTTTCTCATCTAGATAATGCCTGGGTAAATTCTTCCTATATCATCTGTGTAATTACCTAGGAGAGATTGCCATATTTTCATCACCTTGTCTCAACAGGTAGAATTGAAAACTGCCCTGAAGCCACTACTTGCAGTAAAAACCTCTCATAGATTTCCTGTTGCCAACAGTTTTGAACAGTTTTTAAGTTGTGGCTACTGCATATGTACAACCCATGTGTACTCACCTATTTTGTTCTTGCACTTCCAACTTAGCCATTCTGAAGCGTTTTCTGCCGGTTTCTTTGAGAACCTTCCATGCCCTCTGTAGGGTCCAGGCCTTTGCCCATCACAAAGACACAACCCCTACTCTCTTGCCTACATCCTTATAAGCACTGGAGGATCCTTAAACATCCAGCTCTCAGTTTATGTCAGTTCCTCAATGAAACTTAACTGCTAACTAGAGTAGGATAGTAAACCTATTTTATTTTTATAACTTATTGGAGTATTTATTACTAGATCTGAACTATTTGTATCAGGAACAAGAGGTAAAAGAGGTTTCTGTATTTAAATCCCTTGCATCATGCTCTACATTCAAGTAATGCTTTGAAGATAAATGAAGATTCTCAATCACTCCTAGTTTATAGGGAAGTAGAAGTCACGTTCGACTGGCCAGTTTTCTGCCAGAAATTTTAGGAACTGTGTGACCTGAAGATACAGTCATACTCTGTCTTTGTGCAACTGCCAAATATGTGCCTGGGGTTGTAACCCACCTTTGAGACGGGCTAGCGTCATTTACAACTCTATCTCCTTAATTTCTGTCTTTCTCTGCTGACATCTTTGCTTCAAACCCAATGTACTTAAATATTTCTCCATGACGCTAACAGATTGCAATAAACAAACCTCCAAATCCAAATTTAACCAGCTCTCAGCTTGAAGCCATCATTCTGCATCAATGTTTAAGAGTATGAAGTGAACATATTTGATTACAGTGTTATATCCAAATATATGTGTTTGTCCATCCATCCACATCCATCCATCCATCCATCCATCCATCCATCCATCCATCCATCCATCCATCCATCCATGATGGAGGAGGGTCATCTTTCTATCTGTTGTTTCATTGGTTAAGTAATAAAGAAACTGCTTGGCCTCTGATAGGACAAAAAATTAGGTAGGCAGAGTAGACAGAACAGAATGCTGGGAGAAAGAAGATGAGTCAAGGAGTCGCCATGGTTCTCCCACTCCAGACAGATGCAGGTTAAGATCTTTCCTGGTAAGCGCACCTCGTGGTGCTACATAGATTATTAGAAATGGGTTAAGAGGCTGAAACTAATAGGCCAGGAAGTGCTTAAAAGAATACAGTTTCCGTATAATTATTTCAGGGTAAAGCTAGCCGGATGGAGGAACGTAGCCAGCCGCTCCTATTACAACACATCCATCCACCTATCTATCTAATCTTATCTATCCATCCATCCCCCTACAGACACATAATCTCCATTTTATATTTTACCCCCTCCCCATACTTTTTTTTTTTTTTTTTTGGTTTTTCGAGACAGGGTTTCTCTGTGGCTTTGGAGCCTGTCCTGGCACTAGCTCTGTAGACCAGGCTGGTCTCGAACTCACAGAGATCCGCCTGCCTCTGCCTCCCAAGTGCTGGGATTAAAGGCGTGCGCCACCATCGCCCGGCATTCTCCCCATACTCTTGAACTGTGACACGACCCTTCTACATGTGATATAAATTTTGTGATATATAAACTATGGCTATCATTCATAGTTTCTAGTTCTCACTTTCATAGTACTTATTATTTACTAAACTTACTAAGTAACTAGAGCAAAAGAGTACCTTAAATAATAAAAAAGAAAAGAAACAAAAGCATTTGGCCTTCCATCCGTGTTCTAAAGCAATGAAGATGATGGAAGGACAGTCTTTTGTTTGTTATGGTATTTTAGGATTCAGAAATCAGCTTCTTTTTTATCCCAAAGCCAGATTATAAAAACTGAACTTTCTCTTTTCAAAGGTAGATTGTAGAAATTATTTTTTCCTTGCCATTTTGACTTGGATGTAGCTGTACAGAAATTCATTCATCTACCTTGATTGGCAGTAGAAGGCTTCAGTTTCAAAAAGGATCCTCCCTAAACCTTTTAGGAGGCAATGTTACACAGAGGCGCTAAAAAGAAGGTGGACAGGCAGACCGTGCTGGCTTCCCTGTTCAGTGTGTCAACAGTGAGCACCAGAGCACACATTTTGCTATATGGTTGCTCATGCTTTAATCTTGCCTATGTATTTAAGTATATGCATAAAAACCTCAAAGAATAGAGGCTTCAGAGTTTCTGAACTCTGGATACATAGACCCATCCAGGAAGGGAACCAGAAACTCATCCACTTTCTGGGAGGCAGTGTATGTACCTCAGTTCTGGATAAGGAAGTGAAACTCCTGTGCTCAGGACTTTCATTTTGCTGCATACCTGTGTCCTTTAAAATATCTTTCTTGATAGTCAATAAATATATTTCTCTGAATTTTATTTCTAGCAAATTAACTGAACTTAAAGAGGTCAAAAGTCTGGAGGTCTGGACTTATTCTTGGTGTTAAAATTGGAAGCAGTCTCCCTGGGTCCTCAGCCTGTGAGATCTGATAGTATTCCTAGGAAGAGGATGTCCAGCTGAAGTCCCCTGAAGAGCTTGTTTGCTTGCCAAAGGAGAGGAATCCTTACACAATTAAGGATCATACAGACAGTCTATGTTGTACATTAGATTCTTTTAGTTTGGAATTTTTTTCAACCCAGCACATGAAATCTCAGAAGCCATATGTAACATCATTTGTTTAATGTATTTTAAAAAGATCATTCTAATACTGTGTGAAGAAGAGAATATAAAAAGCTAAGGACTGTGCCAAGTATTAGGCCAATGACAAAGCCCAGAGTAAAGTTGATGCTCACTTGGACTGGCAGCTGCCAGTGAGGTAGACAGATGCTTTGGAAACACATCAGAGTAATATGCACATGGTTGTAAGTACTTTCTGTATATTGACTTTTAGTTCTACTAACAATCCTATGAGACCAGTTGTATCATTTCCATTTTTGTAGATGAATCACAAATAGGTTAAAAACAAATAGGTTATTTAATAAATAAATTAATTAATTAATAAAAAAATACTTTAGAAAAAAATAGGTTAAACACAAGAACACAGAATTAGTCTGACACCCCCACTCCCAACCATTGCAAGACAGAACTTTCAGGGAGACTGCACAGGAGGTAGGAGAATATAGACACTATTAACAAATGTATGACTCACTTTTTAGGCTTGTGCAAAGGGACTGATGGTGACAATGCAGTACAATGCAGGAAGGGCAAGTTACGGAAGCATAGATTTATTTTTAAATAGGTAATATTTTAATGGCTCTTAAAGATACACATATATGTGATGACCAAGTCTAGAGGTTAAGGCTAAGGCCAGCACTTGGGACATCAATTTGGAGTCCGTACATAAGAAACAAACCATGGTTATCAGGCGTGGGAGGAAGTAGGGAGATGCAGGCCTAAGGATACAAGTAACAGATAAGCATCAAGAAAAGTCCAGAGGACTATGTGATGAGAGACAAATGAATCTACTTCATTAGAGTACATATCTCATGTCATCACGTTACACACTTTAAATACATATGGTAAGATAAAGAAGATAAATATCGGTGTGGATATGTTTGTTTAACAAGAAAATATAAAGTAAGTACATAAGAAGGCCTGTCTGAACTAAGCCCTAAGAAATGGCAGGTATTGAACTGGGGTAGAAGAGGAAGGGGAATAAAGGATAATGAAAAAGATAAAAGAAAAATGCCATTTCATAGAAGCCAAAGCAAAAGATGGTCAAAAATATCAAAGCTACGAGAAACCAAGGTATTTTATTTTCCTCAGGCTAGCTTCCAACCTTATTAGTGTCAACAATTTTGAATAACTTTTATGAATAATATTTAAAAATAAAAAAACAAATCGAAAAATGTTTTATTTTTTCTAAGTCACTTAATTCAAATATGTAACATTTATGTAAGAAACATTTTTTCAAAATTTTATTGTAGAAAGGTTAAATGGTTTAGCCATGCATACATACATATATCTGAAGACAGGGTCTTATCATGCAAACTTGGCTGGTCTGGAGCTTGCTATGTAGACCAGGCTATTCTCAGACTTATAGAGAGCTGAGTGGCTCTGCCTCCCAAGTGCTGAGACTAAAAGCAAGTACCAACCTGGCTAGAAATATATTTTTATATTGTACATAATTAAGAAAATTACTCTTACCTATATAAAAAAAGATCTTTGGCAAGTCGCTTAGGTCCGATGATTTTGAAGATGATTTCGTATGTTTCAAGTGCCTTCCGATGAACCCCACCTGGTAATGCTGGGTGCAGACATTGAGCTAGGCGTTTGCCTATGGTCAGTTTTTTGGGTACTACCTGGTACTTGGCATTGTTTTGTAAAACCTTGAAGAAAATAATTTCAGAGCAACTGAGAAAAATGTCTTATTTTATTTTTATTTTCTTATATATTTCAAAGACAGCTTTTGAAAGTTATATCAGTATACATTTGAAATGAAAACAAAATTAAAAAGAATTACATTATTAAAAACACACCGATTACAAGCTAACATTTCAGTTAAGGTCTTTTGCCTTTTTTTTTTTTTTTTTTTGAGACAGGGTTTCTTTGTGTAGCCCTGGCTGTTCTGGAACTAGCTCTGTAGACCAGGCCAGCCTTGAACTCAGATATATGGCTGCCTATGCCTCCCAAGTGCTAGGATTAAAGGCGTGCACCACCACCTCCTGGTTGTTAAGGTACTTTTAATGAAAGAACACTTTGTATAAAACGTACAGAATAAAAGCAACAAGATTTTTGCAGCTATTTTCTATGAGACAGAAAATCATGTTGCCTGCCCTTCCCCCACCAAGGCGAGGGTAATACAGAGAGAGAGAGAGAGAGAGAGAGAGAGAGAGAGAGAGAGAGAGAGAGAGAGAGAAACTGTCAAAGGCAATACAGTAGAGAAGTCAGCACTAGAGTTGCCAGTCTCTTTCTCTCTCTCTCTCTCTCTCTCTCTCTCTCTCTGTATGCACATACATAGATGCCTATAAAAATCCTTGGGTTGTTCTACTACGTTTTACCTTACTTTCATCTATAATCTTAGTATCTTAATTTTTGTTATTTAGATACAGTGAGGTATTTTCACAAATTGATAAATGTATAAGAAGCTAATTATGTTCTTAGTCTAATTCATATTAATAATTCCCAAGCAGCCTTCAAAATGGGACTCTTAGCAATTTTTCAGCAAGACAAAGAACTTAACTTCCTATAAGTGAAGTCATACTATGGAGTGATTTTTGTGGATGTTATAATGTGTGACACAGAAGTGTATATGTCCCCATTTTAATATAAGTTCTTGGCATAATGAAAATGAAAGGTTTTTTTTCTTGTACTATCAGGGTAACGATCTGTAGAGTGAAATACCTTGCCATCTATTGTCCTAGCTATGCATCTTAAGATTTTTTTTCCCTAATAACTGCACATGGGGCTGTTTGATGTTCAAACAGTTATTTTAAAAGGATTCATTTCCTATCCTGCTTTTTTCAATATATTTAGAAGCATCCCCAATCACTAAGACCAATAATCATACCAGAACTATGTGTGTGAAGTAAAAAACGTTTGACTGAAATTATAAACCATTATTGGGTCAAAACAGAAAGTTGAGCGTTGGTCAGTGCCAGAGTTATAGAAGGTGGCTCATTTCAAGTGAAGTTCTAAGGCCTAGGGATTATATTAAAAACTGCCTTTGTAAAAAGTACTGACTTGTAACTAGGCTTGCCTAGGGATAAAGTATTTCTTGTTGATGCACTTATACCATTTGGAAAGGATATTGCAGTCACTACTTTCTATTTATAAACTCCAGAGCTTTACCTGATGCTCAGTCACAGAAACTTGTCCTCACAGTAACATACATGCTTCCCAGTCTTGAGCTTTTACAGGTACCAATAGTGATCATAATTGCATATTTTAAGTGCTACTGTTTTTTTAATGAGAACTGCAAAAGTGTTAGTAGCATGCCTGACTACACAGTAAGAAGTCATGAAGTCAAATGCCATATATAAAATAAGGTTCGGTTACACTTTATATTCTTTAAGATTTAGATAAAACTTGTGTAAACAGGTATAACTGGATTTCTGATTTTTTCTACTCCTTTTACTAAATGAGTAAAACAAGCATACCTTGTTGAGTTTTCCAAGCGCTGATATCAAATCTGCCCATTCACTGGAGTATTCAAAATTCTTTAGTGCTTTGTCAATTGCAGCTACATAGTTTCTGTATTTGGAGTCACTCAATAACTCCAGCTCTTCTGTGTTCATCCTCCCACCGTGTCCCGCTAGTGACCAGTTCCAAAGTCATGCAAAATCATTCCCTATAAGAGATTCCAAGGGAACCAAGGTTACAAAGTATGGAAGTGTGTTCATAGAGTCTCATCATAAAAGAAATGACTAATTTTACAGTTTCTTTAATAGAGGCACTCAAAATTCTAGTCAGCTAGTGTGCAAGGTGATATTAATATTCAAAATAGAAAACTGGCATTATTTCAGAATATAAAGAAAATTTCTGATTATTACATGTTATTTCTGTCACATTTGTTGATGAAACACTTCTGGTACACATTCTCTTCTATTTTGATAGCAAAATCTAGTAGAAATGGTCACATGGGACACAAAATATATAGGAAAGGAGAAAAAAAGAAAAACCAAAGAAAAAAGTGTCTATTCTTAAGATCTACTGTATGAACTAATAATGGGCACCAAGTATGAAGGACCATCAGCTATTTGGAATCAAACTGACTTTGGGTATAAAGGACAAGAATTTATGGTAGTTTAAATACAGCCACAAATTCTTTGATATTACCTTTTAAGAGCAAGTATGCACAGTTCTCCAGTACCTCAGTTTAGCCTCAATTTTAGTGAAAACAAGAAGGCAGAAGAGATACTGGCAGTAGTCAATATGTCACAAGAGCACTTCAGCTTCTAAAGACCCTTAGATAACTTAGATATGAGACAAGACACCTCAAGCATCTCTCTGGAGCTGAACTTACAATAAGAACTGATGCTTTGAGTCACAGTCATGAGAATGAGTTGTTTTAAATAGATCCTCTGTCATCAGCTAAGTCTGGATTTCAGTGCAGACCCAACTTGACACTTTGATGTCACCCTATACGAGATTCCCAAACCAGTAATACACACACAAATTCATATAGACATAAGCAAAGAATATTTTCTCCCATTGGCCAATGAGTTTGAGGGCTATTTTTTATATCACTTTAATTAATCGAATAACAAGAATTTAACTGAGATGAGTATGGGTTCTTTTCCACTTTTTATATTTTTACTTTAACTTCTGTCGGTATCTTTCCCTACCAGTTTGATTCCTGGCCTCTAGGAAGTTCTAAGAATCGGCTCCAGAGGCTGCCAAAACAGTTTGATGAAGTAAGAATAATTTCTCAAACTTTTAAATATAACATATATATATACACATTTAAAAAACTGATTTTTGTAGCAGGTTCTATTGGACTGCCAGACCCTAAATCATGACACAGATACTTATTGTTAACTATGAAAGTTTGCATTAGCTTAGGCTTGTCCCACTAGCTCTTACAATTTAAATTAACGCATTTATTTTAATCTTCATTCTGTCTCATGGCTTGTTACCTCATCTTTCTGTACTGTTTACTCTGCTTTTTCCACATCCAGCTGGTGACCCTGCCTTTCTACTTCTCCAAGATCTCTCTGTCCCTGGAAGTCCCGCCTAACCTTTTTCTGCCTAGTTATTAGTCATTCAGCTTTTTATTAAACCAATCACAGTGACACATCTTCAGACAGTGTAAAGGAATATTCTGCGACAAAATTCGGCTCCTTTCTTAAACTTGTACAAAAATTAACTTAGGAAGATCATAGATTTAAATGATATGTCGAATTATAAGAAAACATAGAAGTAAATCTTCATGATCTAGAGGTAAGAAATCTTCCAAGAAATAATATGAAAAAAGGAAAATTCCCACTCTATCGATATTTAAAATTTTATGCTGCAAGAGATTCAAGAAAGTGCTAAGAGAATGAAGAGAGTGGGAGAATGTGTATTTTCAATCTCTCTGATCATTACTCAGACTGGTATATAAAAAATCCCCCTCACTAAAAGAATACAACGTCTTAAAATGGACAAAATATGTGAACAGACCTATACAATGAAAATATGCAGATATGCAATAGAAAACTGTAATAATGAGACTCACACCCAATGTGCTTTACTAGTTAAAAGGAGAAGTGAAATGTTCTGCAAACTGTTTTATGGTCAAGCTATGGCTTCTATACCTCTCCATACTGATGGACCCCGGGCCTTCCATGTAACACTCTAACAAGGAGATGCATCCCGAGCCCTTTTAAAATTTTATCCTGAGACAGGGCCTTGCTACGTTGCCCAAACGGGTCTCAAACAGCTGAGATTAAAGGCATGTTTTATCTACCATTTTTTTTTTAAAAAAAAAAACTTAATTGTAAGCATACAAAAACCAATAGGCTTTAGATAAAAAAAAAAGCAATACACATGAAAACAAAGCCATAACTTTCGATGATAAAACCTCTAAAATTTGAAGACTATTCATGGAATGAACACAACCAAAATATTTCAGAGTAAACAGAATAGTAAAGTATTAGCTTTTCTAAAGATATATGTACATAATATAATAAATCTTTATTATATTAAATTTTAACTTATAATAAATTTTAATAAGTAAATCTAACAGTGTGTTTTATTAGCAGTAAAAAGAGTAAATAAAAACACATGCAAAAATTTTGCTGATAGGGACACAATTTCTTTCCCTGGCAAGATTTCCAACTTAAGTTAGAATATATTCATTTTGAAGATATACAATCAATATTCAGTGTATTAGAAGGTTAACCTGAGAATCAATTTCGTAGCAACTTCTATTTATGAAAATAGGGGTAATTTATCAATAAGCAGAGGGATAATTTTTTTATTTGATTCTTTTTTTTAAAAAAAAACCAATCCAAGTTCTCACTTCTTCCCCCCCCCCCCCCCCCCCCCCCCCCCCCCCCCCCCCCCCCCCCCCCCCCCCCCCCTCTAATCCTCAGAGAATGTAAGGCAAGTTGCCTTTTGGAAGGTCAAAGGCCCTCCCTACTATATCTAGGCTGAGCAAGGTACCCATCCAAAGAGAATAGGGTCCCAAAAAGCCAGTACACGCAGTAGGGATAAATCCTGGTGCCACTGCCAGTGTCCCCGCAGTCTGCTCCAGCCATGCAACTGTCAACCACATTCAGAGGAACTACTTTGGTCCTATGCTTGTTCCTTCCCAGTCTGTCTGGAGGTGGTGAGCTCCCATTAGCTCAGGCAGACTGTTTCAGTGGGCGTACCCATCATGGTCTTGGCCTCATTGCTCATATTCTCACTCCTTTCACTCTTCAACTAGACCATGGGAGCTCAGTTCAGTGCTCTGATGTGGGTCTCTGCCTCTGCCTCCATCAGTTGCTGGATGAAGGCTCTATGGTGATCTGCAAGATAATTATCAGTCTGACTACTGAGCAGATCAAGATCGGGCCTGGGTCCTAGGTGGGGTCATCCTTTTGGATTCCTGGGAATTTCTCTTGAGCCAGGCTTCCTCTAACCCTATAATGGCTCCTTCAATCATGATATCTTTTTCCTTGCTCTCGTCTCTGTTTTTCTTCCATCCCGGCCATCCCATTCCCTCAAGTTCTCCTCTGCCCTCCCACTCTCCCCTCCTCTACTCCTGCTGCCCTCCCTTCTCCCTCCTCCCCCATGCTCCCAACCCTGCCAGTCAATCCCATCCGTTTCCAATTTCCAATAATGATAGCTAATGCTGGAGAGGATGTGGAGTAAGGGAACACTTATCCATTGCTGGTGGGAATGTAAACTTGTACAACTCCTTTGGAAGTCAGTATGGCAGTTTCTCAGAAAATTGAGAATCAAGTTACCTCAGGATCCAGCAAAAGCACTCTTGGGCATATACCCAAAAGATGCTCAATCATACTAAAAAAGCATTTGTTCATCTATGTTTATAGCAGCATTATTTGTAATAGCCAGAACCTGGAAACAACCTAGATGCCCCTCAACCGAAGAATGAATAAAGAAAATATGGCACATTTACACATTAGAGTACTACTCAGCAGTAAAAAACAATGACATCTTGAATTTCATATGCAAATCGATGGAAACAGAAAACACTATCCTGAGTGAGGTAATCCAGACCCAAAAAGATGAACATGGTATGTACTCACTCATAAGTGGATACTAGCTATAAACTAAGGAATTGGGCCTACAATTCATGATCCTAAAGAAGCTAAGTAATAAGGTGGACCCAAAGAAAAGTATATAAACCCACCTGGAAATTGGAAACGGGATAATATAATTTTTAAACAATACTGCTATTGATGTCTTCTTCAGACAAATTTTAATGCGTTATTTAAAAAGCTAATAATTAATAACCAGCGAAAGTGCTTATAATCGAATACATTTACCTTGCAGTAAGGTTGAGTCAGGTAAAAAAAAATATTCTAGGGGCAGTTAGTAAAGTGCTTGCCTTGCAAGAATGAGATTCCCAGAAGCCACGCCAAAATGCCAGGCAATGGGCTGGAGAGATGGCTCAGTGAATAAAGTGCTATGCAATTAAAAAACAAGTTTGGAGCCTCAGGACTTAACGTAAAAACCGGTCATGGAGGAGTGTGCCAATGATACCACTGCTGGGTAAGGACGGTCATAGGAAGATCCTGTGGGTTCCTTGGCCAGCTATTCTAGCTGAAACTTCAAGCTCTGGATCCAATGAGACACCCTGTCTCAAAAAATAAGAGGAAAAGCAATTGAGCAAGACACCTCCATCTAGCTGCCAACATGACCTCCACATACCCATACACCATTCACACATCAACACATAACTTTAAAATTTTTTAATTTAAAAAGCCTGGTGTGGTGGTATGTGTTTGCAATTCCAGTACTGAGAAAGTGGAGAAAGAAGAATCCTCAGAGCTCTTGACTACTTGGCAGGTTCTAGGCCACTGAGAGTCTCTGTCTCAACAAAATAAAAAAAATGAACAATACAATTTTGAAAAAGAACAGTGCTGAGGAATAATACCTTGTCTGAAATAAAAACAAAACCAAAGCCACTAAGAATCATTTTTAGTCCTATGCTCTGACTACCTTTTAAAAAAATTTTAAATTTGGATCTATTTATTTACTTATTTGGGTATGTGTGGAGGTTCTCTTTTCATATTAATATATAGATATAGTTTGACATTTATAAAATATCAACAAAATATTCTGTTTTTATAAGAATTTGCTTTAAGAGTTCTCATAAGACTGATTTTAATGAGTGAAAAATGTCTACAATGAACCATATGATGATATGAACTTATAAATCATATTTAATTTATTCTAACGTTTTCTCAAATTCAACCATAAACATACACTAAATAATATGCTTTTGATAAAAAAAATACCATACTAAAACAGAGTCATGACTTTGAATAATTAATAACACACTTATAAACTGATATTCATTCATGGAATAAAGGTTGGAAGGAATGAAAGGCTGGCAGTTAAGAGCACTTGCTGCCCTTGCAGAGGACCTGAGTACAGTTGCTAACACCCTTATCAGGCTGCTCATAGTTGGTAACTCCAGGAGATCTGACACAATCTGATCTACACTAGTACCCACAGGCATGTGCACAAACACATGCATAAAAAAATTAATCTTAAAGAAAATGCAGATGTATTTTTATTTAGTGGAGGTTGAGGGAATACATGTATGCGTAGATGCTCATACGTGTGTGTATATATGTGGAGGCCAGAGAATAACCGTGGGACCTGAAACTGTGTAGGCCAGGATGCTTTCTCACTCAGAGCAACTCTACTGCCTTAGCCTCTTGCATACTGGAATTATAGATATGAATGAGCCACTAGGTCCAGTTTCCTCAGTTAGCTAACCACAAAATTAATCACACATCTGAACTCAAACAGGTATGCCACTTCTCAACTTTTTAATCTAATATATAATACAAATTCTAGTTCTTGGTAATTTTTCTCCTAGTTTATGGTAGGATAGCTTAAGTCAATATTTTTCATGCTATCTGTAGTTAAGTCCTCAAACTTATGACCCACAGAAACAATCATGTGGTTAGCTGTTGTAATATAGTTGTCATAAAGGTTCTAAAGTATTTACTTATATTTTTATATTTACTTAAACATATTCTATTTAAAAAGTATGTTCCCACAAGTCACAACACCACTGGTTTAAACCATATACAAAGGGAACACTTCCTGTACCATGCCAAGAAAACCTATGACATGCCTCTTCCCAAGAAAGGTTGAGGCACAAAGAAACCAAACTAAAGCAAACCAAAGCAAATCAAACAATATACTAAACTGCACCAAATATTCAATATAAGAGTCAGGTGTGGGGCTGGAGAGATGGCTCAGCGGTTGGGAGCATTGCCTGCTCTTCCAAAGGTCCTGAGTTCAATTCCTAGCAACCACATGGTGGCTCACAACCATCTGTAATGGGGTCTGGACAGAATATTGTATGCATAATAAATAAATAAATATTAAAAAAAAGAGTCAGGTGTGGTAGACAAACCTTTTTTTGTTGTTGTTTATTTTATTTTATTTTTTTAGTTGTTGCAAAAAAAAATTTCCACCTCCTCCCTGTTTCCCTTCCCCTCCTCTCACACGTCGTCCCATCCCCTCCACTCCTCTCCCCCTCTCCCCCTCCCCCCACTCCATTCCCCCTCCCTCTCGAGAATGAAGAGCAGTCCAGATTCCCTGCCCTGCAGGAAGTCCAAGGTCCTCCCACTTCTATCCAGGACCAGGAAGCTGAGCATCCAAACAGGCTAGGGTCCCACAAAGAGAGTTCATGTATTAGGATCGAAACCTAGTGCCATTGTCCTTGGCTTCTCATCAGCCTTCATTGTCCGCCACGTTCAGAAAGTCCAATTTCATCCCATGCTTATTCAGTCCCAGTCCCGCTGGCCTTGGTGAGCTCCCATTAGATCAGTTCCACTGTCACAGTGGGTGGGTGCACCCCTCGTGGCTCTTAACCACTGAGCCATCTCTCCAGCCCCCTAGACAACCTTTAATTCTAGCAAGTGGATCTTTGAGTTAAGGCCACCCAGGTCTACACAGTGAGTTCTAGGCAAGCCATGGCTACCCAATGGGCGAGACCCTGTCAAACAAAGAACCAAACAACAAAACATCCCAAAAAGTATTTAATAAAAGGACATTTTATAGAAATCCAGAGAATAAAAAGGGAATAAAAATAAAATAGAACCTTGAAACATGAGATTAGTCAAGATATCCTGAGTATAAAATTTAGATAAGTTTCCTTACCAGATGAATGACTTGAACCAAGCACTTAGTTTTCTCAAGTCTGAGTTTCCTCATCTATAAAAAGAGATAAGACCTAGTTCAAAGCTTGTCAAAACTAAATAAATAATATATTTAAGCTAACAGAATGCTCGTGACAGAAAATGCTAAGAGCAATCTAGTTATTGCTTCTACCACTCACTATTAAATCAACACAATACTAGAAAATAGGTATTTTTTCATTGTAAGCAAGCACTGGTTGTGACTTTGAATTGTTGGCAACAAAGTATAAAACTCACTATCCTATCATGAGTAGTTTTATGAACACAAATTAAAATGTAGTTTAAAAATATGCTTATTTATGACTTTATTAGCTTGACTATATAGTCAAGCTGTATGAGTTTCATATCAACAGATTCAAGCAATGACCCAATGAAAACATTCAGAAAAAGAAAATGCATCTGTATTTCTTTCTTTAATTTCTTCCTTCCTTTATTTTATTTTTGAGAGGGGTGGAGGTCCTGGGATCTGAATACAAAGTCTCTTTCACGCCAGCATGCACTCTACCATCAAGTCCTCCATGGAATGTTTTCATTTCAATATTAACTTTTCCAACATCCACTAAAGTCACTAAAGTCAACATCCACTAACTGACATAAGGAAAATTCTAACAGTATTTATATTAATGACTTTAAGTACCTTGAAATGATTAAGAAGTGTACAGGAGGATGTATTTAGGCTATTTGTAAATATAACACAATCATACACAAGGAACTTGAGTCACTGCAGTTCAGTATGAGTAGAACTGAGGCTCTGGGAACTGCTTCCTTGGAGAGAAGGAACAATGACTGCACTTACACATCTATTTGATGATTTGAGTGACGGGTACATCCATACTTAGATACAATCAAGATCCTCACCCCAGCTAAGATACAGAACATTTTCATCCTTTTTAAACTGACCACCATATGACCACTTCTATCTCTTCCACAAGTAAGTTTTAAAAATCCCAATCTTCCTATGAAACAATTACTTAATATAACTTGGTATTATGTCCCCATCACAATTCATGTTGAAATTCAATTCCTAATGGGAGATATTAAGAGGTGTAATCATTAGGTCATTGGGGCTGTGTCTTCATCCATGGATTAACTAACCCAAAATTAGTGAGTAAAACTATCCATAGGTTTCCTGGTTTATTCCAAGACTAGGTCTGTTACAAGAACCACTTTGGCTGGTTTACATGAGCTCCTCAACCCATGTGAGGTGCAGCCTCAGGACTCTGCCATGAGTTCCCACCACCATGAAAGACCTCACCAGATGTGATGTCTTAACCCTGAGCCTCCAGGCCAACAGAACCATGCACTGAACAAATCTTTCCTCCATAAATTACTCAGTATACAGTATTCTGTTATAGCCTCAGGTATGAGGCGCTTGAAATAAATAAATTCTGATTTTTTTTTCTTAAAGTGAAACAAGCAAATCATAACGGCATTTGAAATCTTTCAGGAGTCATGAATGTCAGGAGTCATGAATGGTTTTCTGATTTGATCTATAGCACCGTTTGAAAATTTAGTTATTTCTTTCCAACTAACAACTCAGACAAATCGGACCAGAATTGCTATAAATCATGATTAGTGTGTCATTATTTCTTTCAAAAAATTAAAAATGAAACAACATAGCTATCTTTAAAAAAAAAGTCAAAGTTTTCTCTTGGTAAATTAGGCCCTGTGAAAACAGGTACTAAAGATTTATTTTATATTTTATGGTATAAAAGGAGAAAATTTAATGAATTAAATTCTGCATCAGAGCATCTACAGATACTAGCAGGTTGTGAGTCACCTGATGCACTGCTAGGAACCAAACTCAGGTCTTCTATCTACAAGAGCAGCTCTCTCCAGCCCAATTTCACCTTTCTACAGATATACCTAGGACTGTTTTATCACAGTGAAAAGTATATAGATGAATTCTGACAAACACCAGCCCTGCTTGGCCATGAAAGGAAAAACAAAAACTATATATTAATTAGATGATCTTACCAAATGTTTTTGGCTAAATGAAAAGTTATCATTCAATAATTGCTATCATCTGGAAATTGAATGTGATAATTAGTATATTTCACTATTTCACTTTGGTTAAATGTTCTGAGTTTCAATATGGATGTGACAGCAAATAATCTTTAATTATTCAGTTAAGAAACTTATAAAACTAATCATGCCTGAGAACTGGAAGATGATAGAAGATAAAATTTTAAGATTTTTTTTAATAATTTAAAAAAATTGATAAAAAAACAAAATATTGAAGGAATTCACAAATAAAGGTTATGCCCTACATCCTTAGTATGACTCAACCACTTGTATGTATACTGCCATCTCAAACTGTACACAAATGACCAAGATATCTTCAGCCTTTCCTCTGCATATGTCCCAGGTTCCAACCTTAGTCATCTTTCAAAGACAAGAGCTTTCCGGATGCAGCAGAAGTAGCAGCATCTGAGACAATTTATAGTGCATTTACTAAGCTCTAGACACTGTTGTTTGTGTGCTTTGCATATTTAGCTCATATTATTTCATTTCATCCTGACACAGATACTATTAGTATTTTCATTTACACATAGAAAACTGAAAAATAAAAATGCAGGTCAAGAAATAGCAGAGTCAGATATAAACTCAAGCAGTTTGCCTAAACAATTATTCTTTACTCTCATGAAACTTTTCCTTCTCCTAAAACACCTTCCTCAAAGCGTTTTATAAAAGAAGAGCCTCCCTTACTTCTACCAAGAAAACCTCCAACTCTGCTTCTGCTCGCCTGCTGTTTTAAATACCTGAACTGGAATAATGCTGGAGATATATCATCTTGTCTATTTGGCTGGCTGTACCACTATCCTAACCTAGTGATTTTGTTCGTAAATTTCTCATCTTGGCACAACTACTTTATATCTTCTTTTCCCCAAACTCTAACAATGTCTTCTTTCCTTCATTACCAGAGATCTATCTCAAATATAATGAAGAGAGTGCAGTATGGGAGCAGAGGCTTGTAGTGTCGGCTACTCAGGAGACTGAGGCAGAGCATGGCTTGAATCTAGAAGTCTGGTCAGGAGAACAAGACCACATAAACAAACAAACAAACAAATAAAAATCAAAACACAATGTAGTTAACTAAGAAGAGGAGGAAGGAGAAAGAAAAGGAGGAGGAGAGGAAGGAGAGGAAGGAGATGAAGAAATATGAGGAATGCTTTCAGTTCCTCAGCAAACCTACACCAATGTCCCACACCCACATTCTCTGCTTTCCCTGTTAGGAACAGAAGGCTTTTCCACTAAAGGTTCACTCTTTGCTGTGGTCTAGATTTCATTTTCTATGTGCTCAGAGTCTGTATTATTTCACTTCCCTTCAATACCAGCTCCTCTATACAGACATACATACCCAGTTCTGAGTATGAAGTCAAAATTCACCTTTTCTAGACTTCCACAGGTCCTGGCTCTCTGTTCTCTCTTACAGCAGAAGTTTATGAAAGGATTTCCTACATTCAATATTTCATTGCCTTACCCTCAGTTTACAATCTAGCCTGCTCAAAAATGTGTTATGACACAGTCCTTCCAGGAAGAAAATCATATAAATGTCAGCAAGTCGACAGCCACCTTTCTCGCCATTCATCTTACTCAGTAATAATAAACACACCTTGTTTTTGGCTTCCTGGACTCTACTCAGGGTGGGTACCTATGTCTTGGCCACCCATTTCTGTCCAGGTTAGTCCCTGTCTCTTATCCACTCTTCACTGTGGCAGTACTTCAAGGCTCACCCTACAATCCGCATCCCCCCATGTTATTTCTTCTAGTCTCACAGCTTCAAGGAGATCTGCTCACTGATGCACCTTCAATGTACAGCTATCACTTTCTTTCCTCTTCTTTTAACCAGTTAGAGATGCCTACTGAACCCACTTCTATTCCTGGTCTCTGATACATCTTCCACAGAGAAGCCAGGCATGTTGTTTCTTTACTGAAAATCTGCAATGATATTTCCTCTGATGTTAGAATAATATCCTATGTTCACCAAAATACCATGTTTTGTACTGTAAGCGTTTTTATACATGTTACACCTCTGAAAAAAACTTCTGCTCTTTCAGTTATAGCAAAATGTCAGAAAAAAACTTTTCTGATTAGTATAAGTTGCCTTGCCCCAAGGCTCATATTCTTCATTCTACCTAAAACATCACATTATTCCTCAGCCAATATTTCTTATAATCTGAAGTTGTCTTGTTTGCTTTTCTTGTCTATCACATTTTGAAAGCGGTTGGGAACTTCTCTGACGAGCTCATTTCTGCATCAGTTCTATAAGGGGCCTTATTAGAATCATCTTTATTGTGTATAATTACGTAAAATGGAGAAAAAAATGATTTATGATAATCTCAGAGGTCAAAAATATTAATCAGATACAGATCTAGCTAGAGCAAACATTAAAAGTTTATTGTACTTTAGTATATTTCTATTTGTAAATGATGATGCATGACTGTAAATGCTTTTCTTGACTTCTATAAAATTAATTTTTCATTTCCACATATAAGCAAATATGTACTACTTTGTCTTTCTGTGCCTGATTTATTCTACTTGATGTACTATTTTTCAGGTTTATGTTGGAACAAATAAAAACTTTATTTTTTTGGCTAAATAATATTCAAGTTTGTGTGTGTGTATATATATACATTTTTAAAATGATATATATATATTTAAAGTGAGATTATATATCTCATTTTAAAAAATCTATTCCTCAGCTGATGGACACCTAGGCTGAGTCCATATTTAGCTAGCGTGAATAATACCTCAATAAACATTCAAGTGCAGGGACTTCTTCAACATAATGATTCCCCTTCCTTTGGATACAGTCCCAGCAGGGGGTTACTACACCAGATGATGTATATACGTTTAGTTTTCTCAGGAATATCATTACTATTTTTATAACGGCTATATCAGTTTACATTTCCAATGTGATGGTTAATCTTACCAACTTCATTGGCTCTAGAATCAACTAAAAGGCATGCCTCTGTGTTGGTCTTTAAGAATACTTCCAGGAAAGATTAATGATAGGGAGACCATCCAGCTTAGTGGACGGTACCTTCTGATGGCAGTCCAGATATAGAGGTTCAAGGAAAAGGCAATGCTATTTGCCTGCATATTCTTCCATTCTTGCTAATAAGTATGCCCTTCCCATTGTATTTACTAATGCCATCAGAACCCATCTTTGGCTTTCCAATGGATTGAAAAGCAATCCTCTAGGCCTTCGGTATGAGGTTGGCACTGCTCAGGGGCAGCAGATTATGAATTCAGCAGCTACCAGTTTCTCAACCTCTCTTGCAGGCAGACAGCCACTGTTGAACTACCTAGCCTCTATTGTGTAAGTAATATAAGAAATCATCCTTTATAATATATCAGTAATATTCTGTTCATCCAGAGTAACAGTTCTCAACTAACCTCTCTCCAACAATATTTACATTATGAGTCATAACCGTAGCAAAAGTAGTTATGAAGAAGCAACAAAAATGATTTTAGGGTCACCACAACATGAGGCACTGTTCTAAAAGGAAGGGTCACAGCATTAGGAAAACTGAGAATCACTGCTCTAGACAACCCTGATCAATACATTTAACAACAGCAGAACACTTATCATTTTTCTTTTCTTTGAGGGTTTGGTGGAATTGAGACAGTGTTTCCTTGTGCAACAATCCCTGGCTGTCCTGGAACTCACTTTGTAGACCATCCTGGCCTCAAACTCAGAGATCTGCCTGCCTCTGCCTCCCAAGTGCTGGGACTAAAAATGTGTGTCACCACTGCCCAGTTCTACTTCTCATTGTTTTATCAATTAATTTGCAAATGCACATTTAGGCTAGTTCCACCTCTCAGCTTCCCTTAATGGCAGGTAGTGCTACAAACATTGGCATACAAGCATCTCTACTTTCAATTTCTATTTACCTATGCATTCAAAAAGTGTGATTCCTGGACTATAGAGTTAATTTTATTTTCATATGTGTAGTGTGCATTTGTGTTTGTAAGTATGTAGGCTCACTTGTGTGTAGAGGTATATGAAGCTCAGAGGCTGACAGGCTTCATCAACTGTTCTCCCCTTATTTATTGAGATAGCATCTCGCAACTGAACCTCAAGTTTACCTATGTGTTAGTCTAGCTGGCCAGCCTGCTCTGTGGGAGTCCTCTGTACCAAGCAGAATTGCAGGCAGTCCACCAGGCCCAGCCAGCATTTAGTGGGTGCTGGAGAATCAAACTGCAGTTCTTATGCTTGTGTGGCAAGTGAGGAACTACCATACTATTTGCCAATGTGGCTATCCACTGAATATAAGGATTCTAACTTTTCTATAGATGCACTAATATTATTTTCTGGGTAGTCTTTTGTTTTGCAACTAGTCACCCCAAGGGGCATGAGTAGTATTTCACCGGAGCTTTCATTTGTTGTAACACTGAGCTTCTTTTCATGTTTATTGGCCACTGAGATCTTTGGAGAAACGTCTTTTCACATACTTATGACATCTTTTAATTGGGATGTGTGTAGTTGAATTTAGTTCTTTGTGTCCTCTGGATTCCTATTTTCTCCTGTTCCACGGTCTCCTTTCTCATCCTGCTGTGTCTTGATTGCCTATGCTTTTGATGTGTTATCTGAGACTAAATATAGAGTTTTTCTCCTAGGCTTTTGTCTGGGATGAGTTTTTATAGTTTCATGTCTTATGTTGAGGTCTTTGGTTGCTGATACAGGTTTTCTAACACCATTTGTTGAGGAGGTTGCCCTTTGTTATGTATTTCTTCTGTCTGAAACACTAGACCCCAACGCATCCTTCGGATTTCAGATTATCATGTAGTTTGAGAAGTCTTCCTGACCATCCCATCCTCTCTTTCATTTCTCCAACCCTAAACTTTGGCTATATATTGTTCCTCTCCCATAGAGTTCACCTTGTTTTGCCGTAATTGCCTTGTGACTCCCAAGTCACAATCCCAATGACAGAAGGGTCTCATCTATAATTTTAGTTTTCACATCCTCTCCTAGCAAGTGTTTTACCAGACTGCATAATCAATAAAATCATCAATAGCAGACCAACAGTGCTTTTTAATAGCATGCTCAAGTGGCAGAAAGAATGAATAAAGTCTATGTACTGATTTAGAAAATGCTTCCAAGATACAAAAACTAAAATAAAAGCAAGATGCAGAAATGTTAAAGTTAAAACTTACATAAGAAAGGCAGGTATATATCAATTTGTGTATATATGATACCTCTCAAAAGTAAAGTTGATTATCTTCTGGGAAGATGGAAATCAGGAAAATGAAGGATGGGAAAGTGAGTTTTCATTATATACTTTTAAAATTATATGAAGGTTTTCCTAATTATGGCGATACTTTAAAATTTTAAACAGAATGACTAAATAATGTCCCTACAGAACAACAAATAGAGGCTGAAGACGCAGCTCAATGCCAAGCACATGCAAAGCCCTGGGTTTGATCCTATGTGTGTTCCTGAGAGACAGATGGGGGGTGGAATATGAATGAATAAAGCAACAATAATGTGGTATTTCCTTCCTATTTCATCTTACGATAACAACAAAAACAAAACCATTAGCATCTGTGTCTTAAATGCTACTTATGAAATCAGTTACACCCCTGCCCAGGCAGCGCCTACCTTGATGTTTCTTGGATCACTCATTCTGGAGTTACTATCTTTGTCATAAGAATAATCAGGCAACCCTGTAGAGTAGTGGTTCTCAACCCATGGGTCACCTAAGACCATCAGAAAACAAAGATATTTACATTACAATTCATAACAGTAGCAAAATTACAGTTATGAAGTAGCAATGAAAATAATTTTATGGCTGGGTTTTACCACAGCACAAGGAACTATATTAAAGGGTCACAGCAATAGAAAGGCTGAGAACCAGTGCTATAGAGACTTAGGGAGGAACTTTCCCCAACAGCCAGAAAGAAAAATGCTAGTCATACAAGTAAGTCACCTTAAAAGTAGATCTGCCAGACTTAATCAAACCTTCTGATGTTTGCAGCTCTGACCAACAAGCAAACTGCACTATCAGAACGGGTGGAGGTGGGGCATTACTTCCCAGCCAAGCTCCCGTGTCCTTTTAGGAAAACAAAACAAAACCAACCAACCAACCAAACAAACTGAATTGTGAAGGATAGTGTTTAAGTCAGTACAGCTTGAGATGATTTAGATAATGGTTAAATACTGTCAGTTTGCTGTATTTGGAACTATAGGACACACTTCAAGCCTTGACTGTATGGGAATCTACAAAAAAGGTTCCACTGAAGAGAAGGGAAGAACCACCATGCCAGTGACATCATCTCGTGGAGTGAGGCCCTAGGCTGAAGAAGGAAAAGCTATCAATCTCTTTGCTTCCTACTCTGGACACAAAGTGACCCGCTGCCTCACTCTCTTGTGATCTTACTTCCCCACAATGATGGACTGTACCCTTCAGCTGTAAGTCAACATGGACCCTTCCTCCTTTAACTTGCCTCTTAGGACAGTGAGAAAAAAGGAACCAATACAATTTGGTATGCAGCAATACCTAACTAGAAGAATTTATTCACAAGTAGCAGCTTTCTTTTGTCTTAAAGGTATAAATTATCCGAATGTAACCCAGTCTTGCCCTGGAAGCCTTGCCTGGCTACAAAAGATGACTAGGTCAGACTCTGTGTCCTCAATTACTAGGAGTCCTCACTGAGGTAAGTTCTTACTGAACACACCTTGTTTTTCAGAAAAGATGCACGTTTTAGTGTTCCTGGCTTTGCTGCCCACTCTGTATGCATGATCAAACAGTATGATGAGAGCAAATGATTATTAAGACCTTTGTTTCCTAGTAAGTTCCCTGAAATAGAGATTGGCAAATCTAACATGAACCCCCAGAAATTCAGTTACTTCTAAGCTTCAGTATTCTGGAAAACATAAAATAAATGCATGATCTATGAAATGAAAAAAAAAGGTGTATAAATTCTGTACTCTAAAAGACGTAATATAAATAGCACTTATCAGATCACATTAAAGACACTGCATCAAGCTACAGAATCAGGTAGGCCTGGAGAAGGCATGCTGAGGATTCTGATACCATAAAATAATTATGATGCTGGAGTCCCCACTCAGGCTCAAAGTCGAGTTTCCAATTGATGATGTCATTGTACACAATAAGGAAGTCAATGAAATATGAACACTCAAATGACACAGAGTAGTTTTAAAGCACGTAACATATTCTGATATTTTCTTAGATGGAAAATAATCTTCAGGAAAAATATTTAAAGTCCCATATGGTAAGATATAAGTAAGAATGTATGGAAAAGACACTGTGCCAGTTCTGTTTTCAAAAAAAAAAAAAAACATAATTAGTGATCTGGGATGGTATTTGTGGCATACAAAATATTCTAGAAAATATATCTGGAAATCTTATGAAAATATATTGAAAAGGTTTTTAGACCACTGATATCTTACGGTCCCTTTTCCTAACATTACACAACACAACCAAAACAACTAAAAATGTAGGCTATGGACCTGCTCAATTCAAAGAACTAGGATTGCTGTGCACTTAGAGTCATTGGGACTGTCAGCTGTCACTCACTGACAGCCCATCTGTGGCACCTATACTGTTGTTTTATGTTCTAGTAGACAAACAATGAAGAGACCACTTTTCAGGGGTCCAATTTTTCTTATGACACAGATTAAAGAGCTTTTCTAAATTCCAGTCCGAGGCTGCATCTCCAAACCTCATACCAACAGCAATCTAACCTCTGGCTGAGGAGCAAATCACCTGTGAGAGCTGCATCTACACGTTTTGTTTTGAACAACTGTTTGGAAAACAGGAACTCTACTAACTGGTCTACTTACCTAAGCTCTTTGTCCCTTAACACAAAATAACAGCAAACATCTGGCTCAAAATTTAGGCACATGCCTACAAATTCTCAGAGCCACCTGAAACACAAAAATGTCCATACGAAAGAACAGATTTCATGCCAGTTTCTGTGAAGGACAGGAATATTTCTCATTACACCAGAGGCAACAACTTTCAGCAGCACATAAACTGTGAGTGACAGACGGGCAGAGAAGGAATGAGAGCACACTTTAGGGTCATTACCGTCTCTACTCTCAGACCCCTTCCCTCAAGAGTCTCCTCTAAAGTGCACAGAAGAGCCATTTTAAAAGGTGCATATTTTCTCCCTCTTGATCACTTGGTTAACAAAAGGGCCCTGTTTCTAGGATTTACCTTTAGATTAGAAGGTTTAAAGATGAATTATCATACTAAAAATGCAGTTCTAGCTTTTTATTATAAATGTGATAGAGTACCATTAAGACTGTTTTGAAAATACAGGCATTTGTCTGGTTCAATAATGATTATATTAAGTTTTCTATTTGTACTGTAATTTTTAAAGTATATTCTCACATTTTGAATTTTCAGTGAAGCTATTACCTACATTGTGAACAGAAAAGATTTCAAAAGAAGGCCAAAATTCTGCTTATATTTATGGAACTTTGGGCCACCAAGCACCAAATAGATAACTTGATGGATTTTTCAGACTGGGGAGAATAACAGTGAATTGAGGTGAGGAAGATAGTCCTTGTTCATTCTCCTCCAATTCCTCTGACTACACCAAGTCTAAGTTTGGTGCCAGGATGGTATCAATAACAACACTCAATTCTGGCTACTTTCCCTTTTAAACAAAGAACAGTCAGTTTCAAGGCATACAACATTCAGGAAGCATGTGTTTCTAGATAGAAGTTTTCAACAACACTTTTTTTTAAAGTTTTATTTTTACTTATGTCTGCCTTCTGTCTATGGCAAGTGCTATCAACTGTTAACTAAAGGGTATTTCAAGTGTCTTTTAAAAAATAATCATATTGATGCACAGAAGTATTTTTAAAGGGAAAATATATATGGCCAAACTTTTGATAAGGAAAACATTTCATAAATACTACATTAAATCACCTCTTTGGTCAAGACACGGGTATTTGTGAAGTACATGTCATCATCAGCTAGTTAGCCACCGTGAAGGATGGAAGACCTTTTCTTAAGTACAGGCAAGTCAGAGAAGGAGATAACTGAAAATGAGGTCATCAAAAGAGGATCATGGACAAGGTGGTATTTGAGGTAGGACTGGAAGAATGTAAGTCAGGCAAGCATAACAGAAGAGAACTCTGAACAATATGTGTCTGACTGGTAGCAAACTCTAAATCTTGATTTTAATGTTGGATAAATGGTTTAAAACCCAGTAAACCCTACCATTAAATAGATGTATATTACTACATAATATTTTTTCCTTAAGAAATTTGATACTATCTTTGACAAGTAAATGTAAAGTCACTGAGGTTTAAGGCTTAGTTGTCTTAAAAAGAGAGGTAAATACTATCAAAAGAAAAGAGATGTCACAGTTTAAAAACATGGGAATCTAAAGTACCTACAATAAACTGTCAATAAAAACTGTTAGCTACTAAACAAAAATAATAGCTTTACTCATCTACTAAATAGTTTTATTTCAGAGGCCAAACTTACCTCATTTAAAGTTTATCTATTAAGGGGGCTGGAGAGATGGCTCAGGGGTTAAGAGCATTGCCTGCTCTTCCAAAGGTCCTGAGTTCAATTCCCAGCAACCACATGGTGGCTCACAACCATCTGTAATGAGGTCTGGTGCCCTCTTCTGGTCTGTAGGCATAATGCAGACAGAATATTGTATACATAATAAATAAATAAATATTTAAAAAAGTTTATCTATTAAAATTAAATATTCTAAACTGGGCATGGTGATACACATGTTTTAATTCCAGCACTCTGGAGGCAGAGGCAGGTGAATGTCTCAGTTCAAGTCCACCTGGACTATAGAGGGAGTTCCAGGACAGCCGGGACTACACAGAAAAACCCTGTCTTGAAAAACAAACAAAATTAAATATTCTATATTCCCCTAAACTGACGTGTGCATTAATAGCATTTATACCAAGTAATAAAGAAGACAGAATATTGGCAAGGTTGACTACTAGCAACACCCCCAAAAGGCTTGGTTCCAAGCTACTGCTGCTATTTGAAGCGGGTGAGGAGGGGTAGGGTTTGTGTGTGGAAACTTTAAGAGGTGAAGCCAGGAAGTAGGTTGGGGGTTGGATGGGGAAGGCAGGGATGGGCTGAATCTTGCCAGGTCCCTCTTCTTTGTCCACCATGAGGTAAATGCCCCCACCATGCATTCTACGTGAGCAGAGGCCCAAACCAACAGAGCTAAGAACAGGGAGAGCAACTTCGATCTAAAGTCTTTTTTCTCTGATTGTCAGGTGTTTTCTAACAGTGACAAAATGTTTAACATAATACTTCGCAGAAATTCAACAAAAGGATGGCATTTTTAACATTTATATACTGTTTCCAAATAGCTCAGAAATAATAGTCTCGGAATTCTTTTGGCCTTTAGCTCTTTTCGATTACCTGAGATTTTAAAATCATGTAACTATTAAGCATGGAATAAATTTTAGGTCCCTTTTCTATCTCGTTGTTTTTAGAAAGCCTAACTAGAAGGGGAAATCATTACAGTGAAAGTAAAACCATTACCAACAAGTCTTCACTTAGAACTTTAAAACAGACATTCAATAATAACCACAAACATCAAACTACAACATGAATTATGGTTGAAAGCAGCAGCAGAAAGTGATTGGAAAAACGATATTCATCTGTTATGAATGAAAGATTTAGGAATGTAAAGGATGTATATATCCTTAATATTACTTTTTTACCAAGAAAATTGCAGTTCTTTGTTATACAAGGGAGGTGTAGGGGTGTAGGTCTTCACACCTGAGACACCTTGGACAGCAACAATGGGCAAATGCATGGGGTCAACTTGGAAGCAGCCATTCCTCAAGTAAAGTCATTCTGAAATTAGTACTGTGTGGTATTTTATTCTAGGAGATTTTAACACTACTGGAATGGAACCCAGGGCCTCATGCATGTGAGGTAGGCATTCCTACAGAAGCTGCATCAGAAGATGGGCTCTCTGGTTAGCTACATCGGCAATGGCTGCCTTCGCCTTCCTTTGAAAACCTCGCATGCAAGCGTAGCAGTGACCCTTCTGAGCTGCTTTAATCAGCAGACCAAAGTCAAAATTGGGGGCCAGGGAGTTGGCTCAGTGGTAGCGTGTTTGCCCTGTTTTGGAAATACCCTGGGTTTGATCTCCTACACTAAAACAAAAGTTAGGTTTGACTGAGTCCAGTGTGTTCCCACATGGTACGATGCGCAGCATGTTTAGGTGAAGCAAGCTATTGGTTTAGTAGAGGGCTGAGGGGAAGTAGCAATTTGGAAAACCAAGGTCTTTTCAAAATCTCTTTAATGGGTGAAAAAAACTGCGGCCAAGCATATGCAAGGTACTAGGTTTGATTCCTTTCCAGCACCCCAAGAAAAAAATTTACAATTTTGATTCCTTCCCAGCACCGCAAGAAAGAAGTTTACAATGGGTTGGGAGTGCAGGCTTGTGGTAGAATCTAACATGAGTGCCTGAGGCCCTAGTTTCCAACAACATCATCACTAAAACAACAAAATCATGTCAGCGGACCACACACAGTAACTGAGGGCTAGAGAGCTCACACTTGGTCAGTAGCACAAGGCAGAACTTTGGCCTCCAGCTTGCTATCCTCAGGCCACAGCTGATTCTACTATTTAAATTATAAAATAGGGCTCTTAACTGTGGGCAGGTAAACCATTAGTTTACAGTTAACAATTGGCTCACAGTGATACATTTTCAGGTTTGTGTTTACTTCAGTGTTTTTAATTCTTCGTTAAAAACTGGGTACCCCAAAGAAGGTACATACACCTAAAGATGTGCTCTCCCTTTAATTCTGAGGAATGACCAAGTTTAACTAAAAGTAACCATAAGAAGAAGGCATTCAGGCGACCTGGGCTATAATTTACCTACAACTTCCGTCAGCTGGGCAGAATCAAGGGGTTGATTGGTGATCAGGTGAGTTACTTCGCACATAATGACGGCCTATGTTATTCATAAAAGGTCACATTAACATGAACAAATACAACTAACCTTAACGTGGCAAGAACTTAACACCTAAAGAGCCTGAGCCACCAAAATGAGAAGTTTTGTCTCCATAGTTCAAAGCTATGAAATGGGGGAGATTCCTGTATTTTTCTAAAACCCCCCAAAGGTGTTTTTTTACTACAATCTCTAAACCTGATTTTTCTTCAACTCCCCTGAACTCTGAAGATAAGGAAAGAATAAACAGACACAATTTACGTGGCCAAAGACGTTGCCATTCCTGCCCCGTCAGGGTAAGGAGGGGAGAAGGGGGAAGGAATGATCAAGGCTCAACTTTCAAAGCCTAGGGAATCAAAGGTGAAGGCTGTTAACAACTTCCGTGTGCTAGCCCGACTTCCTTCAGGTGAACTTGGCCGTGCTCTCTACCCCTCTGCCCAGGCACGTCGGCGGGCCTCGATCACACAGGGACCCACCGGACCGACAAGGCGACGCGGTGGCTGGAAGGCTCCAACAAAGACGCCGGGCGCCCGCGCCCAGGTGACACCTCCCGGCAGCCCCGCAGCGGCATTGCCCGCCGAGGTCGCGGTCAGGGCTCGGGTCCCACCACCCGCCCCGGTCGGTCCGGGCCCCGCTTCCCCCGCGGCGGGCACAGGTGGGGGCCGGGTGGCGACACCCCGACGCCACCACCGCAGGCCGGCGGCGGAGACGCCCTCCCGAACCACGCTGCGCCGCACCGCCGCTCGCCGCGCGACCGCGCCGGGGGCGGGGACGCTGTTACCTGCCGCGGGCTCTGCTGCTCCCCGCCGGCGCCGCTCTCCTGGCAACCGCGGCAGCCGCACCAAGGCCGCCAGCCGAGGGCCTGGTGACAGCTACCAGCGTGCACCGCGCGTGCCCACGCCGCGTCGACGTCGGCGGCCTCGGTCCCGCCCCCGGCCGCGGCTCATCGGCCCGCGTTAGCTGGCGCCATAGCGCCCCCACGCGGGCGATCGTGGAGGCGGCCGCGAGGAAGGCGGGAGGGAGCAGGTGTCTTCAACCAGCCAGAAGAGAACCTGGGTTTGATGGATGGATGATGGATAGGGGGAACTGAAAACAATATTTTATACGAATAATTTCAGGCTTCAGAGTCTGTGTGGAATTGAGAGGTAGTTTAGCACTATTTTGGTCTAGACTTCTTCCAAACTTAGTTACTCCCAAAGACTTTTGTATGGTTTACTCCCAAAGACTTTTGTATGGACTATAGCACGAAAGAAAATGAAAGTTTTTTTTTTTTCAAATACTTTGGGTGTACAAGGTGTTTTTTTTTTTTTTTTTTTTTTTTTTTTTTTTTTTTTTTTTTTTTTTTTTTTTTTTTTTTTTTTTTTTTTTTTTTTTTTTTTTTTTTTTTTTTGAGACAGGGTTTCTCTGTAGCTTTGGAGCCTATCCTGGAACTAGCTCAGGCTGGCCTCAAACTCACAGAGATCCACCTGTCTCTGCCTCCCAGGTGCTGGGATTAAAGGCGTGCGCTACCATCGCCTGGCGGGTGTACAAGTTTTAAGTCACTTGCAAGGAGCATACGATTCACCGTGTATTTTGCTATGTGTCAGTATTTAAGCATTTTATATTCCTTATATTCCTAAGGGTTAAAAGTGGAAGATGACAATTGTCCTTCAAATAAATGAGCTGACACTGAACAGTCGCTGGTTTGGCTTTTCCAAAGATTATTTACTTATATTTTATGTGTGAGAGTGCCGGCAGGTGTGTATGTGTCTGCCTGGAACCCAGCTGGGGTCGGGGTCGGGGTCGGGGTCGGATGCCCTGGAGCTGGAGTTATGACCAGCAATGAGCGGATGGGTGTGAGTGCTGGACACCTCGTTTCCCAGTCCTCTGGAAGAGCAGTAGGTGCTCTTAACTGCTGAGCCTCGTCTCCAGCCCGCAGCTTTTATTTTTTTAAGCTAGTATTCCCACCAATGGTTTGGGAGGAAATGGGCATTTATGCAGCATGATGAACTTAAAGCGCCTCAAAGAATAATTAGAAAACTTCTCTGACGTTGTTCAAACACCGAAGACTGTTTTGTTCTGTGGCCAGGTCTTGCCACATAGCCCTGGATGGCCCTACACTCACTATATAGAACAAACTGGCCTTGAACTTGCAGCAATCCTCTTGCCTCGGCCTCCTAAATGCTGGGATTACAGTATGTGCCATACTGGTTGGCTTAAAGAACTTATTTGGAAATGCGTCAGGTTTGTTTGGTGTGTGGTAATTGTGACTATTATGAAATTATGAGATGGAATAACAATAAACAGGATTTCTGTCTTTGCTAGTTTTAGGTCAACTTGACACCAGGTAGAATCATCTGAAAGAAAGGAACCTCGATTGAGAAAACACCTCCATAAGATCCAGCTATTAGGCGCATTTTAGTGATTGACCGGGGAGGGCCCAGCCCGTGGTGGGTGGTCCGGGGTCCTATAAGAAAGCAGGCTGAGCAAAGCCGCCGTGGGAGCAAGCCAGTAAGCAGCATCCTCCATGGCTCCTGCATCAGCTTCTGCCTGCAGTTCTTGCCCTGTTTGGATTTCTGCTGAGTTCCTTCCATGAACAACGACATGAAAGTGTAAACTGAATAAACCTTTTCCTCCCCACGTCTCTTTGGTCACGGTGTTTCATGACAGCAACACTAACCCTTACTAGGACGGTTTCCTTTATACACGCTATCATTGACTGAAGTCACAGCCTTTCGTTTTTAAAGAAGTCCTATTGAAAGTCTAGGTTGTCATATATTTATTTACACCACACCATATCCTTTACTGTGTCAAACTGTCAAAATGTATCTTGTAGTAGCACTGAAATTATGACTTCTTTGAGTCTTTTATTTCCGCAGTATGGTGGGTGTGCACATCAGCAATTACTCATTATTATCATCATCATTATCATATTTTTTACTTCTCAAAAATTATATGAATGAACGCCGGGCGGTGGTGGCGCATGCCTTTAATCCCAGCACTTGGCAGGCAGAGGCAGGTGGATCTCTGTGAGTTCGAGGCCAGCCTGGTCTACAAGAGCTAGCTCCAGGACAGGCTCCAAAGCCACAGAGAAACCCTGTCTCGAAAAAAAAAAAAGTTATATGAATGATTGGTCCCACAGCTCAAGATGCCAGACTCCATCCACTGGCTTTTCATGGCTTACAGATACCTTCTTTCTTTCTTTCTTTCTTTCTTTCTTTCTTTCTTTCTTTCTTTCTTTCTTTCTTTCTTCCTTCCTTCCTTCCTTCCTTCCTTTCTTTTCTTTTTCTTTCTTTTTTTTTTTTGCAACTGTTTCAGTCCTGGAGCTATCGTGTCTAAAGCGAATGCAACAATCTTTGCGCCATCAATCTTTGTCATTTTTGTTGCATGAGATGGAAGCTAATAAACAGTTCTAATTCCAAAAAAAAGGAGACTCGGATAAAGTGGGCTTTGGGGCGGACAATTCAGCTCTGGATCTGGGGAAAGTACCCACCTCTATCGTCTCTGCTCCCTTATCTTCCTCATCCCTACCCAAGCCATCCAGAGGAGCCTCCTCCGCCTCCAAGTCTGAGCTTTTTGCTCATTTCAGGGAGAGAAGCGCTCAGATGGAGCCCATCCATCATCCTTACAGCGGAGGCCAGCTCTGCTGGCTCCCTGTGCCTTTTCCTACTTTAGAGGAAGGTGCGCTCCAGGGTCGGGTGCCTTGGCAGTGCGTTCTCCGCCCGGAAGGCGGCGCTGTAGCCGACAGACGCCGACCGTCGGATCCCGCCCGGCCACCGCGCTGCCACCGCCGCCTGGGAGCCGCTTGCCACACGTGCTCCCACTCTGTCCGGGTTCTGGTAACTGCGGGCTCGGTATCGCGTGGGGGCACGACTGGGCCATGGCGGTGGCTGCGGCGGAAACGCGCGTGTTCCTGGAAGTGCGGAGACGGCTGCAGAGCGCGCTCCTAATCCTGGGGTAAGGGAGCAGGCGCCGGTGTGCGGGGCCGCGTGCCTGAGCCACGCGCGTGACCCAGGCGCTGGTGCACGCGTGCGACACAGGAGCGCGGGTGCGCGAGACGCGGGGAGGGAAGGTGGCGAGCGCGTGGGGCCGTAGGCGCGTGCGCGAGACAATGTGCGCGTGCGCAGGACGGGATAGGGTGGCGAACTTAGATCTTTGTGTTTGCTCCTCAAGCGCTTTACACAGAACCGGCTCCCTACCCTGTCTGCAAACTTTTAATTTCATATTTACTACACAAACAAGAAACTTGGCGGGAAAATGAAATTTTTGCTTGTGGTCTGTAATTGTAATGGTTTGTGTTCTCTTCCATAGATTTTTGCCTATTTCTTTGTGCCAAGTGTTCAAATAGACAGATCTGAAAATGTATTATAGAGCAACACAGCTGTATTATTATTATTATTATTATTATTATTATTATTATTATTATTATTATTATC
>NW_026068047.1:2004810-2008891 GCF_014885135.2 Alexandromys fortis
CTCTCTCTCTCTCTCTCTCTCTCTCTCTCTCTCTCTCTCTCTCTCTCTCTCTCTCTCTCTCTCTCTCTGTACTAGATTGGCCTTGAATTTAGAAAGATCTGCTGCCTCTGCCTCCAAAGCTCTGGGAACCTCCAACAAGGCTTTGAGACTCATGGTTCATCTGTGTTGTTGCTTATATTAGTATTCCTTTCCTGTTTCTTGAGAGTTATTTTTCATTGTCTGAGTCTTCCACAAACCACTTACTCATTTTTTTATTGCTGGGTGTTTTGTTTATTTTCAGAAAGTGTTTATTATGAGTCAGCTGCATTTGCTTTATAAGATTTGTGTGTGTGTGTGTGTGTGTGTGTGTGTGTGTGTTTGCGGGGGCGGGGTGGCTGGGTATTGGAGCTAGGCAAGTAAGTGCATTTGCCACTGAGCCACACCCCCAGCCTTGTTTAAGGTCTTTTTGTGACATATATACCCTTGGATCAATACCTAACTATCAAACAGTTCTCTAATGCGGTCTGCCCTTGGATCAATACCTAACTATCAAACAGTTCTCCAACGCTGTCCGTCTCTTTGGTTTGAACCATTCTAATGGGAATGAGGAGGTATTTCATGGTAGTTTTAATTTCCTTGGTGACTTAAAATGTTGAGAACTTTTTCATCTACTTTTGATAATCCTTGTGTGTTATTTTTGTAAAGTATCATATGGTTTCTAGCTAATAAAAACAGGTTAGTCTTGCTACCAAGTTGAAATAATATAAAGCTGCAGGTGTAAGTATGTGTGGATGTCTTCCAGCATCTCTGGCTGACATTTTCACTTTCCTGATGTGGGCTGAGTATGCCTTGTTGGAAAAGGTCTGGTCCTGAAGTGGTTTTGGACTTGTCTAGAGTTGTAGCATTTGCAAAGACTTGTTGAGCATCCCTAACCTGGAAATCCAAAGTGGGATGGTTAGAGATCATTTTCATTCCAGAGCAGTTTGGCCTTGTGACTTAGGGATACTCAGTATATTCTGCCTTTTGATGAGCAGAAATTTAAATCTTAATAAAATTGTAATCTCTTAGATCTTTACCTCCCTCACCTTTGTGAATATTTTCCCCAGGCTTCTTTTATCCATGTCCTTATTTAGAATTGGGTCTCGCTGTGCTAGCCACGCTGTGCCTGAACACCTGGACTTAAAGGGACCCGTCTGCTTGCCTCAGCCTTCCACGTCTGTGGGACCTTAAGCATGGCTGACACTGTGCTTAGCTTTTCTGTCTTTGTTTTCTAGGAATGTCACCACTTTTGTCTATCTCTGGTTTATTGGGCTGGTTTTCGTGTCCACAGTGCAGTAGGAGTCAAAGTTTATTTTATTATGTATGGATATCCATTGGTCCATGACCTTTAATTCCAACCATAATTTTTCCTCATTGGATAGCTCAGCATCTGTATGAGAAATGAGTTCATTACACTGTGTGCATGAGCGTCCCTTTTGCCCTTATACTTTAAACCTGTGTTATTATAAGTGATTTATTTTTCAAGTAACACACATTTGAGTGTTTTGGTCAAGTAAAATTTGACAATCTCTGTGTATTCACCAGAATTTTTAGTACTTTTATTATCTTTATATTTTAACTTTTTTATTAGTGTTTTAAAGTTAGTAATACAAAGTGATGGGTTTTGTTGTGGCTTTTGTGCATACATTATTTCTGTCGCCTCTTTGCTCCACCCCCATCCCCACCAGCTGGTCCACTCCCTTCCCCAGTTTTCTTCTGCTTCATGGAAAATGTACTCTGTTCCCTTATTTTCCATGTTCTTCTCTCGGCTTCCTTAAGAACTCATTTCCCATTCTCACTGTCCCCTTTCTCATTTTGTGACCTATTCCTACACTCTTCCACACTTGTATAAAAATTAAAATATAGGATCCACAGCTGAGTGTGGTAGTGAACACCTTGAATCCCAGCACTCTGGAGGCAGAGGCAGGTACATCTGTGAGTTTGAGGCCGCAGATCTACAGAGTGATCTACAGAGTGAGTTCCAGGGCAGCCAGGGCTACTCAGAGAAACCAGGTCTCAATAAAACCATAAAAGACAAAAAAGACAGAAAGGAAGGAAGGGAGGAAGGGAGGGAGGGAGGGAGGGAGGAAGAAAGAGAAGAAAAAGAAAAAACTTGGGGGTTGGGGTAGGGTGGAATCTAGGATCCACATATGAGAGAAAACATGGCGTTTGACCTGAGTGTGAATGAATGCAATGAGCTCTGGTTCCATCTGTTTCCTGAAAGTGCCATGATTTCTTTGTGGCAGAGTAACTTTCACTGTGTGTAGTTACCCTTACTTTGTCCATTCATCCAGCCTGGGTCCGCTTCCTAACAGGGTGAATAGTGTAGCAATAAGCCCGGATGTGCAAGCATCTCTGTGACAGGACGTCAGGCTCCTTCAGGTGTGCATACCCGGAAGTAATGTAGCTCAGGCAGGAGGTAGTTTTAGTTTTGAGAAACTTCCATACTGCTTTCTACAGTGGCTACACCAGTGTACATTCCTGCTCATAGTGGCAATGGGTGAACGAACAGTGGTCAGGAAACAAAACAAAACAAAGCATGAAATACTGAGTAGATGGAAATACCTGGAAGACTATGACAGCCCGAGGTGAGGTGTGGAGAATAAGTCTCTCGATGTAACACTTGCTTAGCAAGCTGAATGGATGAGGCACGGGCTATGAGATGCCGAGAGGGAGAAAGCATACCTAAATGGGCCGTTGGGAGAAGTGGGAACTGAGGCTGGAGTGGGCACTAGCTAAAGTCCCGCCCCACTCGCTCTTTGGCGCTCTCATTGCTTCCTGACCACCCTGAGCTGAGCAGCTCTGTCATATGCTCCTGCCTTTGCATTCAGCTTTCCTGCAGGCCCCAAGCTACAGGCCTAAGAGACCGGGGATTGAAATGACCGATGCTGGAGATAAGTTGGAAATTTCTTTTTTTTTAAGTGTTTTTCCTCAGGTATTTCATCGCAGTGACGGAAAGCGGACTAACACAGCACTTCCTATGGCCAAGTACTTAGTAACCTGATTGCCAGGAACGAAATAAACAGAAGGTCTTGATTTGCAGCATTTGATGATTTCTCTGGTGTAAATATTTTCACCATATGACTCTTAGCCTGCAGTATTTGCAGATTCCCTGTTACTTGTATATCACTGAATCTTACGGGATGTTGTAAGGGTGCTTGCTGCCTTTCAGTGTGATATGCAGGCATTGGATAGCTTTAAGGGGGGGCGGGGTGTGTGACCCCTTAATAACAGTAGTAGGAATGCCTCAAGAACAATGCCCAATGCCACCAAAATTAGAGTTTCAGCCGAGTGCTCGCGACTTCCTTTGTTTCCCTCTTTGCTGCTTTTTTGTATGGTGTAGGCTTCACTCTCTCTCTTATATTTCTTCTCTAGTCCTGATACAATCCCTCCCAAGGAACCCTATCGTTTTGCCTTTAAAAACAATTTCAAAAGTATTTACTGGTTGTGTGTAATCCCAACACTTGGGATTTGGAGGCCAAAGGATCAGAAATTCGATGTCATCCATTACATAGTGAGTTTGAGGCTGGATTTGGAGATATGAGACCTTGTCTTAAAAAGTGTATATATGTGAGTATGTGTGTGTGTGGTGTATGTATTTGTGTGTGTATGTCTGTGTGTCTATTTGTGTATGTCTGTATTAAATACATACTGGGAATCTAGTCTAGGGGCCTCACACATGACAGCAAATTAAATCCTCAGCACCTCTTTTTAAATGGAAAATTGTCTTTATAGACTACAATTTGATGCTCATTACTCTTGGAATGTCATTTCCTTCAGAAAAAGAGTACGTAGATGACATATATTGTTGACTTATGCATGTATGTCCCGACCAGCGGGACGCAAATTGGGAGCCTGGGCCCTGGAGGGGAAAACAGAAGGGGCAAGAGACATGAGAAAAGGACAGCAAAGCCGGGCGATGGTGGCGCACGCCTTTAATCCCAGCACTCAGGAGGCAGAGGCAGGCGGATCTCTGTGAGTTTGAGACCAGCCTGGTCTACAGAGCTAGTTCCAGGACAGGCTCCAAAGCCACAGAGAAACCCTGTCTCGAAAAACCAAAAAA
>NW_026068047.1:2010303-2051745 GCF_014885135.2 Alexandromys fortis
TAAATAAATAAATATTAAAAAAATGTAATGTAGGGCTGGAGAGATGGCTCAGAGGTTAAGAGCACTGCTGCTCTTCCAGAGGTCCTGAGTTCAGTTCCCAGCAACCACATGGTGGCTCACACCCATCTGTAGTGAGATCTGGCGCCCTTTTCTGGCGTGCAAGCATACATGGAGGCAGAATGTTGTATACATAATAAATAAATAATAAATCTTTAAAAAATGTAATGTATAATTAAAAATTACAGACTAATAGTCATTTATAATATTCACACTTATAATCATGCTAGTTAGGTTTTCTAGATGTGCAGAGATATATTTCAGATGGATAGGTATTCTTCAAATCTTTCAAAGATGCACAAAATATGGCATTTAAAAATGCTTTAAGAACTTAGACTTTTCTCAGCATTTTTGCTTCTGGCAGCATCAATTACTTCAGAGAGGTTGATGGACATTAAAGAAACTCGTTATGGAATTTACCTTCAGTGTGACAAAGCTAGCCATTTGGGTAAGAAACTGTTCTTGCCTGGACTACTTGATGGTATGCTGTATGAACTGGACATGCAGGATCCACAGAAAAATGAGTGCTGAACTTTTCAAAAGACGAGATGGTCCCTCAGGGTTCCTGACTCACAGAAGAAACTGCCAGACATTCTTCAGGACACAGAAGAAAGCAGCTGATTACAAGGCAGAACAGGTCTTCAAATTTCCTGCTTCATGGAAAAGTCTGCTGGATACTATGGGCCTATAGGCTCAGGGTGGATGCCTCAATGTTAGAAAAGAACTTGGGTAACTGTCCAGGAAGTGAGATGTATTTGCCAATTTTAGAGTTTTGGAAGTTGCTTACAATGCACTTTCTGTGTAATATTACTTAGGTAATATTATATCCTTCTGGGGTCTTTGAAGAATTGAAGACAGATACTTATAGTTATGGATACATTTCCTTAGTTATAGTAAAGGATAAATTAAATATAAAGCTTTAGCCTCACAAAGATAGGATCGGTGATAGAGTATTTTCCTTATGTTGCCAAATGTAAATGGACTAAATACTGTTATTATAATTCTTGCTTGAGAACATTTTGTATTTGTAATTTTATTTTTGTTAAAGTTAAAACCTGCCTTTTTAATTAGACAGAAAAAGGGAAAATGATGTGGGATGTCCTTTCTGTATATGTGTTGCTTTATTGGTTAATGAATAAAGTTGCTTCAGCCTATGGCAGGGCAGAATAAAGCCAGGCAAAAATCTGAACAGAGATATAGAGAGAGAATAGGTGAAGTCAGGAAGACGCCATGACTGCTGAAGGAGAAGGATGTGCAGAAACCTTACCTGGTAAACCACAGCCTCATGGCGATACACAGAATGGTAGAAATGGGTTATTTTCTACAGAGCAACTCTGTCTTAAAAAAAAAAAGGGGGGGGAGTTATTTTAAGGTATAAGAGCTAGCCAATAAGAAGCCTGAGCTAACAGACCAAGCAGTGTTGCAATTAATATAATTTCTGTGTCATTATTTGGGTCTGGTGGCCAGGAAACGAACGAACAGTCTCACACTGAATGGTGCACTTTGCGCAGCTCTGTGTAAGTGGTTGAAAATTTCAGAACCGAAGCAGGGGCAGTGGGGGCTAAAGTGCTCAGCGGTCTCTTTGGGAATACTTCTAAGTAAGTGCTGGATGTGTTTTAACATCGCCCAGGTAGTAAAGTGGACACCAAACCACATATCTAATTGTGGCCTCCTTTGGCACAGTCTGTGAACCAAGAGTTGCCTTTTTTTCCTGTTGTGTGGGGTTTGTTGTTGTTTGAGACAGTCTCATTGTGGATCCCAGGCTGGCAGAGAACTCAGGAAATATTTACTTTCTGACTTTTTGCAGAAGGCTGCCTGGCATCTGTGTTTCTCTATGAACATCTTGCATATCAGTTAATAACACTTTGATTCCCTGCCTTTACTGCTGGTCTCAGAATCAAGAGTTAAAAACATGACCCAAAACTTCCACAGGGCGACCGGTACAATCTCGCCTGGTCTCACCTAGTCTGGCTTGTTTCCTAGGGTTCTGTTTTCCTGGGACAGGGATTTTTTTTTTTAAAGTCTCTATGGGAAGGAAGCAGAGGAATGGTGGGTTAAGCTTTTTCTTCTTTCACGCAGTGTGAAGCGTGTGTAGTTTCTCTTATCATAGAGAAATCATTAACTTGGGATCTATTTTGCATTATCAGTGAGCCAGATGAAGGAGGGATGCACCTGGATGTTTCCATAACGCCCACCTCACTTTTGATGCGAACGCCTGATGGCTGCAGCGAGACCCAGCTTCCAGCAGAGGTCAGGCTTGTACCGTCCTCGTGCGGCGGGCTGCAGTATATCAGCGGAGATGGCCTGCACCTTCGTCTGCAGGCCCGCACTGAATCCAGCCCTCGTGAGTAGAAGCCGCAGCCCTGATGGATGGTGGTATTTATTAAGTTGAAGTTTTCCCAGGTGAAAAAGATTGGCAATCAATGACCTGGAAGGGCTATTGATCGAGAAGTTTCGGGGTCCTGATCCACTGCCAGTTAACCAGCTGTGTGATGTGGAACAAGTCATTTAACGTTTCCGAACCTTCACTTCTTATAGTATACGTTTAATAATACACTTTAATTTTTATAGCATCTCCAATCTCTTGGCAAATTTGAGCAGAAGGTACAAATATTTCCCCCAAACCGCCCATTTTATTTCTTTAATCATAAATGCCCGGCTCACGAATGTGAGGATAAAACCATAAAGCAAGTATCTAAGACCTGGTTTGTTTTAAGACATCGCATAGCTATGTATTCGTTCAGCAGGCAGGTGTGCTCCAACTTGGTGTGAGCCGTTCCATGTGGATGCCGGGAACACAGAGGCCAACAAGCCACCAAGTCCTCTGTGGTTGTGGAGTGTCTATTCTAATGGGTGGGATGCTGACGACATAATTAAACTGCATACAGCAAAACGCTGTGGGTAAAGAAGTGGAATAATGCCACAGGGAGTAATGAGTTTCGGGAGGGCTACCTGAGGGTGAGATACGTTACCAGAGAACTGAGCCGTGGAGATTATCCCCTCCGTGCAGAGACCATTCTAGTTGGGGTAATGCCTGAGGAGGACCCAGAGTGGCGTGGGAGGCTGTTGTCATCTCAGTGGCTGCAATTGCAGGGTTTGTGATTGTATACAAACTCAAAATGTATATCAATACAGCTAGGTGTTAAAAAAAAAAAAACCACCTTTTTTTTTTTTTTGTAAGATCTCTTGGTTTTTTTTTTTTTTTTTCTTCTTCAATACTGGCTCATTGTATCTCTTACAATGTAATGAGTGCTGTAGAGGGGAACCAGCATTGGGGGAAGCGGAGCTGATGCTTTGTATCAGAGAAACCTTTGTTCTTTCTATTGCACCCCAAAGCCTCATTGCTGAACCATCTGCAGTAAGCCCTTGGGCAAGCAGAGCATTGTGCATCCTGGAGGTGGGAACCACAGGATTGTCCTAAGAGGCCTGTACGATGTAAACCCATCCTCTGGCTTTTGACAGGCAAGGGAAGGTAGAGGGAATGTCACTTATTCTTTTGTCCAAGAGTAATTTTGCTAATGTTCCAAATTAGTGAGTGACTGCAGTATGTAGGGTCAGTTTGGGAAATGAGGGACAGGGGAAAGAGCTGTCATGTCATGCTTAAGTGACATCCAATAGGGCAAGGTCCCCAGGACGGGACCATAACCCAACTGCCTCCCCCACAGTACCCACATTCTGGGATGGAGGATCTTTTTTCCTGTTGGCAACAATAAGTATAGCAGGAACTTCCTGCTGAAACTATCAGAAGGCAGGCGTGAGAGCCACCATGTTTTCTAGGATTCTGAGAGTAAGGATAGAGGGATAGGGATGTCCAGGGACATATTCATATTCTGTAACTGAATTATTTTTTTACATTTTTCAATTAATGAGCAACATTCAGTACTGACTGTGAGCAAACTGAATCCACTGCTGCTTGTCGGTTTTCGCATTGTTTGTGTTTGTTGGACTATTTCATGATGTTTTTGAAACATTTTGCTCAAATACCTGAAAAGGGAAACTCTCAAAGCCTGTTCTGTGGTGCATACAAAGCTCTCTAAAGCGGATGCTTCCAACTTTAATTGCTTTGCTGCGTGCTGTATAATAGGTGGGGAATAAGTGTTTCCGCATGGCTGACAATCAGCTCGGTGCGTGCTGGAGTGCCCCGAAATCTCAGCTCTAGAGGAAGCAACTTGTGAAGTTTTTAGCATTCAGTCGTGTCTCGAGGTTTTAAAGAGTTAGTAGCCTTCTCAGCTTTTAGGGAGCAGTCATGACCCATACCTCCCTGGCACACTGGTTTGACGTTGATGCAGGTGGGGTGGTGACTTTCGGTGTGCAGCATATGATCTGCTGTTACTCTTCCCCAGCAGCCATGTGCAGCTAAGATTCCATACCTGACGTATAGCCAGCAGAGAGCAGTGTTCCACTGAAAATTGATTTCTTCTGGACTGTGTTGGAGGGCTTAACCTGGGTCTTCGCTATAGATGATCAGCGTTGAAGAATAATACTGTTTATTTAACCTTCGTGCAGCAGGGATTTGTAGAGACACTTAGAGATTAAACTGCAGAACTTTTTTAATTGAGAGGACTTAAACTTTGTGGCATCTTAAAAAGCATTTTAAAGTACATACAAAGTAGCAGTAAGCAGATTCTATTGCTTGCTTATAGTAACTATGACCTCATTTCTTCAATTAGGTTTTTTTTAATAGACAAATAATCTGGTGGATTTTTTTTAAAATAAACATTTCCTTCATTTACAAATGAAACGTCAGAAATGAGAGGTACAAGCCACCCAGTACAACTGGATGGGCAGCCTAGGCTTTCCCCACAGTTTGCAATATCTTCTCCTCCCTCTCGTCCCCACCCCCCACAGTTTCATCAGACACTGGATTTTGCTCTTGGATAAAGAAATTCTTTGAAGCTTTGCATTCCTTGGATCTGTTCCACAAAGACCAGTCTGGATGTCCACTTTGCTTACTCGTAGAGTTTAACATGAAGGGGTGGACATAAAACTTAACCGTCAAAGCAAAAGCCAGATTGAGCTTACATTTTAGCGATCCAGCTACTCTCGTTGTTAATATAGAATTTATCGTATTTATAGAATGAGAGAAGAGACTCACCAGTATGTTACACGGTAATCTAGGGCAATGCCTGGCTCAGGAATACTAAGCAAAGTCTGTTGTTTTTGGAAACGCTTCACAATGTTTGCTTCTGGTTGAGTCATCGGAGAGTGCTAATTGAGCCTAGACTTCTGGGTAATTCGTCAACAGTGTGTATCGGTGGCAATTCATTGTGCTAGTGAATCCTTTAAACATCATATACTATGTTTGTTCCAAACCACTAAGACGTGCTGTTTTGTTGATTTCCTTTAGAACTGATTTCAGTGTTTAAGCACGGCTTGCGAGCCCAAGAATGTTGCACATTTTCTTGCCAATCCTGCGGTGAAGTCTTGATAAAGGACAGGTAAGGAATGTATTGAGCGCTGATTAGAACTCTGCCTGGGGATGATTTCTGGAAGCAGTTACCATGGGAACAGTGGGGGCCTTAAAGTGAGAGCCAGCTTAATGTCCCTTTGAACAAAGTGAACCCTGACTCCCACCATGATCATGGTCTGAGGGAGGCAGCTGGTCTTGGAGGAAGAGCCTGGACCGATCACTGAGAGCCATGCGGTCATCTCTCAGTGTCCTTTTGTCCTGATGGTGTGTGAGGGTTTCCACAGGAAGTCGATTTCCACCTGCAGGAGCTGTGCAACAGGACTGGATCTGAGCTAGTTCAGTCGGGGCCTTTCTAAAACCCATCCCCTGGTTCCCTGCTTATTAAGATGGAGCAGATAGAGCACAAAGTAACCTTTTCTCGGTGATTGGGTTCATCTTGTAACCTGCTCTGGTGATGTGCTGTAATTACTCTAAGGAGAAGGGAAGGGCTCTTTGCTATTTCCTTTCCTTAGCATTCCCAAGTTGGCCTCTCTTCTCAAAAAATCTCTCTCTCTCTCTCTCTCTCTCTCTCTCTCTCTCTCTCTCTCTCTCTCTATATCTCTAATTATATATTATTAAATTATTAATATTTTTTTATTAATCAGATAAAATTTCTGATTTCTTAGGCATAAATGCTTCCTCTGAATTTTCAGCTTCTAGCAACTCATGTAGAAGACAGATGAAAACATTATTACTGTTAGCTGTATTTAAAGGAAGAATTCTTTGATGGATTTCCTGAGTTAGGTGCCTGAGACAAGAAAATAATACTTCCTTTCTGCAGCCTGCTCTGCTTTCAGCATCCTTGGTTCTCTAAGGCCAAACCTCTGCCCAGGAGATTTCGCTCCCCATACATTGTCACCAGGCAACTGTGGCCATTGCCTTTAGAGTGGAGATCACTTTCCTCTGCCCGTCGTCTCTTACCGAATGACACTTGGTCAGCAGCCTGCTGTCTGCTCAGACTTACTCTTGCCCTGTGCAGATCCACTGTCCCCCTCCCCACATAGGTGTTCTAAAGCACAGTTGTTCTTTCTTTGTTTCTTTCTTTCTTTCTTTTTTTTTTTTTTTTTTTTTTTTTGGTTTTTCGAGACAGGGTTTCTCTATGGTTTTGGAGCCTGTCCTGGAACTAGCTCTTGTAGACCAGGCTGGTCTCGAACTCACAGAGATCCGCCTGCCTCTGCCTCCCGAGTGCTGGGATTAAAGGCGTGCGCCGCCGCCACCACCACCCGGCCAGTTGTTCTTTCTGGATGGAGAGCTGGGATCCTATACACGCCACAACAGCTCCCCTGTGCTGCCTCCAGTTTCAGCCCTTTCTTGTGCTTCCTGCCTCCCCACCAGACTCACAAGTTATCACTGGGTCTGGACTGGCGCTTGTGTTCCGTAGCTTTGGCAGGTTTTCTTCGCCCTGAGGCTACCTGAAAGCTACCCCCTTTCCTGAAGGCACCCTACCCACCACCACTCCCTGGTTCGCCCCAGCCTGAGTTTCAGAATTTAGCTGCCATGGCAACCACTACTTTGAGGCCTTGTCCCCGTCGGTTGCTTTAGGTTTTCTTCTGAGGTCCATTTGCCCGTCTTCACATACTGTGGGCTTAAGGATAGCCACCCTGACTTCTCTGCCCTTGATTCCTATTCTCTTGATTGTGCAGTCTAGAGCAGTAGCCAGCAGTGGCCAGGCGGAGTATCCCGCCACCATTCGCTAGCTCAGGGATCTTGGAAAGGTTATTTGGTCACTCTTCCACAGTGTCCTTATGGAGAGCGTAGCTCACCATAGACCTTACCTCATAGTGCTGTTGGGAGGATCTGGTGATTCAAGTGTTTCTAGCAGTGCCTGGTATGGGGTAAGCCTTCACCATGCATCAGTAGCTGTTGCCATAACCATTATTCTTACCTGCCTCCTCCTCATCAGGCACGGCGCCTAGAGAAAAAGTGTATTCTTAGGAGGTCTCTACTGGGTTGAATGTGGTAAAGTTTGGTGTTTATTTTGGCTTCCCACCAGGCTTTCTTGCTTGCCTCCTGATCTTGGCAGTGCTCCAAGTAGATGAGCTGGCACAAATGCACCCTCAAGGTTTGGGGAGGTTTCAAACGGAGCCTCTTTTGAGTGATTGGCATGAGTAAGAATTGAAGGGGTCTGAAATATATGGAGACGAAGTTTGCTGTGCATCTGCTCTTGATGGCAGATGCACTTCTGAAAGAGCCAAGAGATCTCTGTGCACATTGGCCTTCCCTCAGACCGTTTCAGGCTTTGGATTAATTCTCGGATGAAGTTTCTGAAACATCTCATCCTATGCCACATGCAGTGATCTGGGAGTTGCAGCAGGAACGGTTACGTTCTTGGTACTCATGACAGAAGGGGGATGCTGTTTCTTTACTGCCTGGCGTTTATGCTTCCCTGGGAAAGGATGCTAAGGGAGAGGGCCTCCCTACAGTGCCTATCTCTCTGTCCAGGACTGTAGTCTTCTGTTTTATGTCGGTTCTCCTTAGGCTCTAAAAGTGAGAACTGGAAGGGTGTGGGGCTGATGGTAAAAGACAGCCTTCCTTCTTGACTATCAGGAGGCTTGCCCTTCCGTTCCTCGCTGGAGAATGGAGCATATGTATGAACTTCCATTCTCTCACTGAGGGCGGAGGACCTTCTCTGTACCACCTGAACCTCTTCTTCCAGTACCGCCTTCTAATCATGCTTGCTTTCCAGATTTACAAGAGAGCTAAGCAATGCGACATATCTAACCGAGGAAATGCTCAGCAAGGTTTATAATTGGTTTTATTGATTCCGTCTCCCCTTTCCAGATTGTTTTTATTAGTAAAGTAGCAAGTGTCCTAGTTTAATGTCTCAAGCATTTTGGGCTGAGGACCGTGGCTCCCATAGTCTGTAGGTTTCAAAATGAGAGGATGGACACTGGTCCCCTCCCACCCTTTCACAGCACCCCCCATCAAGCCCCTGTGTGTGCCTTGAGCAGCACAGGTAGTAACTTGCTCAGGGTTTGCATCCATCTCATAGTCTCTTGGACAGTATGTCCCGTGATTCTGGATGGACTTCCCCCTGATGTCTGCTCATGGATCTCACAATTTACTGTGGAAATCAATCCTGGGCCTCTGCACTTCCTCCTTGGTGACCTGTTCTGCGTGGTTGCCAAGGACCACTTTGGTGCTTCTTAAAAAGCAAACGGGACCAGCCGTGTTTCAAGTGAGCTGATGTGTGTTTTCATCAATATCAACAAATTATAAGCAGCATTCTCTAGAGGGTATCAGGGTTATCGACTGCTTTCTTTTAAATTCTTATTTTGTTATTTTTATAATGTGCATGTGTATGTGTACGTGTGGGTATATATGCGTGTGTGTGTGCAATTGCCTATAGAGTCCAGAAGAGGCTGTCAGATCCTTTTGGAGTTATAAGGTTGTAAGGCACTCCACATGGGTGTTGGGAGCTGAGCCCAGGTCCTCTATGAAAGTGGCATGCCCTTATCCTCTGAGCCATCTCTCAAGCCCTCTTATATAGGAATAAGTTGCATTAGTTTTGGGGCATTATTTCTCTATCTGTAAACTGTAGAAGTTGGGTTAGAGAAACCTGTGACAGTTTCATCAGCACGGAACTTTTCTGATTATTGAAACTCAAGAGCTTGTGCTCTGAGCTTCTGTGACTCTCTGAGTGTCTAGCTAGTTTAAGGCTAAAGCATGTTCTGTTCTTTCCTTTTGAATGAGAAAGGTTCTTGTCCAGGAAAGGACAGAAATAACATAAAGACATTGACTCGGAAAGACTCGTTAATGGCTTTTCATTTTCATCACCAGAGCGTCCGAGGCCTGCGAATTATTACAGCCTTTTTCTTTCTTCAGGGCTGCATACTCTTAGCCGGTTTGTTTTGTTTGCATGTTAGTTAACAACATCTTGTTTCTTTCTAAGACAGCTGTCCAATTTATAATTACTTTAGTTCAAGTTTTCCTACCATATTTGTCTGAATATGTGCAGCTTTTAACTATGTTATTGTTGAGACTGAACAACCGATACATTTTCCTTTTTTGCAAATAGTCTGATAAATAGCCAGAGGTCAGTGTGTTTAGATTTTGTTCTGCCTTCTTGGAAAAGATTCCCGTCAGACTAGAGAATGACATCGGTAGCCAAACATTTTCCACACACACCTTCATATGCAGACTGTCTTTGGCATTGTCCTGAGGTCTGTGGACCAGACCCCTCCTGCTGCGCACACTGGCAATACTCGGTGTCAGCCCCAAGCTCATGGGGGACACTGAAACTCCAGGGGAACAGCAGGATGGGCTTTGTGGAAACAGATGTCACAGTGTCCCAACTGCTTGAGGGAGCCGCTTGACAGGCCAGCTCCAATTGTAGCTGCAAAGGTGTACTCTGGTGAGTATCATCGCTTGTTTATAAAAGAAATAAATGGGTTTTGAAAGTATAAAATTGAGCCTTGGATACGCTATAGACCACATGCTTACATGTACAAAGCGTGTTCAGTCCCTGTCATCCTGCTCCCCTCCCCCCAAACAAGGTGTTTTGTAAACTGGCCTTTTGACAGCATTGTATGCATTTAGGAATAAGATTATATATTACAGATTAATCATGGTGTGTACAGACAAATATTAGAATGTAAAGCTAGTTTTATAGTGCTGGTTGCCTGCCTGTTGGGTAACGTTGCCTGAATTTACGTAAATTCTGGCTGCCATATTTTGAGCTTTAAGTAGTTAATATTTTTTCTTAAGATCTTTAATTTTCGGTTGGTTAAAATCAAATCTTTAAACGGTTCTCTGGCATTGCCATTATTATTGTCATTGATTAGAAACTGACTTCAAAGTTCAGGGATGTTGTATTTTCTCCCACAAATGTTTAAGTGGTTAAAACTCCATCATTAGCTTCTATTAAAGTTATATGTTACATGTCATTATTTTCCAAAAGTTTATATAGCAAACTTTAATTTGTGGTAACCATGTACTGTTCCTCACAGGATCTTAAGTCTAGAGGAAAACCTAAGTTGCTGCTTCCCTTCCTTTCCAGCAGCTTTTTAGCTAAACTACCTTGAATTAAAAAATAAAGGTTTCTCTTTTATTTGAATATACTCTTAGGAAGTAGATGATATCAGAAAATACATTTTAGTGCTACTTTGGCCGATATACTTTAAGTCGATCTGTGATTAAAATGCATCTTTCCTTCTTAAAGGTTTCATCGCCCCCCCACCCCCCGCCAAGAAAAATATCAGAAAATTTTCTTTCTGCTGTAAACCTTTAATTTTTGCAGTGGGCTGTGAATTGCGTGCCTCTTTCTGATGCTATCTGTAGATGCTTATCCGGTGTGACATGGGGTCAAGTTAACTTTGAAAACTCCTATTTTGTGATAATGGGCATCAATTCTCCCAGGTCTTTGTGTGCTTTCATTTCTTTGATCATGCATGGGTCTTTGACATTCTGTCTCTTTTCAGTGTATTGAGTTCCTGTCCTGGTCCTGAAGGCACAATGTCAGGAGGCAGAGAGTCTGACTAGCGATTCATGGACCTATGTATGCCTAACTCTTGTTTTCACTTCCCTCCTTAAAACACTGAGATGCTTCTACCTATTTGTAGGTCCTAGACTTCCCTACAGAAGGGGTGCTCATTCACCCGCTCAGCCTTTACTCCTGCCCTGTGTGGCCAGGGAGGAGAATGTATTCCAAGGGAAAGAGTAACTTTAGAGCCAAAAAGTCCTGGATAAAGACCCACGCTTCCGTCTTTGCTTCTAATTTTACAGACGTGTGAAGACATTTCACGCTCCTAAGCCCCATTTTCCTCCTGTGTGACAGGAGCATTGTTGTTTAGACCTCACAAAATGTCCTGAGCATTAAATATGGTAAGGTGTGTGCAGTGCCCCCAGGGGTCTTGCAAGTGCTTCTACTCATACTGACTCACAAGATTGCTATAGGACACATTTCTTGCTGGCTAGACAGCAACAAGAATTCCTCTCTGACCCGTGGTCAAACATTGGGCTGCTCTTAGGGGAGTCCTGCTGAGGAGAGTGAGGAGAGAGGGAGGAATTGTAGGAAACGGGGGGTTCAGGGACATCGCAAGAAAACCCACAGAAACCCCTAGCCTGGCTCAGAGTCTGAACCAACAACCAGGATGAGATTGACCTAGGCCCTCTGCATATATGTGACAGGTGTGTAGGTTGATCTATATTGAAAATCCCGGCAATGGGGTCAGGGGCTGTCCCCGGTGCTTTGTCTGGCTCTTGGGAACTTGTTCCTCATGCTTTATGGCTTTGCCCAGCCTTACTACAGGAGGAAATGCTTGGTCTTATGGCAGCTTGATATGCCATGCTTTGCTGAAGCCCTTTGGGAGGTTGCCCTTTTCTGAGCTTATGAGGAGGAGGAGGGGTGGATTGGGGAGGGGGAGGGGAGGAGGGGAAGGGAGTGAGAGGAAGGATGGGGAGGATGTGGTCAAGATATAAAATAAATAGCTAATAATAATTAAAGCAAAAGATTTTCTATCTATATGGGCTTTGCTGCATGCAGTCTATGTAAGGAATAGTTGATAGTCTCACTGGGGGATCCTTGTCTCCACATGTGACATAGTTCCAGGTACAGAGCACAAAATCCATATCAGACAGATGCTGTTGCTGCTTTGGCTGAGAAGCTTCCCTGCCCCAAGCAGACAATTCTTTGATTGTGGCTTTTAGGATTTTACCAAGGTAACCGCATTCAGGGAAGGTCAAAGTATGCACCCTTACCAGATGTGTGCAGCTCATTCATAGATCTTCCTAGTAAGATGCAGTTACGAATCGTATGGATCGTTTCTACCGTAAGCAGTGTTGCCTAGCAATGTATGTGATGCTCAGGATCTTACCTGGTTTCCAAGGTAACGAAGCTAGGTGGTTATTCCAAAGGTCAGCTACTCAGGCAGCAAGGAAAGGCTTGTTAATCCTTGCATCCACGTATGCAGCAAATCCAGCCAGGAGCCTCACATGTCAGATTTACCCAAATTTACCGCTTCATTCCTTCAAGAAACACTTAACAAGTGTGTCAAACGGCAGGAATACAGTGCAGAGGTAAAGAGATGTAGGGCCTGCCTTTGTGTTGTTTCTTCCAGTGCCCTAAATTCCTTTCATTGCTTGAGGGACTCCTGTTTTCTTATCCTTCAAAGACCAGCTCAGAAGTTACCTGTTCTCTAGTTGGTAAGCAGAATATGTCCTTAGGACTCTGTCTGTCCTCCCCTGTATGCATGGTCTGGTTTGGGAGCACTCTGACTCCCTACAAATAAACTGTAAACTTTGTGTTTATGTGGGAAGGGGGCTGACGCTTTCGTCACATTTCCACTGTGATCTGTACTGCCGCCCTCCCCCAGGAGGTTAGAATGACATTGCTCTATTAGGCGCTTTCTAAACACACACGTTTGTTTATCGTGTGTAGTCTCTACTTCCTATTAGAGTACTTTGAAAAGGAAGAGACTGGGTATGTGCTTGGGTGTCATATGTTAGGCCAGCATACTGGCCGGCTCCTGGCAAGCTGTCAGAAGTGGATGCTGAAAGAATCCCTTGTCAGTGCCCTCCCATCTCAGCAGTCAAAATGATGCTAGTGGTGCCCCGTTTGAGTCAGTGTTTCTATTCATAGCTCTGTCCTGTAGAGCTGAAAGTTATATGACTACCCTCTTCCAATCTGTCACTGCCCTTTTATGATACTCATATTTGATTGGGAGAAAGGAAAAATGTGGTAAGGTGTGTGCAGTAGACATGACAGAGGCATATCTTAAATATTTTAACTTAACTCCGATCTTCTAAATGTACATTATTTTGTTTGTATTTTACTAGTAAGAGAAGCAGTAGATGTCACCTTAAGCAACAGATCAGGTTAGCATCACCAGAGTAAGCTCCGCTGACGTAGAGTGCTGTGACAGGATGTAATGAGAAGGACTTTCTTCTCTGGAATGCTTTCGCCAAGCCTGTGGCCCACACTGATCCAGAGACAGCATCAGAGAAGCTCTGCCTAAGAGGTGTCTTATAGACTGATGAGAAGTATACACTTGGAAACTGTCACAGACCAGAGGAGGCCTGGATTGCGTGATGACCAAATGCAGTGTGTGCCATGTATTATTGTACCTTGGAATCGAAAAGACAAAAACAAAAACAAAACAAAACTAAACTAAAGCACGTTGGTGAAAAAACTGGTGAAATCCAGATAAAGCCTGAGATTTTGACAAGTCAACTGTGGTTACCCAGAAGCTAACTGGAGAAAGTGGGGAAAGTGTATATGGAACTATCCACAGATTATATATGAGCTCTGTGATGTTTTTGTAAATCAAAAATTATTCAGAAATAAAAAGTTTATTAAAATAGAGAAGTGAAAGAAATCACAAAAGACAGTGCTATTTAATATCAGTAAACCAAATTGAAAAAGAAAATAAATCTTTAAATATTTATAACAATTGCCAGTTAAAAGGGTATATCCTTAGTATGGAACATATTTTTATAAATTAATAAGAATATATAGAAATATCTTAAAAACGTAGTTATTGATCATTCTCCTTAGAAGAAATATAAATGTGACAAGTAAATGTAAAAATCACTTCTAGATCACTGGTAATTTAAGAATTGCTAATTAAAGCAGCAGTAAGTATGCTTTTAACTCGTTCCTTGGGTGGAGATAGGGAAAGAGACAGTGTTTAATTAAGAAGAGGTTAACCCTATGTGGGGAGAAGTTCACCTACTTATAAGATGTTTTCTCCCCCCAAATGGTCATATTTCTATATAACTTTTTAACAGGTATATCCATCACAGGGTTATTGATTAAGAACTCAAAACTAAATATCTGACAGTGAGGGGAGGAGCTAGAAAGTCTTGACATCCCATAGACTGTTGTGGAGTCATTGGGCATCCGGACCTATGTGAAGAAATGGAAACAGAGTTCTGTCTGTGTCCTCTCAGGACACAGGGCTCCCATGTGTGCATGTATGCAGTGTCTGTGTCTTCTCAGGACACAGGCTTCCCATGGAAAGGATGGTGATGAAAATGCTGTCATGTTAGAGTAGCTGATTTGTAAATAGTGAGCCAAGGAAGACTTCTGCCTTCTTTATGCCTCTCTGCCGCGTGTGAAACATTGTGTGGAGTGAGCATATATTACTTTCATAACTGGGGGGAATTGACACTGCAAGCATGTGGCTAATGAGCTTCTTAAAAAAAAGCATTGCATTTTGTACAGTGAAAAAAGTACCCTTTCCTCTTTCCACTAGGAAGCTCCTCAGGGTGCTCCCACTGCCGAGTGAGAACTGGGGCGCTCTGGTTGGAGAATGGTGCTGCCATCCTGACCCCTTTGCTAATAAGCCTCTACAGCCACGAGAAAACGACTGTTTTATTGGGGACTCTTTCTTCTTAGTGAATTTGAGAAGTGATTTGGAGCAGGTAAGAGTTGAACTGAAGTCTTAAATTGGTAAAATAACATTGCAAAATACAATGTAACTTAGAGGTTGATTTAGATACCAATTTCCCTGCTTTTAACCCAAGGTTTGTTGAAGAGATTGTTCTAAAAGCCACAATTCAGTATTTTAAACTGCTTCTGCACGTCATCTCTTTGGGTAGAGGAAAGGCCTTAAACTCAAGCCACCACTGGGGTCTGGAGGAATAGGACACTTATTCACGCTTAGATTTTTGGAGTGCTACCATAATGCCCTGCTTTCTGGCCACATACTATAATCTGTGCATTTTAATCTCAAAAGTCTTAGTGAAAGTGCAGGAGAGTTAGCCCAGGATATCCACTTTGCAATTAGATCCAGGTATCTTACTGTGTTTGCCTATTGTCTAGACTTTCAGTAATGTTGAAAAGGTGGGTGCCATTAAAAAGAAAGAAAGAAAGAAAGAAAGAAAGAAAGAAAGAAAGAAAGAAAGAAAGAAAAAGGAGCCCTCAAGTGGTGCTGAGCTGAGCTATGGGCCTGCACTGGTGTTCAGCAGTTCAGAGTCTCATGCTCTCCGTATGTAGCTTGCTTTGAGGATAAGGCAGCTTCCTCTCACAACATTAAAAAAAAATTACTTCTATTTAAGAGGAAGTCAACAGGTAGGTGTTGGTATGGTCCTGGTAAGGAGTTCTCCCCCGAGATGGCCAGTCAATAGAGATATAATTTAAAATGTCAAGAAAATTATCTCTGGACAGCCTTTATTTCAGTAGTGATTATTACTGGCAAGCACGGAAGCATTGCATTTTAAATTTCACTTAGAACTCAGTTCACTTTCTGCACTAAAAACAGCAGCGAGTGTGTGGTGGGTGGCCAGCTTAAAGAACAATGAGGAAGATGAAGGGGAGGCGGCAGATAGCTGGATAGCTCTCAGGTAGAGGTGCATAGGGCTTCCTCTCAGCACAGGAAGAAGCCCCTTGTCTGTCATAAAGTACTTGAGTGTTCTGTGTTTCAGCAGATGGAGGATGAGTTAGTGTAGGTCAAAGTCATAGTTAGGGTTAAATTTATATTTTCATCGGGATTTAGATCCTTGCTGTCATGTTTTTCATTTTTATAATTATACCACCTACTTGCAAAGTATGGAAGGTGTGAGGAGAAAAAACAATGGAGAAAGATTAAATAAGAGGAGTAGATTAAAATAAGAAAAACTGAGTTTTCCTTGTGGAGAAACCACGCCAAAATATATTCTCCGCTTTTACAGTCATCACTTACATTAGGGCCTTTTAAAGAATTTATTGTCCTTCTAAATGATAGTCCCATGCTTTGTGTGCTAAAGGAAGATTCTTGTATTTAGACATTGCAGTTTCCACTGTTAGGGAGGCTGTGGGAAGTTGCTGTCATGACAAGCTACCGTGGACAAGGTTGTTTTCAAGTTGGTCTGGATGGAAGTTTCACTTTAATTGCATATTGTAGCAGTTGAAAGAGTATGCCTGTGACCGAAATAGTAACATAAATTTGGAGTGACTGCTTAAACACTGCTCTCAAGGATCCGGTGGGAACAAGGCTGCTCTGTGCTATTGAAAACCTATTCCTCATATCACCAGGTTTGGCCATCGAACAGGGTTGGGAAATGTCACATGGTGACACAGCATCCTAATGGTATCTCTTGGGAAGCATTTGTGTGTGTGTGTGTGTGTGTGTGCGCGCGCGCACAAGACCATATCAAGGGTCCTTAGAAATTGAAACAACACAAAAGAAAATAAAATCATGGGCAGGAGGCTAATCCAGCTCTCTGAGCGGTACTGCCATCTCTCAGATATATTGATTTAATTAGTCCCCAGCAATGTCTTTCTTTGAGGTTTGCTCCGTAGAGTTCCCACAGTGTTAGACGGCTTCATTACACAACTTGTTTTATTATTTCCTTGAAGCTTAGCTAGAGAAAAATGCCTTGCAAGGCAGAGCTTCTTCTTAAACAGAATTCACGTGCTAGAGTACTTTAATTATAAAGATCGGAGTTTGGAAGCAGCACAAACATATCTTCACATGCTTCCATTCCTCCACGCCTTCTTGGGTTTGTAGTGCTGTTTCTGGGCCTCATTAATGCAGCAATAAGTGCGCTCTATTTTCAGGAGTCCTCTGCTGAAGACAGGGCTGTGATTCACTTGTCATGTCTGATATTAGTTTTTGGGCCTCCCACATACTGAGTATTTCGCATCTTATAATAGGAAAATAACGATGGACCTCAATCTTCCATTAGAGTCATAATATGATTCAAAATTTAGGGAACATAAGCTGGGAATGGGAATTATTATGCCCGTGGTCCTAACTGCACTGGATATGTAGATAGTATATTGGGTTCGGGAATGCAAGTCCAGCCTGAGCGACATAACAAGACCTCATTTTGCAAAGCGACGAAACTTAGTGCAATCATGCTTTATTTTATTTTTCTAAAGAAGCAAAATTGAATTTGGCTTGATTACTGCTGGAGAGTATGACCAAGATCAACTTTATCTTTTATTTTTGGGGGCACTGAGTTAATAATTTATGGGTTTGAGGAATTTTTTTGTGGTTTTCATAATATTTACACAGTACATTGATCATCTTTATTACTATGCATGCTTCATCTGCCCCTTTTTTTCTTACTAATGTGATTAAGAGCAAACAATAGTATTGTGTCATTTCATCCCTATGTGTTTCCATATGTGTTTAGGTCTAAAAATAGGGAAAAAAGAAATATGTAACCTCAGTTACCATTATCACACCTCATAAAATCAGGTCATATGCAAATTTTATTAGTTATCTTCAAAGTATTTTCAGTATGTTTATTTGGATGAAAAATGATTTGCTTTTTATTGATCAATTTTTAAATGCTGATTGTCCATATCTTATAAGGTTATAATCTTATTTTTAAAAACAAATAAATAAACCAATGATTTTCCTACTTTATTTATTTATTGGTTAGAGAAATGACTCAGAGGTTAAGAGTGCTTTTTGCACTCTTACCCAAGTTTAGGTCCCAGCACCCAAGCCAGGCAGTTTACAACTGTTTGTACTTCTTCCTCCAGGGGATTTAGCACCATTTTCTGACCATTTTCTGGCTTCCCTGGGCACCTGCATATACCTGGTGTGTGTGTGTGTGTGTGTCTGTTTGGAGAGAGAGAGGGGGGGAGAGAGAGGAAGAAGAAAGACAAAGTGACATGATCAATAATAAATGAAATGTGTAAGTGTGTAAGTGATGTAAGAGAAACCTGACACACACACACACACACACACACACACACACACACACACACACACACACCAAAAGCACCATTTTCTGTCTGGATAAAGCAAAATCCTTTCCAGCTTTGCTGTTCCAGTAAACCCTTTATTTCAAATTTAACTTTTAGAAAATGACATCCTTTGAAAACAATGTTATTACCAATTTGATGCTGGCTGGATGTTTTTACCGTTAGCCTGAACCTGGAGATCTTGGCCTTCATGACCTCTTTGCAAGCTCCCTCTATCTGGGCACGAGCGATTTGGCACTTCCCTGGTCCAGGGGTCTATGGCTTCAGATGGGAATGACTTTGTCCAATCACCTGCTGTGGCGAGGCTCTGCACCTGCTGTCTGCGTTGTGCTGGATTTAAGGATGTTAATAGCTGGACATGGCATCACCTGTGGACCTTGCTTAGGGTCCTTGCCTGGTTAGTGCCAGGGCCAGCGTGAGCAGGCTTGAAAATGTTCTATTTGGTAGTTTCCTCAACTGAGATTTGTAGAGACAGATCAGAGCTGTGTAAGTCCCGAAGCTAGAGGAAAATAGGATAGGTTGCGAGTTATTGAAGTATGAAGATACTCATTTCAGAAGTCCCTGTGGGGAAGAGCCACCGGGCATTTGTGGGTTTCTGCTCATAGTGGATTCAAAGGTAGGTAAAGGACTGAGTCATAAAGACCCCGCTAGGAGTTGCATAGTGGCTTCTGATTAACCTTCAACTAAAGCAAGGCATGTATTTTTTTTTCTGATTATATTTTTTCTTTATTTTAATTATATGTGTATTGGTATTTGCATATATATATATATCTGTTCAGCCAATGAGTGAAGGGCATGGTGTAGGCCCGAAGTGGCCATCAGATTCCCTGGAACTGGAATGATGGATGTTTGTTAACCCCCATGTGGGGGGTGTGAATTGAACCCAGGTCCTCTGGAATAGGAGCCAGGTCTCTGAATCACTGAGATATTTTTCCAGCCCCAAGAGAGGTATTTGTTTTTTAACTTTTTCATGTAACTTGCTTTTGCCTTCAGGACTTGATTGGTTCCAATAAGGTATATACCATATCTATTCTCTATTCGATAGTAGATTGCAACTGTATACAACCTATTTTATGACTTGGTGGGTCACAAAATGCTCAGCTCATGATGGGCAGCTTGGGTCATATGGTAACTTGTTGGCATGTAGTCAAATGTTCTGTTTCTACTAAAGCCTAATAGCAGGCCAAGAAGAACTGTCTCTCGAAGGTAGAATAGTTGTCTGTAGATGACGGTAAAACCTTTCTCCAAAGTCCCATAGGCCCCTTCTGTGATTCACCCATAGGGTTCAGCCAAAGGCCCCAAACAGCATCCCTATCTGCCACTGACACCTCAAGTACCATTGGGTCTGCTGCATCATCAGATGTAGAACAGTCTGCACAGTAGCCTGGATTTGTTGAAAATTCTTCTCCTATCTTAGGCCCCACTCAACACTAGCAGCTTGTCAGCTCTTTGGTGCATTGGTCAGAGTAACATACCCAAGGCAGGCGTTTGCTGTCTCCAGAATCTAAATAGGCACACCAAGCATTGTGCTGCTTTCTTGGCAGCAGGAGGGTCTAGACACAATAACTTACCCTTCATCTTTGAAGGGATGTTTATGCATGTACCACATTACTGAACTTCCGGAAATTTCACCGAGGTGGAAGATCGCTAAATTTGTACCCATGGAGGCCAGAAGTGGACACTGGGATCGGACTTCCATTCCCTGGGATGGAGATTACAGATGGCTGTACACTACTGTGTGGGTGCTAGGAATCAAACTGAGGTCCTCTGGAAGATCAACCAGTGGTCTTAACTACTGAGCCATCTCTCCAGCACCTCTTCCTGTTTTAAAATTAAATTTTCTTTTATTTTAAGTCAAGGTCTCACTGTTTTACACAAGGTAGTCTGGAACTTTACTATGTAGCTCAGGGACACCATGAACTTGCAATCCTCCTGCCTCAGCTTCATAAAACTTGGATTATAGGTATTTAACCCCCATACCCATCATCACACGTTTTTAGGACATCAGCTACATTGCGACACATACGTGAATGAAGAGCATTGTGTAGCTTTAATGAAGAATTACTGTGGGTCTCAAAAATAATAACATTCATTAATGACAAGGAGAATATCAGCAGTTAAGAAATATCCTACTGAACTTAGAGTTTTGAAGTCTGAGAGTGTTTCAGGAAATTTTTTCACTACCCATCTCTCCAGTTACAGTGCATATCTTAAATGGAGAAAAATAGAATTACATGAACAAGTTGGGTATTTTTAACTTCTGAATTATGGGTGGCTATGATTTGTATGTTGCACTGGACTCTGACTGAATGTGTGAGCTAGCGCTCCATTCCTTCTGTATTCTGGGTGCTCTGAGTTCGGGTGAGTTACCCACCATTGCCCTTGTCACCCACCATGTCCCTGATCTTTAGAAGTATGAAGTGCTTCTTGTTCCGATTATTTGGCAACATTTGGATTATCAGGAAGTGGCTAGATGTGTAAAAGTCAATCTGTGTATTATTCTGTCTTTGGATAGGAGAAAAAATGATCTCTGCATGTGAATTATGCACACAAGCTAAATGTATTCCTAGTATTTACTTGAGGGCAGAGTAGAATGTAAAGTTCAATGTATACCCTGGGGATTGTGTCAAAATTATATATTCCTTTTAAGAAAAGTTGAATGACATTTAAATGACATTTTTTCTTTTCCACAGGAACCAAAAGCAAATACCAAAGTCATTTGTAAGCGTTGCAAGGTAATGTTGGGAGAGACCGTATCATCAGGTAGGAATTTCATAATGCAAGGCTGAAATGACTGCCCTCTTACTTAAAAACTAAACAGATTTTATGGTCATTGTGTAGGAAAGAGGGATAATTAATTTATTTGATAGAATGCATGGATTAAAGAATAGAAACCACCTAATCCATCACCCAGTCTGCCAATGAGTCTGTACTCTCTGACCTTGCAAGGGCTAGTTAGGAAACCATGGTTTGTCTTCATTGTCTCATGGCCTTTTTGCAAAGCATCAGTATAGAGTTTGCACTTAGGTCCAACTTAAGGAAGGTTGGAACCTTTTTCTTAACACGATTCTTCTGTCTAAAGACTTAATACCCAGCGATGGAGAAGTTGCTTTTCTTTGCTGCTATCTTCCATGGGGCCCTATTTTGTTATTGTAAGTAGAAGGGGCCTTGTTGAAATACTAGGAAACACATTCTGGGTTTTGTACTTTGTTCCTTATTCTTTCTTTATTTTTATTTTTTCGTAAAGATTTTTAAATTTTGTTTTATGTGCGTTGAGTCTTTTGCTGGCATGCATTTATGTGTGCCTCACGAGTGCCTAGTGCCTGCGGAAGTCAAAGGAAGGCATCTGATTCCCTGGACCAGGAGCTTCAGATGGTTGTGAGCCATGATGTGGGTGCTGGGAATTGAACCTGGGTCCTCTGCAAGACCACTGAGCCATCTCTCCGGGCTCTCTCTCTCTCTCTCTCTCTCTCTCTCTCTCTCTCTCTCTCTCTCAACTTAAAAATATTATTTGTGTGTGCCTATGAATGAAGGAATGTGGAGGTCAGAGTTAAGCATTGTGGAGTTGGTTCTCTCATTTAAGCTTTGCACAGTTTCCAGGGGTCAAAGTCAGGTTGCCTAACTTGCATGAAAGTATCTTCACCCCCGGAACCATGGCTTTGTGTGTGACTCTTTTTCTCGGTGGTATTACGCTTTCTGCAAACTCTCCATTATACTACTTTAAAATATAATAATGAAAACGTTGGTAATTAAAATGGTGTTTAAAGATACAGTTTAAAATGTCTAGAGAGCAACAGCATGCTGTGTTTTCATGGGTAATGAATCATCACTTTAATATGATTAATTAGAGATTTAATTTAAGCTGTGCACTTAAGGGGAGGCAGATAGTGGTTTTGTATGTTTGTTTGTTTTACTCATTGAAATCTTATTAGTAGTTTCTTTTTCTAAGGAAGGAGAAAAGGAAGCATGTACATTAACGATATCAGTCAAGATATTATCCCTCCCCACCTCCTTCCCTGAGCAGGAAAACAACCACTTTATGTAACATCTCAAAAAAAAAAAAAAAAAACTGAAGCTTTCAAAGAGACGTTTCCTTGATGATGTCTGAGTACTATATTTATCTGTGGGTACAAGGACAAATGTTTAGAATGTATTTAGGGATTGTGCTAGTTTAGATTGATAATGCATGGTGGTTGTAAATTTTCCTCCAATAACCATGCCTTCCCTAGCCCTGGGTAGTTGGCTAGGTTTCCAGTACTAGACTTGGTTTCCCTCATGTTTAGTGGGTCCTACATTTAATTAGAGAGCCATTGGTTCCTGCCGAGGGACTGTATCTTTAGGGTTATCATGCCAGGCTGGTTGTGGTTCATAGGTGTCAGGGCTGGGTGGGACTGTTGGGTGTATTCCTCCTTTGGAAACTTGCATGTCACAGAAGACAATTTTTGTACAACATATTACTGGCTTTCAATGTTTGAGTAGAACCTTTCCCCAAATGGTTCTGGGGGCTGAGCATAAGCAAGGGCCATAGATACTCTTCAAGAAGCTGGAGTGAGCAATGTAAAACTGAACAAGGGGCTGGAACATGCTCTTCAGTGGGCAACCCAAGCCTGACACTCTGGGTTCAACCTTCTGAATAGACAAGGAGGTAGGAGAGAATGAGAACGCATGTATCATTCTCTGACCTTCACACACATGTGCCTGGGCACATGCATGTACACACAAAAACATGTAAAACTTTTTAAACATAAATTTAAAGCTTCTTCTAAAGAACTGAGCCGAATTAATGACTACATTGTATTCATACAGTGGACCTGTTCCACAGTGTAAATTCAAGCCAGTTAACTGACTGCTATATAGATAAACCAAGATCAAAACAAAGATCCATAGTTGTTGTAGTTACATGCAGTGTCTTGCACTGGTCCAAAAATGATTAGATCTTCAAAGCATAAAAGAGTGTTTTGTACGCAAGAAAAAATAAGGATTGACAAACAGATCCTGAATAAGTGCATAGATTAGGAAGCTAATCTGTGGAAATAGCTATAATGATACATAAAGAATTAAATGAAAAAATATCTTTGAATAATTTCAAATATTATATTCCACAGAAGGAACAAATGGGTAAATTTAGAATTGAAAATTATAATCTCTGCAAAGAAAAAAAACACTAGATGATCCAAACTACAGATTTAAGAAGATAGATTTTAAAAAAGTATTGAATTTTTAGATTGATAAAAATAGCCAATCCAAAGAACACAGAGGGGAAATAACTAAAACAAATCAAGAGATGCTCAGACTTATGGGACAGCATCAAGTGTTTCTACACATATGTAAATGGAATCTCAGAGTGGAGAAGAAAAAGAAATCATAAAACAAATTTGAAAAAGCTCATTGAAATCTGGGAGAAATTTGGTGGATGGCAATAATTCTTCTGAGAAGTTAAGTAAGCTCCAGGTTGTGTAGAGCTGCTGGAAAGCGTCAAGGTGGGAGGGATCAAAGAGCAGAAGAAAACCAAGCACACACAGGGACTTCATAACACAGCTAAGGAGAGTGTCTCGGAAATGGTGACCTCCAAGTGACATCAAAGTAGCCACACGAAGTGCTGCCGAGATAACCCATCACCCGACAGTACTGCATCCAGCAGAAATCTTCCTTAAAAATTAAAGAGAGAGTACAACTGTTTCTTGTTAAGTACATAAAAATAAAGTGTTATAAACAGACCTGCTCTACAGAAAATCCCAATAGGAGTTCTTCAGGCTGAAGTGCAAGATGCCAGGACAGTGTCTGGAAACACACAGACAGACATAGAGTGTGGGAAATGAGTGGTATACGGGGGAATTACCACTGGAGCGAAGTCAGGACAAAATTCCAGGCGTCACCCCCTGCAGGGTGTCAGTTCTCATACAGACAGAAATGAAGACTACACAGAGCAGAGAATTTGTCTCCCCATAACGCCGAGCTCCTGAAGGCTGCACCCTCCCAGCAAGGTGGGCAGGAGAGCTGGAATGACAAGCAGGGGCCAGCCCTTGCCACTGGGGGACCTTCAGCTGTTTAACTGAGCATAGGACTAGGCTCGCCACTAGATACTGTCGAAGTCAGATGTCTTTCACCTGTGGGAGGAAACCTTTCATTTTCAAATTCTTACATGTAAAATTTCCAATACAATGCTGTTGCACAACCAAAGCTAACTAGGCACACGTGTGTGTTAACTAGACAACCCCCGCCCCGCCGCTGCCCATCATGGTTTTCCAAATGTGAGCAAAATACCCGCAAAGAACTTAAAGGGATAGAATTTATTTTGCCTCTGGTTTTAGACCGCTTGAATCTGGACCTGTAGAGAGATAGCATCATCATAGTGGGTTTGCGTGATAGAGGCTGCTCAGTCCATAGCCAATAGTGGGGCTTGGGGCTGCGAAAGAACACAGACACACACCTCAGACCCATCCTGTGAACCTACTCCCTCTAGCTAGGGCCCACCTCCTAGAATCCTCATAATTTCTCAAAGTAGCTGGGCCTCTGGCCTTCAACAGTGAGCCTGTGGGGACATTTCTTATTCATCACAACTTTGCCAGGATCTAACTGTAGAAACAGACTTCTTATTGGAATTGTACTGACATATATAAGCTGTAAAACATGCTTGGGATATCTAACAGTGTAAAAGACAGATCTGAAGATGGCTGCACACAAGAATGAACGAAACGGTATGTGTGTTTGGAAATGCTCCGTGATAGAATCTCTGTGACCGTACTGCTTCATGATTGAAGCCAGCAGTTCGGAAAGCTGTTGATAGCAGACCCGATACAAGTTAAATCAAGAATTAATAAACAGAGGAAAGATGAGAAGGATCTTTAACCCTGCACACGGAAGCAGAAAGTAGTGTGTGGAGTATAGACAGAGATGTAGACTGAGGCAATCTACTGTGTGTTTAATTGTACATCTTTGTGGAAAGAGGAAAAAGCTGCAGCATAGGCTGTGTTCGATCAAAGAGTCGCTGAGAATTCTATGAACTGATGCAGAGCTATCTACAGATTCAAGAGGCACAGTGATTTCCTGAATTCCCATTTGGTGAGGCCCAAGTAAGATAAATAAAAGAAATCTGTATCTTGGTGCATCAAAGTAATGGCTGCAGAATGAAAAGCAAAGAAAAAAAATCTTAAAAGCAACCAAGGGAAAAAATGACAGCTCACCTTCAAAGCAGCAGCAGTAATGGAAATTTGAAGAGAGCGGATGGCATTGTCAGTGTGCACAAAGAAATAACTGTTGACCCCAGGACTTTGTAGCAACTGAAGTCTCCTCAACAAAGAAACAAACAGGCCAGGGTAGTACACCGCTAGCTGTTTCCTACGAAGAGAAATCCCACCTGTACCCGGATAGAAGAAAGTGACCCCAGAAAGCTCGGAGAAGATTGATAGAGCAGGTGGTTGGATGTGGACAACAGCCAATGAATCCCCACCGCATGAAACCAGCACAGGCACTCCGGAGTTAATAATTACCACCAGCTGGGACATAAAGAGTCACTGTGTGACATTCAATGATTCGCTTCTATATGCGATGATAAGACTTCAGAATAGTAAGGTGAAATTGACAGAAATGAAAGGAAACATATTTTCATCTTTTAGATACATAATGTATAATTACCATTATATGCTTTTTATTGATTTTTTTTTACCTTTTTCTGTGTCTTACATCAAGCCATTGAATTTTTTTTAAAAAAATTGTTTTGATCTTATTATAAATGGACACCATTGTTTTTAAGAAAATACTATTTTAAACTACTTCTGGTTTTTATTTTTAAAATTTAAAATATGTGAGAAATTCCCTTGCCTAAACAACAGTTTTCTTCAGCTTTTACATATTTTAATTTGTATTCAACATTTTTATATTAGTATCATCGTCTTTGTAGTCTGCATATTTTGCAAGTTTTCTTGGTGATGTTCAACTATACATACAGTTTTGAGGCCTTTGCCAGGAAACCACTCAGCAGTCTCCATTTTCAGTTCTGGTAACGATGCGAGCAAACCTGCCCACTTCTCGCGAGGATGCACCATGCTGCACCTGCCCTCGAAAAGTATTTTGTTTGATGCTAAAAAAGAACACTTCATTTTGTTCTGTGTTTCCCTTGTTATTAATGAGATGAAACTTTTACCTGGATTTTTAAGCCATCCTAGATGGTTATATTTATATTATTTTTTATTAGATATCTAGTCTGCTATTTAATTGTTTTCATAGTTAACAAGATAAGCAGACAATCAGATGTGGTGAGGCCTGTGTGTGAATACGGTCAGTGAGATTCCAGGTAGATAATGGTATCATGGTTACAGCTCTGCGCTTTGGGGTACCTGACTAACGAGCCTTCCTCAGCAACTCTGATTTGTAGCTACTCCATAGAACTGAGGAAGCAAAGGTCTTCATTTGGGGGTAGGACTGTGAGATCCCAACTTCCATGTGTAAGGTCTTCTTATTGGTGTGATCCCACCTGACCTGAAGCCTTGGTGTTATCTTTTTACCAAAGAGGGAGTGCCTTTTCCTTGAAACTGAGTATTTGTGGAAATTGTTACTGAGATCCAATTTTATGAGTAGTCAAACAAAATAGTTTGGAAGGTCATAATTCAGGGCCAGCATGTCTGTGATATCAGTGTATTGGGAAGATTTTTTTTTTTAATTTTCTTCTTTTTTGTTTCCAGAAACAACTAAATTTTACATGACAGAAATAATTATCCAGCCATCTGAGGGAAGTTTTCCTAACATACCAAGGTAAAAATAACGAATCAAGTTATTGTATAATTTGAAGTATGGAAAAAGACAGGTACAATGATTGAGAATTCATCTCTTCATAGCTCTATTTGAAAAGGGATTTTTCTGTTTAAAGTCCCTGTGAGTGGCTGGCTATTAGATGAAGCAAATCACACATGTACACAATTTGAAGACCTATTTCTTGCTTAGGTGGTGCTATAGACAAATGTGTTTCTGTTAATCTAATTGGGGCAGGGTTTTTTTCTGATCTTATATTTCATCATAGGCTTTTGAATATTAATCCCAACTTTAATACTGATTTGTTTAAAACTGGAAACAGAGAACAGTTTTATGGGCACCTACTTTTTTAAGACGGTTACTTAGCCTTTAAAGTATCAGTATTTTCTTTTACTCCTTTTGTTCACAAGCACGGGTGACCTGTAGTTTATTGTGCTGGTTAGTTTTGGCACACCCTAGAGACACATGGGAAAAGGGGACATCAATTGAGGAACTGCCTCCATCAGATTAACCTGCGGGCATATCTGTGAACATTTTCCTGACTGATGATTGTTGTGGCACTGCCCAGTGCCACCTGTGGGCAGGAGGTCATAGATTATAGAGGGAGGCAGACTGAGCAGGCCATGGGAAACAAGCCAGTAAGCAGCATTTCTTCATGGCCCCTGCTTTAGTTCCTGACTCGAGTTCCTGCCATGCTTTCCTTTGATGGTGATAATGGTTAGATTTATGTCAACTTAACACAGCTGTAATCATCAGAGAGGAGGGTGCTTTGATGGAGAAAATGCCTCTATAATACTGGACTGTAGGCAATCTTTTAGGGCATTTTCTTAATTAGTGATCGATGGAGGAGGACCTCCCCTATTGTGTGTGTGTGGTACCACCCTGAACTGCTGATCCTGGATTCTATAAGAAATCAGGCTGACTTAGGCCATTTGTTACAGTTGTGTAGCCTGATCTTCTTTTGGAACTCCTAACAATAGAAGTGGGACAGTCTTTGACTCTGTTACCTGCTTTTGGAACCCTTTCTTCTTACTGGGTTGCCTCGTCCAGCCTTAAGAGGAGAGGAGGTGCCTAGTCTTTTTGCAACTTGATAAACCATGGCTGGGGAATACACATGGGAGACCAGCCCTTTTCTGAAGAGAAAGGGAGACGAGTTGGTAGAGGAGGGGCGTGTAAGGGTGAGCTTGGGAGGAAGTAGTGGAGGGAGGGGAAAATGTGATTGACTGGGAGAATAATTAATTAATTTTTAAAAAAGAAAAAGAAATCAGGCTGAGCAAGCCACAGAAAGCAAGCCAGTAAGTAGGCAGCACCCCTCCATGGCTTTTGCATCAGCTCCTGCCTCTAGGTTCCTACCCTGTTTGAGTTCCTGTCTTGACTTGATAAACAGTGATATGGGAGTGGTCACCAAATAACCCTTTTTCTCCACGTTGCTTTGGTCATAGCGTTTTATCAGCACAATAGGAACTCTAAGTAGGACGATGACAGACTGTAAAGTGGACGCTAAAGAAACCCTTTTTCTCACTCAAGTTGGTTTTTGGCCATGGTGTTTATCACAGCAACAGAAAACAAATTATCATGTGTTAATTATTGGTACTCCAAAGTTATGACATCCTGACTGTGAACTTGAGTTTTAGCCTCATATGCGTGCTTTGATTCTGTACCTTGGAACTGTCTCTTAAGGCAGTGTAGATGGAAAAGACTGTCGCCGATACTGCCTTTGGGAGGAAATTCCTTGCCTTCTTGGCTATTTCCTGTCTGATGTGCTCTAGCCTGTGAAGCTGAGTTGTTGCTGCTTTTCAGTGCAGCACATAAGGTGCGTATGAGTGACTTGTCTCGTTGCTCTGACAAAATATCCAACAAAAGCGCCTTAGGAAGAGGTTCCTTTGGCCCACAGTTCAAGAGCACAGTGATTAATGGTCGAGAGGTAATGGTGGCAGGACCTTGAGGCAGTTGTTGGTGACACTGTTCGGGAAGCAGAGAATGACAAATTCTGGTGCTCAGCTTTCTTGCGCCTTCTTATTCAGTCCTTGGAACATGGAACAGTGCCATTCCAAGGTAAAGATTGGTCTTTCCGTTTTAATTATTCTAATAATTATTCCGTAATCTGTTGTAGACATGGCCAGAAGTTTGTCTCCTAGGTGATGTTGCATCTTGTCAAGTTGTTGGTCAATATGAATTTGTCACAGGGAAATAATTATCCTTTGGATGGAAAATATATTAATGATAATGATAGCAAGATCAGTTTTAAGAGGAATGGAACAAATACAAATGCATTCTAATTTTCCAAACCGCATGTTAGTGAAGACTCTAAAGAAATGGATGGTGCTCAGGAAAGCCTGGCACAAGCTTCTAGGTACCCATGAATCCTGACTTCCCTTGTTACTAAGAATTATGAGAGGTACACGGTGACAATTGCTTTCTGTTCCAACAGGTCTCAGTTTGTTCAGAGTGTTCTTGCCCAGTGCCTGGTGGAACTCTCCTCTGCTAGAAGCACTTTTAGATTCACGATTCAAGGTCAGGATGGCAAAGTATACATCTTGGTAAGGAAATTTTTCATCCACTTTTTTATGACCTTGTAATCCAGGGCCTCAGAAATGTTTTAGTTTTATCATTCTGTTTTCTTGCCTCTCAAGTCTAGATACTAGACTTTGACCATAAATTGAACCTTTAATATCAGTTAGTCCATAAGTCAAGCTATTTCATTTAATAACACATGACTGGGTACCTCTGTATCCTGGGTTCTGAGGATGCAGATAGAAGGAAAACTCAATTTTTGTTCTTTAAAACCTCATACCTAAAATGATACTTTTTTCTCTTGGTAATGGCCCTTCTGGACAGTGTCACATGACTCTGCATCATTCTCCTCTTTTTGTATTTGTTACTTTTAGCATTCAAATATGCTACTCCTGTTTCTGACTGCCTCTGATGGCTTGGTATTTGAGAAATAGCAAGTTTGGAGAAGAAGCTGGCATTGATGGATCTATAACCTCTGTGTGCTGCAGAGGCCAGTATCATCCCACCTTGGTTTAGAATGATGCTCTGCACAAGTAAATTTTGTTCATTTGTTTGGAAGCCTCAACAGCCTGGATTATACTCTTCTCTGTGTCTGGTTTCTTCAACTACTTAACCCATACAGAGTGCTTCTTATCTGAAAAGCACTTCTCTGGGTGTTCAAGGTCTTTAGGAAACTCACAGAGTAATATGTGTTAGCACTGTCATTGTTTGAAATCAGTATTGGTTTTCTTGGTGTGTGCATGCAAGTGTGAGGACACACATGTTTGAAGGTCAGGGGTCCATGTATAGTGTCTTTTTTTTTTTAAGATGGTCTCTCACCAAACCTGAAGCTCATCCAGTGAGCCTCAGGGATCCACCTGTCTCTGCCCACTAGTACAGAGATTACAGCCACATGCTGCCAGTCCCAGGTTTTCACATGGTCTCTGGAGATTGAACTTGGGTCCTCCTTCTTGCATGTCAAGCACTTTATTACTTGAACCATGGTCCTAGCCCTAGTTTTTGGGTATTGAAAGAATTTCTTGTAACATGAGGGCCTGCTTGTTGGGGTTACTGTCCTGCCCAGTTCCCACAGCTGATAAATCCCAAAGAAAATCACACAGAGGTCTACATAAGTTATAAACTGATTGACCCATTAGCTCAAGCTTCTTATTAACTCTTATAATTTATATTAACCCATTGTTCTTATCTATGTTAAGCACATGGCTTGGTACCTTTTTCAGCGGGGTAGGTCTCATCTTCCTTCTTCAGTGTCTGGATAGGACTGGGGAGAAATGGGCTTCCTGCTTCCCAGAATTCTCCTGTTCTCATTGACCCACCTCTACTTCCTATCTAATTGTCCCACCTATACTTCCTGCCTGGCTACTGGCCAATCAGTGTTTATTTAAAATATAATTGACAAAATATAGAATTATCCCACACCAGTTTCTAGTTGAAAATCATCTATTGGGGCTGGAGAGATGGCTCAGTGGTTAAGAGCATTGCCTGCTCTTCCAAAGGTCCTGAGTTCAATTCCCAGCAACCACATGGTGGCTCACACCCATCTGTAAAGAGGTCCGGCGCCCTCTTCTGGCCTTCAGGCATACACACAGACAGAATATTGTATACATAATAAATAAATAAATAAATAAATATTTAAAAAAAAAGAAAATCATCTATTAATTTTCTTAACATTGAAATTTTGCTTTTCTTACTTTCTATGATACGTTTTCAAAATATATTCAGACACTAGGAAGAACCTAAAGTGCTGCTTCCCCTGTCCTGTCTGCTTCTCAAGCCTAGTTATGTCATGCTTTCCAGAGGCAATCATAATGGTTTGATATGTATAATATCAAATATGAATAATAATATGTATAATACATGTATTTTCTATCCATATACAACTATTCTCAAGAATTCTTACGGGTACTTGAGTTTTTAATGAAAAACAAAGCAGGGTTACATTATTAGCATTTCAGTTTCATGAAACAGAGAGGATTGTTTCTTATAACTGTAGGTTGAATTCTGTTCTTTAATGACTAGAATTCTACTATATGGCTACTAAAGAAAATAATCATTGCACATGTGTTTGATACTTCTTTAGGAGTGGACTTTCTAACTTGATTCAGCATTAGAAAATGTGTATTTTAAGATCAGATAACTATCACCATACATAAAAGTTGTATTAATTTATCTCTTCTAGTGGACATTCTTGTGCCCCACACATCCTATCGGCCAGGCTGGTGCACCCATTCATAGCTGCCGACTGTGGAATGCCTATGGCTCACAGTTGCCCCTTCGGTAGAGATTGCCCTTGTATGACATGCTTTGCCTTGCCCAGGGAGTTCTACTGCTCTTAGTGCTTTGCTCTGTCTCTTAAGTGTAGTGCAAATACATAAATTTACCTACTGTCCTGCTAGTTACCTAGACATTGTTATTGTTCTTCTCATGCCTGCATTCTCTTGCTATTCTTTGCCTGTTGTCTCTTATATTGTTGGACCCCTCACTGATGTCTGGGATTAATAATAGCATTGCCATTTATATAGTTAATAGTTTTTCCTAATCAAGATTTTTTTGTTGTTGTTTTGGTTTGGGTTTTTGAGACAGGGTTTTTCTGCATAGCCCCGGATGTTGTGGAACTCACTCTATAGACCAGGCTGGCCATGAACTCACAGAGATCCGCCTGCCTCTGCCTCCTGAGTGCTGGGATTAAAGATGTGCACCACCACTGCCTGGCTCCTAATCAGTTTTTAAAAAGCTTATATGGCTGCTCTCCCAAATGCTCCACTGTTTATATAAAAACAAACAAACAAAATATAGCAACAATAAAATAACATCTAACCTACTATATACGTAATTATGTTTTTCTGTTACTTGTTTGGATTTCTGTAGTGGCGATATACAATATAGATAAATTAGCAATATTCTCCTCTATGAACTTCTCTTCCCATACTTTAGCTCTGGATTTTAAACTCAGACAGTTTGGTGATTGAGCCTCTGAGAAGTTCCAGGTGTGTCAGGAAGTTCCCACTGTTGGAAAATACATCGGAAGCTGACTCTCGCTCTGCCCTGAACGCCATCAAAGTCCTCTACCAGCCCTGCATCCGAAGTAGGAATGAAGAGTAAGTTGTGCTTTTGTTTTTTTCCTGTTCCACGTTGCATTTTAGCTGTGATTGCCATGTTGGCACTAAGAAACCAATGAGTTAAATGCTCCTTGCTGCTGCTGGGAGTCTCACAGCTAAATATTACGCTTTGCAAGTAAACAGAGTTATTACAGATAATTCCTACCAATGTGCAGAGACCTTTTTTTTCCTGAACCCTTTTGTTATAATCTCAGCTGTCTGTACAGATGGCTACTAGGCTAAGGCAGGCTTCCTTAGCTCAGCATTGTCTAAAGCTGTTTTTGGGCTTTCAGGGTACAGCGGTGAGTGAGCAGTCCCCACCTCTGGGTTTGCTTTGTAGCATGTGGAAGCAGACAAGAAATAAAACAACAAAAACATTAAAGGATTTCTATGACTTCTGTGTGCCCCGTGCACTTCTGAGTCCACATGAGCATCCAGCTCACTTAAGGCGAAAATGACTTTGTGAAGTAGGTGCTACCTTGACCCCAGTTTTAAAGATCAGAATTCTAGAATGTAGCAGATGAAAGTACAGAGAAGTGGAAGCAGATGAGGTAAGTGGTACTTAGGAGGTTGCAGCTCTGTACTGAGAAGCAGGAGGTTCTTCTTAACGTGGTGGCAAATGGAAACTTGGAGGGAGTGAGGAAGCGATGCAGTAGGACCTGTCTGGTGAACAACAGTCCGCAAAGAGGAGACATCAAGTATTTTAGTTGGTCAGTTGGAAGTTTATACTTGTTCTCTGCTCTCAGATGAGGCTGATGAAATGTGTGATGAGAACAGAAAGATCCCAGTGTTTTTTCTGGGTAGTAAATAAGACTTTTTAAAATTAGTTCTCGAAACAGGTCCCAGTGCCATTATTGATGGCTTCTCAGTCCGCCCCCATTGGCAGCCACATTCCGAGAGCCTGGTTTGATCACATGCTCATTCAGTCCCGGTCCAGCTGGATTTGGTGAGCTCCCATTAGAACAGGCACCCTGTCTCAGTGAGTGGACCAACCCCTCATGGTCCTGACTTCCTTGCTCATCTTCTCCCTCCTTCTGCTCTTCATCTGGACTTTGGGAGCTCAGTCCATTGCTCTGATGAGGGTTTCTGTCTCTATCTCCATCCATTGCCAGACAAAGACTCTATGGTGATATTTGAGAAAATCATCAGTGTGATTGTGGGGCAAGACCACTAGGACCTGTTTCTACTGCATGTACTGGCTTTTTGGGATCCTAGTCTATTTGGATGCACACCTTCCTAAGTCTGGATGGAGGGGTGAGGGCCTTAACTTCCCACAGGAGGGAAGGAGGAGGGAGGAGGGTGAGTGGGGGAGTGGGAGGAGAATAGGAGGAGGGGAGGAAGTGTAAATTTTTGAATGGAAAAAAATTTCTATAAAAAGAAACAAAAAAATAAAATTAGTTCTATTTTTTTAAAAAAGGTAGAAATAAACTGAAAATTGAGTGTGTATAAACCAGGAAAGTCATATTCCTCTCTGTGAGTAAAGTGGGTTGTGTAATCACTTCTCATCTGTATTCATTTTGCGTGGACATGATTTGAGTGATATGCATATGTCTTTCACACTTAGCAGAAAGAAAACCCTTTCATTGGAGGCTCTTCAATGTTACTGTATGGTATTGTATAAAACAGATAAATGGTAAATAATTTAACCATTTTTTTCATGCATGGATGTTTGTGTTGCTTTTTGCTATTGTAATTAATGTAGAATTAAATACTGTCACATAGTTGCTTGCTGATTATGTGTACTTTGTTTTAATAAGAGGGTCTGAAGAGGTGTAGCTGCTGACTTGAGAAGTATGTACATTAAGAACTTTTGATGGATAATTTCAAATCATTTTTGACACGGCAAACTTGTACTGGGACCTGGAGTTTCCTTTTTTGCCCATTTCCCTAGTTTTATCAGGACTGACATTTCAATTTTGCCCACATGATGCTAGATAAGCAATAAGATTCAGTTGTTTGTCCTTATATATTATTCAGACATGTTCAAGAACAAGAATGTGCTTCTGTGTTTTATGCATTGAGGCTCTGGGGTGGCTAATATATAGTCAGCTTTTAGGCTGCTCCTTGTCTGTGTTCTCTGTTGACGTGTGTATGTACCATTATATATTTAGATTTATGTAGTCACTTATTAAAAATCCCTTTTATTTTTATTTTTTGAAAGATAATCTTGAGAAAAATGTTTTAAATATCAATCAGTATGATTCTAGAAATCATTTTTTTTGTGGTTCTAATGTCAAGTTTTGCATTTTATGATTGAAATGTTTGTAACTAAATGCATGTTTATGGTGTGGCCATTTTACCTGGTCTCATATTTCAATAGGAGGGTTTTTCTTTTCCTTTGATGCTAATTTTGTTCCTAGTTGGTCTCATGTTGATATTGCTATATTCTATTGCATTTCTTCATTGTCACCTGTCCTGTATCATTTTATCTTAAATGTATGTTTCATTAATTTATACTTTGGAAACGACTTGTAGCTGCATGCTTCAAAGCTTCAATGAGAGTGAATGCAGCTTCGTTTTTTATTTTGTTTTGTTTGCCGTGAATGAGTGTGAGTGTGGGGTGCCATAGTAGGGCAGCATGTGAGGAGCTGGTGTTTTCCTCCTTGTTTTGAGGCAAACTCTCTCTAGTTTCTGTGGCTGTGCTGGCCAGGGAGCTATTGGATGAGTCTCTTCTCTCCACTTCCCCTATCACTAAAGGAAGGCTGGGGTTACAGATATGTCTGTAATCCCACACTGTACCATTTGTTTTCCCATGTGTTCCCAGGACCCGTCTCAAGCTGTTACCCACCGAGCTGTCTCCTTAGTGCAGTTCTCCCTGTTTCAGTGGTGGGCTTACATTTAATTTTATTGTGATTATTCACATATTTGGGCATAGTCCACCATCTTTTAGTTAGCTGCCTCTTCTCTGTGTCATTACTAGTTACTCTTCTGATTATTTGAGATGGTTTTCATGGTTAACCTAAAATTTTTAATGCTTAAGCTTAAAATATTTTTAATGTATTTTAAGCTGAAATAGCATATTTAAGCTTAAGTAGCATTTGAGCTCTTCAGTGAAATGGAGTGTCATGGCTCTCCTCTTGTTCCCTTTTCAGCTACTCCTTTTGCTGTGCTGAATTCTCATGATTAGGATCACATTTCTTCACCTGTCCAGTCAAATTTGCCCCCTTATTGCCTCTTGTGCATTAGATCCATTAACATATATATTTGTATATTTCTATAGAAATTAGAAAATTTTTGTTTCATAAATGTTCAGAAATATTATTATGCTGCACATTTTTGCAACTTCTCTTTTGTTCAGTATCCCTTGTTTTTTTTTTTTTACTTGCTAAGGCACAGTTTTTGTTTTCTTTTCTTTTTTAATTTTTAAAATTTATTTTTAATTATATGTATGGTGTTTGCAGGTAGGTGCATCATGTGTGTCTCTGTGCCCAAGGAGGCCAGAAGGGGCGGTCAGGTTCATTGGAACTGTAAAGATGGTTATGAGTAGTCTTGTGGCTGGGAGCAGAATCTAGGTCTACAGCCAGAACAGCATGCGTTCACCACTGAGCCATCTTCCCAGGGCCCGGTGCTTTGTTTCTGCTTTCGTTCTTTGAGACAGGATCACAGTCTGATACCAGGACTGGCCTAGGACTCACAGTTTAGTCCAGACTGGCCTTCAATTCTTGATGGTCTGTCTGCCTCAGCTTCTCAGTGTTAGGGACATGAGTGTGAGAAATCCCAGGCTTGATAAGTTACACTTCTAGGAGTTCTCCCACATTTGTCCTTTACGCAGTCCTTTACTGTCTGACCGTATCTTATACCTGCTCTGGCTCTCTGGGGAAAAAAAAAATTAAACATTTTTTTTAAAGAGTTTAGTTCATGTGTGTGTACACATGCCACAACATGTGAGTGGAGACCAGGGGACAACCTATGGGAATCAGTTCTCTCCCTCCGTGTCCTGGGGATTGAACGCAGGTCCACCGGCTCAGCAAGTACCCTTACTCGCTAGTATATCACAACAACCCTGGAAACGCATTAAGATCCTCTCTTTGGTTGTCTAAGATTGAATATAGGTAATATTCCAATGGGCAATTGTACACAGAATTTTGCGTGTCATGCCTCTTCCTGAGGATGTGATACCCTCTTGAGACTAATAATTATTCGTAAAACTTCCTGTTTTCTCTACATACCTTTTCTTTCTATATTAGCTCTGCTTCTTCTTCTTTTTTTTTTTTTTTTTTCAGGAAGAGAGTTTGAGTTTAGTGCCTCTTTCTCATGACTTTTTTCTTCCCATTTGCTTGAGGGCTTGATTAGCATTTCTGTGCTAGGATGGGCACTCTGGTAGTCAGGACTACCTCGGTCCTGCCCACTTTGCTTGGGAAAGAGTTCAAAGCAGTGTCTTTGTACAATAAGATGGGGGTATTGCTTTGTTTGGTAATTGCAGTTTCTCAGCTGGTGGCTGTAGATTCTTGGTACCATAGCCCGCCTTCATGGAACAGAGGGAAAATTAGGAAGGATAGACCACTAAAGATGCCAAATGTACACATATGTACACCTTGCTGTTTTCGTTTTGTTTCGTTTGTGTTTTGGACAGGGTCTCCCATAACCAAGGCTGACTTGGAGCTCACATTCTTGCTTATACCTTCTTAATGCTGAGGTTAGAGTAGGCACCACCACCTCACCCAACCCATTTTTCTTTCAATAACTTGTGAATATTAAAAATGATTAAGTTACATTGATAAATTGCATATTCACTATATGAAGGATCTTTAAACTCTTATGGAACACTACAAGAATTTAATAAACTTGAGCTGTTATTTTATACATTCTTTGTTTTAATCTTTGTATGTATGCGTGTGAGAGTGCCTGCCGTGGCACATGTGTGGAAGTCAGAGACTTGCCTTGGATGTCCTCACTGCATCATACCCTTGTTCTGAGGCGGGGTCTCCGGTTGTGTTGCCACTGCATATGCTAGGCCATCTGGCCAGCGAGCTTCTGGTAGTCTCCTGCCCCCTTCTCTCATCGGGCACTAAGACTGGAGCTGGATGCTACCACGTCCGTTTTTTTCTGGATGGGGATCTGAGCTCAGGTCTGCACCCTTGTGCAGTAGACACTTTGCCCACTGAGCCACTCCCGAGCCCCAGTTCACTCATTCTTAACAAATTATTTGCAGCATGGAAATTCACTGACTAGAGTAAGATGTGTTTTCCTCTGTTTGATTAGAAAAGAAAAACGGTGCTTTTGGATAACTAAGGGGACAGTTCATGTCTAGTAAATGACCCTGATTACAACCTTGTCTGTTGTAGGAAGTAATGTTTATTGCGCTTTTCTTCCTCCTTTTCGACCCTGAAGTTGGATGGGAATCTTGCGAGTTGGGTAGCGTGCTCTGAGTGGTTTGCTTTTTTTGTCTTCTAAGCACTTTCGAGCCTTCCTTTGGGGGGCATAACTGAGCAAACTGTAGATGCGTTGGCATATTCTTGACACATGGGTGGTACATTAACTATTTTAGTCCCGTGGGCTAGAGGTTTTTTTCTAGTGAGAGTGTGGATGGCCAGATGGTAGTCTAAAAGAGGAAAACAGCAAATGTAACTATGGTTTTATTTCCTTGAGCACTCACAAAAAGAAAAAAAAAAGCTGGCATGTAATATTTTTAGAATGTTCGTTCTTTCTAGCAACATCACTCACCATTTTGAAGAATTTTCTTTTCATGCCTCCCTTGCTTCAACCAGCATTTTCATACGTGGGTGAGCAGCAATTTTTTTTGTTGTTATTTGTTTTGTTTTATTTTTTGTTCCTACTGGCCCATGTTTTGTACTGGCAGAATAATATATTTTAAGTCTTACGGTATTTAATTTGTATTTCAGAGCTTAGATTCTATGTATTAACTTTTTAACTTTGGGCGTAACTTCTATAGTTTGATCCTACCACTTTCTTAAACTACCCACAGCTTCACATTCACTAGACAGGGATAACTTTACCCACAGTGGATATTTGGCAGTGTCTAGAGGCGTATTCACTTGTTCCAGCTTGGAAGGTTATAACATCTAGTAAATTGTTAAGAATTCTCTTAAACGTCCTGTGATAACGAAGAGAACCAGCTATAACAAATTTTCTGATCCCAAATATTAATATGGCAAAGATGAGAAATGTCTTAGAAATGTCTCTTGAAATCAGCTTACTTTTACCTTCTCTTTTTGCATGTGATAGCCCAGGTTTCTTGAAATGGTATTTAGATCAGCAAACAAACTCAGTTCTACTATGACATGGACCAAAATCTTTGTGACATCACAGGCGAACTTTGTTTCACAGAGTAAATGGTAAACCATAACCAAATTTTTGTTGTTATTATACTTCTTTTGTGTAAGGAAAATGGTTCTCATAGTAACTTGCCCAGAAGTGTGATTGCAGGGACTTTGGCTGTTCTTTATTTCAGTGGTCCCCATACTGCTTCTCAGAGGAGTCTAGCAGCTTACAGATTCACCATGCCCTCCTCCCTAGTCCCTCCCACTCCCCACCCCCATTTGGCCTTTTTTATTTGTTGACTTTCTTTATTTCTCTCCTTTTGGCACAACTGTTTTCATTTGGGTGTGAGTGTGGCTTTAAGGAGTGGGGGCTGCTTTGAAAGAAGTTAGCCTAGGATATGAGGAGAGATCTCATTGTAGTTTTGATGAGCATTGTTCTGATGATCAGCGATGGTTCAAGTTTCACTATTGCTGCTCTGATAAAAACAGTGACCAAAAGCAACCCAGGGAAGAAAGGATTCATATCATCTTAGGGATAATAATCTGTCATCCAGGGAAGCCGAAGGCAGGAACCCAGAGGCAGGAACTGAAGCAGAGACCATGGGGGAATGCTGCTTAGTGGCTTGCTCAGCCTGCTTTTTTACACAACCCAAGAGCAGATTTGGCACTACCCACAGTGAGCTGGTCCCTCTCACATCAATCACTAATCAAGAAAATGCTCCACATTCATGCTCACAGGCCAATCTGGTGGGGGCATTTTTGCCTTCTCAGGTGACTCTAGTTTGTGTTGAGTTGACAAACCCTAACCAGCATAGTGACACTGAGCATCAAGTCATATGCTTTGGTCATTTCTGTGACATCTTCAGAGAAGTGCCTGTTCTAGTTTTTCTCTGGGTTGTTAGGTATTTTGGTTGAGTTGAAGCTGTACTCTGTATGTCCTGATTATTAGTCTAGACTTAGGTATGTGACTTATGGCTTTTGTTCCTCTCACTTTTTAGAAGCCTGTTCATTCTGTTTATTGTGTCTTTTGATGAACAAAAATAATTAAATTTGACCAAGTCCCATTGTCTGTTTTACCTTCCTGTTGATGCCTGTGCTGGTAGTGTTTTGTGAGTGAAACCACATCCAGCTCTGCTTGTTTTTTTTTTTTTTTTTTTTTTCTGTGGACTGAGATGGTGAAGGCCAGCATTGACTCAAATACGGTGGAGAAATGCTGCGTTTTGGGTTAAGTTTAGAGGGATGCATTCTTTTGACTGATAAGAAAGATAGAGCAAACAATGTTAATTTATGACAATTTTACATTCAGCAGGATACCCAAAGGCCTATTATTCAATAGTTGTATAGCCCCATAAGCCACTGAGCACTAGCAAATTTGAATGCTGTGTGAATATGATGCTGTAGAAGCCGTGAGACCTAGAGAGTGCTCCATCAGACCGCCTATAGGTCTCCTTCCGCGCTCATGCAGAATCCGTAAGATGGCATTGCTGGTACATTGTAGGAGACATTGACTTTGTAGAGCAGGGCAGACTCAGACTTCAGGTGTGAATAGCCCCCTCTTACATTTCACATAGGAGGCTATTGGGGACCAGAAATAAGTTCAGTTTGTCGCTGCCAGCCAAGATTAGGGCTGCAAACCAAGTATTTCTTCCTTGTGCCATGTCTTCTCCCCATGAAATTTTAGGAGATATAAAAATGGGCTCTAAGTGTGTATTTGATTTGAGAAAAGCTCCTCTCCTAATTTAGAAGATTGATGTCAGCATTCTCTGTGCTCCCCCAAATGTGCCCCGTGTGTTGTCCTATGTCCAGTGCATGTTTATATGGGGAATGTGTTACACTCGTAGCACAAAGTTCTGGGTCATAGGTTTATATCTGATATTTCAGATCAGAATGCAATCATAACAAATGCAGATTTATTTTTTGGAAGTCCAGTGTCTTCATTTCTTAGAACAGGAAACCATCGAATGGAAATTATCAGTTCTGTGAAGTGGGTCCTGCATCTACTAGAAAACACAAGGACTTCCTTAGAATCGCCTTTAATCCCAGTGCCTAGAAGGCAGAGACTAACAGATCTCTGTGAGTTCAAGGTGTAGTAGCAAACACCTTTAATCCCAATGCCTGTGAGGCAGAGACAGGCGGATCTCTGAGAGTTCAAGGAGAGCCTGGTCTACAGAGTTATTCCAGGACAAAGATACAGAGAATGTAAAACAAAAGTAAAAATAAATGAAATAGACTTAAAATAAAGCTGTACAAAGATGGAAAATACACAGAGAATCTTGATACTGTATGCTATTATGCTCTCTTTGAATTGTTTGAATGCTGAGGAAGGAACAACAGATGCTAAAAGATATTTGTTTATAAATGCTGCTGAGCTAATCCATCGTAGAGATTTTGATGCCTTGACTTTGAAATTTGGATCTAAGGACATGATACTTTGGAAAGGAGTTTCTTTTTTTGTTTTCACAGAGGATGAGACCCTGTTCATTTCTTCTATTCCGATATGGTATGATGGACCACGCCCTCCTGAACGGTTGCTGTGAATACCTTCAGAAAATTGCTTCGCTCAACTGCCAACTGAGATGAAACTAGCACACAGGTTATACCATGAAAGACCTAATTAACGACGCCCCCATTCAGCAGGAAGCAGTTTGGAGAGAAAAATCTGCGCCCATATTCCCAAATATTGTTTATAAATGTTCTTTTACATTTAAAGGGGGA